>NW_015162488.1:683487-726893 GCF_001447785.1 Gekko japonicus | reverse complement strand
GATGTGCTGATGATGGTCTCCGGAATGCTCTATCATTTCGATACTATTCTTCTTCCGAGAGTGAATGAAAACAGCGACTCTTGCAATATACAAGCACCTTGCCCCAGGAACATTCTGTCAGAGAAATTTTTGCAATTAAGTCATGATACATCGGTGAATATTATGGATTTTTGATACCTACTAGTTGAAAAGACAGACCAAGAGTCGCTGTTTTCATTCACTCTCGGAAGAAGAATAGTATCGAAATGATAGAGCATTCCGGAGACCATCATCAACACATCATTTTCTATTGTCTTGTATATTTATATAATTTCCTGCACACATTTTTGTACAATTTTGTGATTATTATTGAAATATTATCTAGCGCAGTTACCTCACAGTTTCTTTCTTCTTTTTGTGGTCTGTTCTGTGACTGTGACCATCATTTTTGAGCCACATAAATCTATGCAGACAGTACCATAAAACCGAGAGATCAAAGGATGTCAAAGCGGCATGCAGTATGGGGGGGTTTCAATAAAATCCGACCATCAATCAAAGTGAAAGTGGCATGCAATGTAGAGGGGAATTTCTGTTCCAATGTGGGTTTGGTAAAACAGCGGAGTGAATGCTAAATGCAGAATGGGCCATTGTGCTCCTTTCACTTCTCGTTGCCTGCTGCGGAAGCTGTCTTCCACTGCCGCACTTGCTTCCACTGCCACTAGCACTTCTGTTTGCATGAAGGCTCCTTAGAAAGTATCGGTCTTGCACAAGCAGAACTGGTAGCTAAGGCTGCCAGTCCACAGGTCCAGACAGGCGTTTCCCCACTTCTGGGGGCTCAAATCCACCGCCAGTGGGGGGAAGCCCTGCCCCAAGAGCAGCCACCCCTCTCCCTCTCTTCCTGCAGAGATTTAAAGGGCTTCAGCTGATCAGCGGGGAGCATGTGGCCTGCTGATCAGCTGGAGGGCCCTTTGAATCTTTCAGCAGGGACAAAGAGGGGCTGTCACCAGCTGCGCTCACAAAAAGACCCTTTTTTCTCCAGGTATCTCCCACCCCAGAGCTGGCAACCCTACAAACAGCACTTTTGATTCAGATGTGGTGATTTCCAGCCCAGCTTGAGACCTGGCATTATCCTCCATATAAATCAGGCTCTAGATACTTTCTCCAGGACACTAGCATAGGTAAAAGTGCAAGGCTTGCCTAAGCGTGAAACATACAGCTGCTCCCAATTTAATCAATTCAAACGCCAGATTATCAGACAGTACAATATATGTGAAGCACTAACAGTTAACTGATTCTGGTCCTTAAACATCTATATCACAGCTTTTATATACATTAAACCGATGAGAGATTTTAGCAAATTGCAAGTTAAGGACAGATGTTCCCTTTTAACTTTAAAAAAAAATAAGGTTATAAAAAGTATGCAATCATACAACACTGAAGTATGCAAATCCACTGCCTTCCTAAATGATACCAAGTAGGACTACAGAAAAACATGAGAAAAGTCCTGCTGGATCAAACCAGTTCATAGTCCAGCATCCTGTTTCACACAGAGATCAACCAGTTGCCCTGGAGGCCAATAAACAGGGCACAGAGACCAAGGCCTTCCCCTAATGAAAAGGGGTTAAAAAGGTAAAGGTTCCCTTGCTCGAAAGCCAGTCGAATCCAACTGTAGGGTTGCGGTGAATGCAGCATAAAAGACTTCATGTATAGATTTTTCCAGGGAAAGCCCTCACTTGGCTGAATGTAGAATATAACGTCGGCTATTCCGAGAACAGAGCAGAGGCAACATATCTTACAGTCCTGATTCTTATGCACACTTCTCCAGGTTGTCTTCCAACTGCTTTCTGTGACCGTCTCTCAGACCTTGTGATCTGTGTCGTTCTGCATCAGATGCAGAATCGCAGGTCAATGGTGGCACATTGATCTGTGTACAAGTACGCCACAATCAGTCTGCAGTAGGCTGGAAGACTCTACAGGCTGGCCTTGTTTGTTTGTCCTTTTTTAATTTAAAGGACCTACCAGAGAAGTGTGACCTCAATTCACCTTTGGAATGACAAAACTTCAGACAATTGTCTAGATGTCAGATAAATGCCAGGCATCATGCCATGCCTTGAACATAACATAAGACAGGAAGCCTATCTCTGCATTGAAGTGTTATTATGAAAACATGAGGGAAATCAAATGTGTTACAGAAGATCCTAAAGTTCAAGACAATGCATCAATGAAGCTATCAGAGCATAATTTTTCTCATCATTTATCTCCTTGGAAACTTGCAGTATCCGGTAAATTTTATAAAGCTAACCCTGTAATTATTACAAATGATGCTACAAGGGACAAAGCCATTTCAACAAATAATACAAACTGCTAGATGAATGAATTAATACTGGAAATGTGTAGCAGTGATAAATAATGTTGATGAAGTGGGAGGAGAGAACTGTGTGAAGAAAAACTGACATTAAAGACTTGCACTTTCCTCTGAGAAGGTTGACAAATATGTTGCTTGGAATTTAGAAAATTATGAGAAACAATTTGGGGAAATGAGAGTAGTATTTCCTCAGACAAACAATGTGTTCAAAACACATAACCAGGACAGAAGTGGAAGGTCAGTTAATTAAACAGATTACCTTAGATTTAGGGACGTAACGTAAGCATAGGCTTCTAAACAACACATATTTATGGAAATTATTTTAGTCTCCCTGTCCCCACCAGAGGGAGCCCAAGGAGGAGTTTACAGAAACAAAGATCCATAAAAAAACAAACAACCCTAAACCAGATTAAAATACACAATCCATGCCAGGAACAGACAAAATCATTACAAAACTAACTTTGGCCACAATTAACTAAAAAGGACAAGGATGTGGCTGTTTCAAAAGCAGAAATGGTAGAAATGCACCTGACCTCCAAGGGGAGTCTATTCCTCAAAGTTTGGTCTACTGCAAAACCTATCAAAAGAAAGCAGCTGTTCCTACCTCCCGTGAGATGGCTCAGGTATAAATGTTAGAAAGCAAATTGTAAAGGTTCCACAGATTCTTAGGTATGCGTGACACCCCAGCAGAGTCACTGAAATGCAGAATCCAGTGTACAATGAACACAATAAAACAACAATAATCACATTTTGTCACTTTGCACACAGTAAGGTAAAGGTAAAGGTTTCCCTTGCTCGAAAGCCAGTCGAATCCGACTCTAGGGTTGCGGTGCTCATCTCCGTTTCAAAGCCGAAGAGCCAGCGCTGTCCGAAGACGTTTCCGTGGTCATGTGGCCGGCCTGACTAAACACCAAGGCGCACGGAATGCTGTTACCTTCCCACCGAAGTGGTACCTATTTATCTACTTGCAATTTCTTGCTTTCGAACTGCTAGGTTGGCAGGAGCTGGAACTAGAGACAGGAGCTCACCCTGTCTTGCGGCACCCGGGTCTTGAACCGCTGAACTACTGACCTTCCACAGCCTGCAGTTCAGCGTCTTAACCACTTGAGCCACCGCAGCTCAAGTACCTGACTATAATCCTTGCAATAGCCTTACAGGGTAGAAGGCCAATAGTATCATTCCCATATTGCAGATGTGGGCTTAAGAGAAGCTTGTAACAGGCTACCAAAAGAATTCATGGCAAAGACAAAATTTAAGCTGGGATAAACCATTTGGTCTCTTAACCGCTAAACAACATCAGCAACTGGGTATAAAAAATTCACCTCCATTCCAAAATACTGCTACCTCAGAAAATGCCATAGAAAATTTGCAAGGTTACTCTGCAGATAGAAAAGACTGGAATTATTCTTTTGCTTTCCTTGGTTTCCAGAATCTTGGTTCAGTTTGCCTCTAAGATTCATGCCCACCAAAAACAGCCTATAAGCCTCTACATATATTCCAAGAGCTGGCAAGGAACATCAGAAGCTCCCTCGTGATAAGCTTCAAATCCTTCAGGTTATGTATGCCAAGAGCAGCAGGGACCACAACTGCTTGAACAAAAATGAGCAGTGCTCTTGATAAGCTGTCTCTGAGCAAATACAGTCTACATTGGAGTCAGTAGAAGGATAAATCTGTGAAAAGAAAAAGACAGTGAATATAGAGGACACTTGAGACCAGTGATGTTCAAGACCAGAAGACTAGGAAGAAGATGTCAAAACCATTGGCAGCATTAAAATGCCCTGAATGGATCAGTCCATTCCACATCTTTGCCAGATACTTGTAACATATGTTGTACTGTGTGATTTTATCCTAGCATATTCAACAGGCAGATCAATTAGAACATTAATATATCTATAATTAATACAATTTCCTGTACTCCTGTAAAACACAAATGAAAGGAGCATCATGCCACAGCAACCAGTCTATTCAGTGCAGCTAATGACAGAAAGGCCACATTTCAAACTTGCCAGCTAGGTTTACACCCTTTGGCCAAATTACTAATAGCACAATTGCATCATTGGCAAGCAGGGTGCTGCCTCATTTCTCCCCTATCCATCACGCCCCCAGTAACAGTGTCCAAGCAGTCTGGATTTTGGCATGTTTGTGAGTGGTCAATAAGGCTAAATATGAAAATAACCATGCTGGATAATACGCTGCACTTACAGATGGAAGAGGGGGGGGGGGGGGGGGGGAGAACAATTTCTATTCCTTCCCTCCCACTCCTTTTCTGTAGTGATTCACAAACCTTCTTTTCAACAACACAAAAATAAATGTATTGCCTTTTTAAAAAAGAAGTGCTTATAAAGAGTGGATGGTTGGGTACTACCAATGTAGTAACTATTTAAAGCAAAGAGGAGCCAAAGGTCTGCTTTAGAAGGGTTTTAGCAAAATCCAGTTGCAAAGTGACTTGAAAGTGCGTTATTTAGTGTATTTGAAAGTGCCCCTTAAGGATACAGAAATGATGGGCTGTTTCTGTTGGAGAGAGATTGATGGATTTAACTTGGAATGGCTCACTAAACAAACATAGCTTGGAATGACTTGGAATGGCTCTTAAAACAAAGTTAGCTTGTCTCTTTGTTTTGCTTAGTCCCCTCACAAGTCACTAACATGGATTCAGGTGGGAAACCATGTTGGTCTGAAGCAACAAAACAAAATCTGAGTCCAGTGGCACCTTTAAGACTAACAAAGTTTTATTCAAGGTGTAAGCTTTTGTGTTCATGCACACTTCTTCAGATAGGTAGAAGGTGAGCAGCAATTAGCATACAACATAATGGAGATGTTTAACAGATGCAAGGACCAAACAGAAATAACAAGCTTAGTTTATATGGTCACCATTTGGTTGGGTTCAATTCTGGGGGGAAACACAGTGAAGCAAATAAATATATCAAAATTGGAGATTGATGTCTAAGTGTACCCTTTTTAATTGTGGGATGCTGAGAGTTATTAACTGAGACCCTGTTTTTATTCTATCCATCTACTCTCACGCACAAAGATAACTAAGAGCATCCGTTTCTTTAAGGTGGGGTGATTGGTTGTGCAGTGTTATGTCTCCTCTGTCACCAGACCAGAGAAATACATTCCAATTTACTATTCCAAATTACATTACATTCTACTATTCATTGCATTACAGTACAATCACCATTCCAAATAAGGAATACACTAAAATAAAGAGGATGTATAGCCTTTCTTGGTGACAATATAGACGTAAGGACTGAATGAGATTAGCATATGTAGTGAGATAAGAAACCAACATCTCTGTTAAGTCCTGGGGGTTGTAATAACTTATAATTGTTGTAATAAGTGTTGTAATAACTTTTAATTCAGCAATTTCCCTTTCCAGTCTGTTCCTGAAGTTCCCTTGCAATAACATCATTTTGGTAACCTGGAGAACTTCAAGTGGGTAGCCGTGTTGGTCTGAAGCCATAGAACAAAGTTTGAGTCCAGTGGCACCTTTAAGTCCAACAAAAGTTTAATTCTGGGTACAAGCTTTCGTGGACTCAAGGGTTGTTCTGAAGAACTTCAATGAGGGATAATTTATTTTAGCTCACATAGAGACAGAAGGTGAAAGAATCGCCATAAACTGACCTTCGTCATTACAAACTGTGAAAGAACCTCAAGGAAAATATTTCTTCACCCAATGCATAATGCAGTCAATTGAATTCATAAACATGATGTGACTTTAAAAAGACAGTAGATAAATTCATAACTAAAAAGAATCTGAATGTGAGCGGCTGCAGAGCCACATTAAGAGGGATGATGTCTTCATGCCGTTTTTGGACTTTCTGATTGGCTACTATGGGAGACAGAATTTTGGACTAGGATGTGCCTTTGGTCTGTCATATCATGTTGTGAGTTTCAATTAGGAGTTGGGTAGGTGAGCTTATTGCTGTGGTTCTGTTTCCTTGGTATGACACAGATTAAGAAATTTATTGGGGAGGGGCTGTGGCTGTATGGAAAAGCTTTTGCTTTGCTTGCAGAAGGTCCCTCCCCAGGTTCAGTCCCCAGCATCTGCAGTTAAAAACCACCAGGCTCTAGTGAAGACCTCTACCCGAGACCCTAGAGAGCTGCTGCCAGTCCGGATAAAGAATGCTGGCCTTGATGAAATAATGGTCTGACTCAATATCAGGTAGCTTCATGTGTGCTCTTAAAATCATATGCTGTTTATAGTTTTGTGTTTTCTGGTTTTAATATGTAAAAAGTGCTTTCACAAAATGATTTCCCCACAAACATTAAGAATCATTTGTGTCGTACAAATGGCCATGTGAATTTGTCCTGACATAGAAGGAAGACCAGGGCTTGTAATGAGAAGAATATCAAGAGAAAGGAAGGAAGGTGAGCAGATAGCATGTCTGAATTTAGAATTTAAATATAGGATTCACACATGGGTGGGAAAATAAAGGAATGTATTATTGTGAGAAAATATTCTTTCTTACAAAATGCTCCTATTTTAGTATATCACATGCAGATTAAGGGGCCAATATTGGCAGTGATATAATTTCAAAATTACAAATGAGGCTTTTAAACTACAGTTTAAAAAAACAGTGATAATTCGTTATGCTGAGGGCCATTTTACACATGTATGTTTAGTCCACCTGCTGCCTGAGTCTCGTGTCTAACATATCACATAATGACTTGCAAATAAATCATTGCATATCCATCACAACTAACAGAATTTTCACCGCACCAGTCTCCAACTTTCAGTGGACACAAGTCATGCATTGGACTATGTGTTCTCAAATAATAAATCAGCAAAGGATCTACATGTGTGAATTAGCCCCCAATCTCTATGTCAGCTAAAATAAGATATCCTTCACAGAAGTTCTTCAGGTTACTGAAATGATTTTATGTGGTTGTCATCATTTTTTAACGAACAAACTATATCTTTCACTGACACACAATGGTCACGTTCAGACTGGCAATCTGAAGCGCTAGGGAGTCGTGGCAAAGAAAAAATGGAACAGACCCGGAACGGCTTGGTTGCGGTATTCCCGTTCACACCACAGCGAATGAAGCGGGAGGATACCGTGGAGGAAGCACAATGGAACGTTCACACTGTTGGGCCGCCCTGGCGGGCTGTTAGCGGCTCTTTCCGCGCTGGGCTGCATGCACCCATGCGCATGGGAGCATGAGCACAGCGGCAAATAGGGCGTAATCGCGCATGCCCCGCCAGTGCCCGCCGGGGGAAACAGACGGTGCCTATTATCAATTACTGCGGGTTGTTCCCGCCTTAGCAGCGCTTGCGTTCACACTCAGGGAACTGGAATCAACCTGCTCAACACACGGTTCGCTACCACTTTCACCTGGTATCTTTTAAACTCGGGAGGGAAGCGGCACAAGACGGCTTGAGTATGGTTGGGGGACGCCTGACAGATGTGCCTGTGTGAACCCGCCCCTTTCATCTGCTACTGAACCGCTACTGAAACGTTTGCCTGCCGGGCCAAACTGCCAGTCTGAACTCGGCCAATGTAAAGGTAAGAACAGGGAGGGTCTCCAAGAAAGCAATTCTTCTTTCAATCTCACTGTAAAGGTGATTGTTAAGCTTCAAAGTCAGAGAGCAAGTGAGGTGAAGGGATAGCTATTCTTTCACCAGTACAATATATTCCATCCTGAGCTCCTGAGCCTACGGGGATTCCGACTCTCAGAAATGTGTTTGTTAACAAGTCAGTTGAAATTCTGTTGCTAGCCAGCTTTCTGACAGCTGTCACAGATAACATTTCCCTGCATGACCTCCACAACAATACTGCTTTCCTTTTTCCACTATTTTTTTATCACAGCGTGACATTATTGACCAGCTTGGGAGAGGGGCAGATGGGGGGGGGGGCAGCAAGGCTGCATCAAGATTTTTATCAACGGCAGGTGAATTGTCTCCAACTGTTCCATCTGATAGAAGTAATCGAGCCAGAGGAAATAGCTGGTGCCTGCATTATTGATGGAGGCTACAACAGCAGTCTTTGGCTCCCAACAGGAAGCTTAGTGCTTTTCACCTGCTCATATATATTTCCTGTTGTTAGCCTTCCTCTTCATTTCAGCACAGCAAGTTGACAGTGTAGTTCTAAGCAGAGTTACACCTTTTTAAGTCCATTAAAGTCAATGGGCTTTAGAAGGGAGTAATTCTGTTTAGGACTGCACTGAATGCATAAAGTAAATAAATGATTAGCAATAGAGAATGGTTAAACCACAAGATACCCGCCTGCCTCTGTTTGTAGGAAACAAAGTGTGGTGGTGGTGGAAGAGTAAAGAGTCATCAATTTGCAGCCAAGTTATGGTGACCCCATCACGTTTTCAAGGAAAGAGATGGACAGAGGTGGTTTTGCCATTACCTGCCTCTGCATAGCAACCCTTTTAAGAAATATATTCCAGCAATTTAGTGCTACATATTTGCTCCCGTATACAAATCTGTGATTTGTGCATAATGCTGTACCAAAAACGTTATGTTAGTTTGTGCAGCAAGCTACTGTATGAGCAAGCTACTCATTTAATTTCATAATATGTTATATGAAGAACATTGTTCTACTAACTGTGCAAACTATTTTTATGTGCTCTTGAGAAAAGCTTCGTAGGTGTTCCAGTGGCTGCTGCTCAACTTTTCCGTGCTCAGGAGATCCTCTGAATCAGGAGCCATTGGAGATTCTGATAATATTCAAAAGGGTGTTCTACCTGCTTCCACCTCCATTTTTAAACTGCACCCTTTCCCCAATGGAGGCAAAACTAAGAAGCTGAAGTGTAGGCTCTGCTGCAAAACAGGTATCAGTGGAAGATGGAACATGTAAGTTCTTCATGCCCTCTGCCTCTTGTCCTTCAACTGTACTAGAGTTATAATGTACATAAAGTTAGTATGTATTAAGCCTATTACTGATAGGACAATATAACTAAGGCTATATTGCAATACTTTAAATGGTACCTCAGTCAACATATACCAAAAATGAACATTCTGCTTTTAGTTACATATAGAGACAGAAAATTCAAGCACATATTTTACCAATTCCATATCCATTAGACCAGGGGTCCCCAACCTTCTGGCAAATGAGGGCTGCATGAGAGTGCCCAATGCCTAAAGAGGGCCACATCTTAAATCAAATGTAACAAAATTATTAGCCTACCTATTTAGATCAAAAGTAAACATTCAGAGGTCAATGAAGAAATGTTAACTTGAACGCAATCCATTTTGGAACAATATTTTACTATGAAATCCTTTTATCTAGTTACACATGCTTACCTAGTAAATGTGGTTTTTGTGGCTGTTTTCTGTTAGCCAAGACATTAATGTCCAAGTCAAGGTTTGTGATAGACACCCTTAAAATGTCATGTAAATGTTTATCTGTAAGTCTTGACCAATACTCCCTCTAAGCTGTGGAGTCTTGTGAGCAAAAGTTCTACTTGGTGAGCTACTGGCATTAAAGTTGTGAGCAAGCGATTTGGCTGCTGCAGAAATTAGCTTGCTCTGGAGCCATCCTTCCTGAGCTAAGACAAAAATGTGTGAGCCAGAGGTTAAAAAACTGTGAGCTAGCTCACACTAACTCAGCTTAGAGGGAACATTGGTCTTGATCTATACTTAGATTTCACAATTTTCATCTTGGAAAAAGTTTGTTCACAGATGTATGAGGTGTCAAAGACTATGAACATGCTTGCAGCAAATTTCTTTAGGTTGATAAATATATCAGGTAGACAAGAATAGAAATCTGACTATTTTCTTTGTAAATGTCTCTTGAGATAATCATTGGCTTGCAAATCAATTAGTTCCATCTGAAAAAATGTTACTTGCATCTTCTGGTGCTGCTTCAAATGGATTCTGAAATATTCTTATTTCCTTTCCATGCTTTTGGCAATCAGTGAGTCTTTTCCTGAAATCTACCTGCAATAGGTTCAGTACTCTTGATGTGTCTTTCAGCCCTGAATTGTAAATTCCTGTCCTCAAATTTTAGTCAATGGCAGCATGAGATGTTTGAAAAGTTACCTTTACTAACTTGTTTCACAAAAATGTTTAGTTTTGCTTCAATAGCATTCAATTCAGAATACATGTCACACAACATTCCTTCCCTTGCAACCTTAGATTCAGTGTGTTCAAATGTTCTGTGATATCAGTTAAGAAAGCCAAATCAAAAATCCATCCAAGGTCAGAAAGTACTTCTTGACCTTTTCCATTCTCCTTGAGAAAGACATCAACTTCATGATGATCACTGAAAAAACATTTGAGGACTTTGCCTCTGCTAAGTCACCCAACTTCTGCATGGTACAATACATCTCCATATTCTGTATCTATGTCTGAGAGAAAATTTTGAAACTGATGATGAGTAAGGCCATGATGACTGATGTAATTAATGCTGAATACAACAATCCACATCACACTTTCCCACTGCAGATTCTTACTACACAAGGCTTGCTGATGGATAATGCAGTGAAATTGCATGGGAAGTTTACCATTTAATTTCAATGTAATTTCATCGATTCTTGCAACTACACCAGTTTTACTTCCTACCATATTTCTTGCACAATCAGTGGTGCTGCTTTTCAATTTATTCCAACTTAGATCAAGATTTTCTACTGATTTACATACCTTCAAGAATGTTTTCTGCAGCTGTAGTGCCTTTCAAACTCTGTAGTACACACAACTCTTCTGTAATTCTGAAGTTGGAATCTATCCCCCTGATAAAAATCAGTCATTGAGCAGTGTCTACAATGTCATTGCTCTCATCAAATGTCAAAGAAAAAAAAGCAAAACTTTTTGCCTTGACAATCATGAAATATGCCACTCTTCTCCTAGTTCTTCAACACGCCTGGTGATTGTAGATGAAAATACATTGATAAAACTAACACAAGATACCTTATTAGGATACATTTCCTCCATTACTTTAACTATGCACTTTTTAACATATTCACCATCAGTAAACGGTCTACCATTCTTGGCCATAGATTTAGCAACATGATTGCTAGTCCCCACAGTAGACAGCTTCTCCTCCACATGCTTTGTAAAACTGTTTTGCTGCAAAACCACTGATGAGAGTCTTTATCTTGTTCACTCACACCTCTCCTTGACATATTGAGTAGCTCTTGTGACAGGATTCAAAGTGCCTTTTAACATTGTACTCCTTTCAAGACATACCAGACAAACTGTTTTATCCTTGTTTAAAACAAAAAAAGTCCTCAGTAGCCCTTTCGTCATTAAAGACACGATGCTCATCTGCAATTTTTTGTTTCTTTGGAACAGCACTTTCTTTTGTAGACATCTTACAGAATTTTTAGCAGACCAGTAGTTGAAGTTTCAATATAATCCTTGAATAAATAAAAATAGTAGTATAGTTTTAGGGGCCCAACTCTTCCCTTTCCCATCAAATCCACCCCACTCTAGCTGTTATTAGCTGGGGATTTTCATTTTGACCATGGCAAAAAAGAGAAGAGACCCCTGCCTCCCTATCCACTACAGTTCTCAGGAGTATTGAGCCATATGCACAGGATAGGAAGATTTTATTTAAAAATGGATTATGAATTTGACCTAACAAATGGCAGAGTTGCAATTCTAAGTACATTGAATACTATGAGATGTATTTCTTAATAAACACACTGCCTTGAGGTTTAAATCTACACATCCTAATACTTTAAAAACTAGCAGCCCTCCAAAAAAAGGACAGGTAGAGAGAAAGAGCAAATGAAAGGGCAGCCTCCCAACTGAAGCAGAAGATATGCCATCAAGTTAGCTTCAAATTATATGGGTGCACATACACATCACTGCCTATCAGCCAAGCCTTGATCATGAGAAGCAAAATGACAGCCAGGGGGAGGGGAACTTGGCTGGAAGATGATGTGGGAAGGGGAATCCCATAAGCTACCCTGCTAAGAGATACTTCTTCCCTCTCAACCCAAGGTACCACTCACTGGCTCCTACAATCACAGATGCATGTGAAGACTCCTAGCTCGAATGGATTAGGGAGGAGAGGCAGAAGCAAGTAAGGCAAGAAGTCAGAGCAACCAGCTTTTGTTGAGGAAGGAAGAATGCTTTTGCCTGTAGCAACAACCTCATCAATAACCTTGGAAGTCACTTGAAGGAGCCTTGATGGGTGGAGCCTCTAAAAATGTTCAGTATGTAAAACACTTTGTACTTTTGTTTTGCAAAATTACCAGCCCTTTTACTGTTCTTTTCTCACCTGTTTTGCAAAAGCAGGCCAGAAATCTCCTGTACCCATTCACAGCTGTTTTACCTTCCTTACACACATATATAGCCTTCAACATGGTAATGCATAGAGAGAGGGAGTGAAAAGCTGAGTGGTACAGGTACCTGAGCTTTGCTGGCTAGCAAAGCACCCAGAATGGCAAAATGCTAGTATGGAGGATAAGACGAAGAGGGGCTGACAGAAGGAACATGGAGACCAGAAGAAATAATATTGCTATTGCATTTTTTTGCAAGAAAGGGACAGGAAGAACAGCAGTAGGCAGGAAGAACAGGAAGTGTGGGTCCAAGGGAAAATGCATTGAGGGTGATAGCAGCAAACAGGCTGGAGGGCAGCACAGAAAGAGCTTGGGAGCTCCATATGGCCCGCAGGTTTGGGACCCCTGCATTAGACTGTTCTGTACACCTGTGGATGTTCAAATGTTGTTCTCAAACTATGTGACAATGTACATAAGAGGCCATTAGGTCACATATTTTTAAGGAATACTGCGACCAGAGAATTCTGAAACAATTACTAACAATGCTCCCTCTAAACTGTGGAGTCTTGTATGCAAACATTCTACTTTGTGAGCTACTGGCAGTTGTGAATGATTTGGCTTCTGGACAAATTAGTTTGCTCTGGAGCCATCCTTCCTGAGCTAAAACAAAAATGTGTGAGCCGGAGGCTAAAAAACTGTGAGCTAGCTCACACTAACTCAGCTTAGACGGAACACTGGTTACTAATATGTACTTCAGTACTGATTCAAGAAAATACATAGTCAATTGTTAATTCAAACTGACTGCACTATAAAGACAGTTAAAGAACAGCTTAAAAAGTACTGCTACTACCAAACTTTTTCATAAAAGGAAACAAATCTGTCTAAATATAATCCAACTATTGCAACTGCTTTATAGTTTTAATTTGTGGGATAGCTGCAGGCATTTATTTTGTTTTGAAATTTGATGTTCTGGTCACACCACCTCATAAAAGATATTATAACATTGGAAAAGGTGCAGAAAAGAACAACTAAAATGATTAATGGGATGGAACATGTTCCCTATGAAGAAAGGCTAGAGGTTAGCCTCTTTAGCTTGGAGAAATAATGATTGAGGGGTGACATGATAGAGGTTTACAGAATTATGCATAGGATAAAGAAATGCTTTTCTCATTTTCTTGTAAAACAAAAACTCATGGGAACTCAATGAAATTAGTGAGCAGTAGGCTTAGAACAGATAAAAGTCCTTCACAGTAATTAACACACAGAATTCACTGCCACAGGAAGAGGTGGCAGCTACAAGCATAGACAGCTTCAAAAGGGGACTGGATAACTATATAGAGCAGAAGTCTATCAGTGGCTATTAGCCACAACTTATAGATGGAACACTATGTACAATAGAACAAAGTTAAGATTCCAGTGGCACCTCTAAGACCAACAAAGTTTTATTAAAGGTGTGAGCTTTCATGTGCCACTGGACTCTGTTCTATTGTTTGAGACCAACATGGTTGCACACCTTGATATGTCTGGGGCAGTGATGCTCTGTATTCTTGATTCTTGGGGGGCAGCAGTGAGACGGTTGGCCATGCTGGTGGACCTCCGGATGGCACCTGGGGTTTGGCCTCTGTGTGACACAAAATGTTGCACTGGATGGGCCACTGGCCTGATCCAACATGGCTTCTCTTATGTTCTTATGAAATGGAAGTGGTCCTCTTTTCTCTCCAAAAGGCAGATACATAGAAATCTTGGTCATATAACTCTCAGGAAAAGCATGAACAATAATCAAAGAATAACTTGCAAAAACTTGCAGCACTGTCAGCATTTTCAAATGCTGTCATTTATTCACAAGTCACTGTAAATACAAGTTACTGTAAGCTTAATGATATATTGTGAATATAAGTCAGAATATAACCCTAAAACTGCTTGCTCCACAGTCTTCCAGATACAGCTCCAGAATGTTAGTGTGAAGACAGGTGTTTGTGTTGGCTTAAACATTGTTTGGGTTAGCTTTTAAACATTGTTTTGTAATAGCTGTCCCAAATCAGATTAATGTTCTCTAAGTTTCACAACTGTCCTGCACTCCTTCATAAAGAACAATCACATTGTTATGTAAATAGCTACCCAACCAAAAAGTGGCTATAGATGAAAACACACACACAAAACCCAACCTGTGAAAGTGGAAAGGTAGTTTTGAAACAGTTCACGAGAACTAACCTGCTATCAGTGAAACCCTTCTAAATAATGGACTGCAGTTACAAATTGGAGAAACAGAATAATAAAATTACCTAAAAAGAATTTTTTTAAAGTTCCCTTTAGAAGTATTCCAGTTTAATAATCCCATAATAATATAGCATTTTTCATTATATACAATTAAACAAAATATTTTGTTATGTACACCCCTGAGATTCAGGATTTGTGAAATTTAAAATAAAGGTTTTTACATTAAACCCTTAAATATACTAGGTAAATATTTTCTTTATCAAGATAAACAATTTTAATTTTAGCATAAAGAAAACTATTAACAAGTGCAAATTAAAGACCAGCAACAGATATAAAGTTTTCTAAACAGTAGTACCAGCTTTGACACTGTCATGGAGGAACTACTCTTGAGAGAGTCTCACACAGTATTCTTTATAGATCTCTTGCATCAACCAGAAAGATAGACATATGCAGTCAACAGTAGCCTCATATTCCTATTACTCTTTCTTCCCTCAGCCCCTCTCCCACTCCCAGGAGGAGATGAGGCAACTTTAGGCAGAGAAGAACCTGTCCTAATTTTACATTCTTTGTTTTGTTTGTGAATGCTTTGATTCATTTAGTTCCACAATGCTTTTCAGTGCAGGAGAACAGCAGCAGGACAGGAGAAGGAAGACTTATAGAAGGAAAGAAAATGAAGAGTGATTCCTCATTTTTCATCTATTCGCTTTTCACTTGTGGGGTGGCAAATAATGTGCCATTTGTACCCTCCAGGATGCTAAAATCTACCCAACAACAACAAATTAGACATAATATTTTGGCTTGTCATCCAGTCAAAAAGTCTGACTCAAGAAACAGAAGCAAACAACTCTTTTGGATGCTCAAGTATTATCATGTATTGTATTTTCCTTGGCCAACAGACTTTCCTCCTTCATCCTCCTCAGAATCTGTGAGGTTCAACCAAGGCAAGCTCCTGGAGTTCTTGTTGCTCATATTTTATGCATGGTTTTTCTACAGGGGTCCCAGGTTCCAAGGCAGTCTGACCAACAATTCTTAGATGCACAGACTTAATTTTCCATGTGTTCTCCCTAAATGGGCAGCGGATGAGGCCAAAGAATTGCTCAAAGATGCCCAAGCAACAAGTATTTCTATGAACTGTGCCAGCTACTGCCACCACAACTATCCCATGCCGTGAAACTACACACTTCAGGCCACCAGAATTCAAATTGGGATTGAGGTACAGGTATTCTTCTTTCACCAACGACAGTAAACGAAGGCTCACCAATTCTGCACCTGAATATTCTTCAACGTTTTGTTCTGAGGTGTTGTAACAAAACCTTAGTACTACATCATCCCAGAAGTGCTGCGGCCCCCATTCTTCAGGTGATTTTGCATACAATGGATTTTGAGAATTCAAAATAGCAAAAAACCACTGACAAAATTCTTCTCCCAAGCTGTGACACTCTTTGTTGCCTTCTTGTTTGTTGCCTTCTTGTTTGTCTCCTCCTGGTTTTCCTCCACCTTGTTTCGCTTCCTCTTCAGGTATCTGCAAAACAAAGCAAGGCCTTTTATTTTAGAAGTAACAAAAGGTGTGTTGGATTCTTTCCATAAAGAACTGCTTAATGATGGGTCAAAAAGATCACAAAAATTCAACCGAATCTGGAACTACAGCAAACAAGAGAGGTGCCATCTGTTTAGAAACAGTGTGTGGTTGTATGTATCATTTGAAGGGTTCTGTAAATGTCTGTGTAATAGTTACCTTACTGACAGTCACTTTACTGGCAAAAAAGAGGTCTCTGTTTTTCTATTTTATGCCAACAAGAGCCATTTGATAGCTTGAATTGTTAGTTATTACCCAAAATAATCCCAATAAAACTTTAGCGCAATTTGTAGAGGCAATCTGTGGCCATAATTCACAGACAAACAAACAACAGTACTCCTGACTGTTCCATGTATGTAGGAATTTTTGTATGAACAAAGAGATTAACTTGATTAGCTGCTTCAGTTCAACAGATGAGGCAGGTGACAGAGACAGGGCTTTTTGAATGGTGGCACCTCATCTATGTACTGCTGTCCCCTAGAAGTCTGCCTGATGCTTATTGGCTTAGAAGAAAAAGAGAAGAAGAGACTGGATTTATACTCCGTCCTTCACTCGGAATCTCAGAGCAGCTTATTTATTTATTTATTTATTTATTTTATTTATACCCCGCCCTCCCCGCACGCGGGCTCAGGGCGGCTTACAAAGGCACAAAAGTGCAATAAAAATACAACAGGTTAAAACAATTAAGGCACAAAAGTGCAATAAAAAGTAAGCAAGTTAAAACAATGTAGGCAAAAATGCACATCTCACAGGATACATAAATGACTAGAATACTCACTCCCTATTGCATAACACGTTGGGATCTAAAAAGGGGGGATGCCATGGGCCACGATGTTCAACTGGCCAGTCAGCCCAGCCCGGCAAAACTGCTCTGCAGTCGCACGATGGTGGTAGTGGTGGCGGCGGCTCCTATTCAAAAGCCTGGCGGAAGAGCTCCGTCTTGCAGGCCCTGCGGAACTGTAAAAGGTCCCGCAGGGCCCTGATCTCCTCCGGGAGCTCATCCACCAGGTAGGAGCAGCCACCGAAAAGGACCTGGCCCTTGTGGCAGCAAGCCTGGCCTCCTTGGGGTCCGGGGTCACTAGGCGGTGTTGTGACCCTGACCGAAGTGCTCTTTGGGGCCTGTATGGGGAAAGGCGGTCCCTCAGGTATGCTGGCTCCCCACAACAGACATCCTGTGAGGTAGGCGGGGCTGAGAGAGTTCTGAGAGAACTATGGCTTGCCCAAGGTCATCCAGCAGTTACAAGTGGAGGAGTGGTGAATCAAATCCAGTTCTCCCAGATTAGAGTCCACGCACTTAAACACTACAACAAACTGGCTTTAGCTGACAGGTCAAGACATTTATTTGCCCAGGCTTTAGCTGAGCTTTTATCCTGACCATATTTGCTTATATATTGGTCACAGATTTTGGCTATTCCAAATTCTTACCTAATCAACTATAGCTTGGATTTTGTTAGTTCTATTGTTTAGAAAAGTTTGATTTTATAGGTTCTCCCACCCTTAAGTTTTTGCTGGTGGTTTTGAGCGGTTATTCTGTCATACACTGTGGATTGTTTTATCATTGTTAGTCTGAGTTGTTATTCAGTTATGTTAATTGTTATTTTATGGTTTATCATCTGGTACTGTTATAAGGTGCATCAGGCAGCTCTGCCCTGGAGAAAATATCTTAACAGTTGAAATTTGTCTCCTTTTGAATAGATCATGATGTCAGGAATAGATACTGCCTTTATGAGATATTTTAAATCATAGTGAAATTAAAGAATATAAATAATTCAGAAAGCATTTGATGCATGGGCACCACAGCTATCACCACTGACATATGCAAATCTGGCTCTGTTTGTTACTGATATGATATCTATTAAGATTTTGTGGGTCACTTCTGCAAAAGAGAGACACATCAGTAAGATATCAAAAAGAATATCCATCTTTTAAAAGCCTTCACCAGACCGCTAGATCTGGAATATTCAGAAACACAGACCATTAACTTGATAACCTCTAAAATTACTCTCCCAGAATAGAAAGTGACAATAAAGTGAAACTCCACACAACAAACAAACTTGAAACACTCAGCTTTCCAAATCTGGCAAGATGCCAACTGTGAATGATATTAAGCAAGACTTCCATACAGCAATCCAGACTGAAACTGTATTGGAGGGGGGTCTCTTTTCACAAGTGTTCCATCCTGTTAAGAGGATTTTGTTCCAAAAGAAAAATATATGGCTACCCTCAGCCCTTTCATATCACCCTACTGAATACACTACTTACGCAAAATTCTTTAAAAGACAGAAGAAATTATATTATAATTTTATTTATGACATGTTGTGATCCACTCTGAGCCCCACGTTAGTGGGGGCAGAGTGGGATACAAATTGATTAAATAAAAATAAGTTTGAGGAGACAAATAATACTGTCCACAGTGTTCCAGGCTGACTGGAAGAAGTTGGGGCAATCATGCTTAAAAGTCCTGCCTTTCCTCCAGGGCTCTGCACCAATCCTTGTGTAGGAAAGCAGCAACCTTGGACATGCTGAGGTAAAATGTCCAGACAAAAGAGAATCAAGTCTCCCTTCAGGGTTTATTTACTTTACTTGTGAGCCTGTTTTACTATATATATATTGAAGTCATCCACCCAACAATTAAATTCTGTCTACACCTCCATTTTAAGAACAACTGTAATAGTCATTTATCTCATATGCGAAGTCCCAGTCATTCATGTGGCTAAACTATATAGAAAAGAAAATTATTTCAATAGGGATTAGTCTTGATGATTTATTTTCCTTGCCAGAAAATTCAGCCTATATCCTGATTAAACAAAGACTCCTAGATACTGAGATGCAAGATTTAAGGAGCCTGGCTAAAGGTAGTTGTTCACCTTTGAGGTTAGGGATTTTCCCACAAGGGTCCTTCGCAGGGTATTTCTCTTGTTTAACTGTCTTATATGTTAGCTCACTTTAATATATTATCTTCTGCAGTACTGTACGGGAGATTTCAGAAAATTTCGTACTCTAATAGGCTCTGTTTTTGGACTGCACAAAGTAGAAAGCCTTGAACAAGTTTTCTGGTATTGTACTTATTACCTTAATATTTGATCCTCACTTATTGAACCTTGGCTGCAAGTTCAAGAAGGGCAACATGATGAAGGAAAAATTCTTTATCTATTATCCACTCAAAATCCAGCGATTATTGAAACTGGCCAAATTTTTACATTTTGCATCTAAAAGGTGAGAAATGTATCTGAATGCTATGGCTAATGAAAGATGGTTGTTATTTGGGTGTTGTTATGCCAATAAAGGTAAAGTTTACAGTTAAAGTCATCCACCCATAATATTTACCTTATTATAGACTATTATTTTCTGTTCAATAAATCTTTGTTGTTCATCTCAATCTGGGTCTTATTTGTTGAGTGTCAAGTGTCCAAGGAAAAGTGATCTCTATTTATCTCACATATAATTACAGATTAGATCTAGCAGGTTTCCAAATAAGAGATTCTAAGGGAATGCATAACTTACATGCTATCAATCCCAAAGCTTGTGCCCCCATTTTATTTGATTCTGAACAGTTGGGGTTTAAAAAAAAACTATCAGAGAGGCCAGAGTGGGGGACTGAACATTCCTCAGTCCAGAAGGCAGTTGTCTCAGAGTCTTCCCTGCTCCATCTCTCACCCCACAGCTGCCACAGAAATGAGTACAGGTTAGTGAGCAAGTGATTCAAATGACAACAAACAGCTAAGAGAAAGGTTCTCCTAACACTTCAGAAGACTGATTTTGTTTCAGAATAAAAACACCTGCTGTACTAAGGCAGCAGTTAAATGATCCAATGCAACTGAGTCTTTCCAGCTACCAGCAAAGAACCAAACAGCTCGCAAAGTTAAGGTGATATTCAGATCTTAGCCAGGCTTACCTTAAGCAACCATTTATTGAACTAACCACAGTTAGCACAGCAGATGCATAAAACTAACCAGAGCCTGCTCAAAAATCACAGCTTGTTTGCAGAAAGTAAGAGCTGACTGCAGCAGGAGAATAACAGGATTTTTTAATGCTCTGCAACAGCAACTCTGCACCTGCCGAGCAAACTAGTATTAAAACAGGACTCCTGGGTTTAGATGTAATGACTAATTAGAGTAACTACAAGTTCCAATTAATCCCAGCTTGTGGATCTCTTATCTGCATGGATCTGTGAAGAGGCCAGCAGTGTAATGCAATGTATGAATCCAGGCAACCTATGCTTCCTACAATACTTGAACTGGGAAATTCAAACCCTAAACACTCTCTTTATACACACACACACAACCAGTTTAACACAAAAACTCTGTCACAATTTTCTCTAATAGTGGAAGAGACAGCAGTATCTTCTGGATTCACGCAGCCAGATGGATGCAGACTTAATTATCAGCAGCTGAGAGAATGGTTGGGATTTATTTGATTTTTATTTATTTATACTTTAAATTTATGAATCCCCCAACTCCTGAGCACACAGGGCTCTGGGCAGTGTACAACAGAAATTAAAAACATCAGCATAACATTATTAAAATTAATCATTCAGTCTTTCCTATATTATTAAATAATCTCCAGATGGCATCACTAATTTAGTCTTAGACTCGCTTGTGCTGCTGTCTTGCGGGCAGGGCGCAAAGGAGGGTGAAGTGAAAAGATGGAAGGAAAGAGGAGGGTGCCAGCCATGATGGAAACCACTGCTGTCCAGCCCAATTAGTTCTCTGCCATGCCAAAACAGAACCTGAACAGCTACATGCTGAAACCAGCAATAAAAGAATGAACAAGCAACAGTTGCTTTTCAAAAGAATGTAGCAGATGTTCAGGGCTTGCAAACAATCAGGCTTACCTTTATATTAGGCTTTTCACATTTTAACCCTGTGCCACGATCCTGCAAGTATTCACACCAATAGTGTTTTACATAATTAACAAGTTGATGCTTCTCAGAAGAAGGAGGCACTATAATGCCTTTTGATGCCAAGTACTTGAAGATTGTATCTCTAAAGACCTTCTTTCTCTTCAGCAGTTCTTCTGTACTTTGACTGTACAGTAAGATGGCACGTATGGCTTCTGGAAAAAGAGAAATTCAAGTCAGAAACAATTCCCCCATGAAAGCAGCTTGTTGAAGCAAGCTCCTCAGATGATAAAACATCTCTAACTGAGGAGCCACGTTCTCAGGTTGTAGCATAGGAATGTCCCTAAGACACTATGCAAGCAACAAATGGAAACATTTAATTTTAAAACCTGGTGCTTGAATTCAGAATTATTCAATCATCATTCAGGTTTCTTTCCCCAAAAGAGCTTTTATTTTTAGTCTCAGGGTAAACAGCAAGATCCCCCCCCCCAGTAACCAATTGCTGTAATAGCAGTATGTATTTTCCCATCTTGATTTGAAACATATACTTAGGCACAGGTAGATCACCCTTGAGAAAAGCATTTTATAGATTTCAAGGGCTTCCTGGCAGGAAATCACAGATGATCATAACCAAGTAGTATCTCTGAATACTACCACAGTGAAGTAAAAATATGTCTTACCATGTCTTAGAATTCTCTAAGCCAGTATATACAGAGGTTGTAGTGCATTTCAACTATTGCTTAGATACTATCATTTATGGCCTCGGTCACACGGGCCGGATATCGCGGGGGGGGGGGGGGGGCGTCTGTTTGCCCTGGAGCGAACTACCGTGCGGCAGCCGGATCAAACGTCCCGCCCGACGTCCCATGGTTGGGGGGAGGTGCCGATCTTACCTCACTCCTGCGGCGCGGCAAAGAAGCGGCGCCGTGGGGGTTGTGTTGTTGTTTTTAATCCAAGTGTTCGCATGTGCCATTGGGTGCTTGTGCGCACCCATGGAGACTTGACAAAAAAAAAACTTTTCGCAACGGGACATGGGCGGGAGCCGGATGCCACGAGCTAACACCGGAAACGTGATCTGACGCCCGCCCTTGCCCCGCACTTTCCAGAAACTAGTACCTCGGAGGTACTAGTTTTTTACAGCACATCTTTGGAGTGAAGCCTCGGGTGAGCCATGGGAGCTCTATGCTTCCCAGATGTGGCACTGTGATCGCACCCAGAAAACCCACCTATCTTCCGTCTCTCTAGTGTGCCTAATGCTCCGTGTGACTGGGGCCTATATATACTATCAATATATACACTTGAGTATTAATATGAACACTACACAAATCCCTCACATTAAAAAAACCTGACAACTGAACAGTGCAATCCTATGAGCATTTTCCTGTGAGTAAGCTCCTTTGAGTAGACTTGAGCAGAACTGCTTATGTTAGCTATCTAAATCTAGTGGAGTGGAGAAAGACAACAGATAGATGAAGCCATGAATAAGAACACATAATGTGCCACTGCCCCAGTGGTCAGCAGAACTGAGAGAAAAATCATGTGAACAGAGTCAGATGTCTCTTCTTTAGTCAAGAGGGTAGAAGCCCCAGCTCCTCAGCAACATTATGATGGATTCCCCATAATTATACTGTGCTGGAATAAAATCCCATATGTTGGGCTACACAGAGACTGCAAGGAAATTCCTCAACTTCTGTCTGTCTACAGTAAGAACATTACTTGTGTGAAAACATTACCTATGTAACTATATATGAAGTCATTACTTGAGTAACAACTACAGACAGCACAATAAGAGGTTTCATCACAATTGCTAACTGAACCTATTAATGTACTGTAGCAACCAAAACTGGCACAGCCTATGAGTTTCATATTCAAGCAAATATCTATACAGTGGCAGCCACTCTCAGTGCCAAAGGAACAAGCCCTTTCTTAAAGCAAACTGCAGCTTCTCTCTTCAGAAGCATAGTAATTGTACTAAGTATTCATTACAAAAAGAATGAAATCACTTCCTTCTTTAGTGGCTTTTACTTTATTGAGGGCAGATGCTGATACTATACAAATCAATATTTCAGAGGGTAGCCATGTTGCTCTCTAGTAGAACAGTAAGTTTTGAGTCCAGTAGCACATCAGAGACCAACAAGAGGGTATGAGCTTCCAAGAGTCAAAGTTCCCTTTGTCAAATAACAGTTTAAACAACAGCAAGTCATGCCCATTATTCCCCACCCATCTTTTGCCAAAAATCAGTACCACTGGCTACCATCTAGTGGGCTAAACACTCAACAAAACTTTTTTTTTTGGTCAGAGAATGGTCCATAGGGCAGGTCTCTTTCCAAATTCCAAGACATTTCAAAGGCAGTTCCTCACACGGAATGAGATCACATGTTTGAAAGGAAAACAGCCTTGCTTAAAGCATACTAGTCCCTGAAGGCAGCTCGTGTACAGTACCTCTCTGGAGGCAGTTTTGGATTTATTTTCAAAATAGAGAGTCTTGCATGAGAGCTTCTCCATGGGCCTTTAGAGGAGAAAAACAGCAATGGGGAGTGAAGATCAATGATACAGAAGCACAGTAAGAGAAATAAAACCGAAGTCTGGCAGCACCCCGAAGACTAACAATATTTACTCAGGCTTTGTGAGCTAGAGTTCATCATCTCCTTTTATTACTAGACTTATTTTATTTTCTGCAACAAACTATCACACTTTACCCCCTCTGGAATTACAGTCACAGTAAGAACCCTCCCCACAGATATATTCAGACAGGACAACACAAGCTGCTCCCTGAAGAAAAGAGGAACCAAGCCAACCAACTTTTTCAACTCCCACCCTAACCCGTGTCAGGGAGAGCGAACGGTCACATATACACCCGCTCATGGGGGCAAACTGAGAGATTCCATTTTGGTGAATGAAGAGAGACGAGGCCCGAGTCCGAACACAGCTGCTGGTGCGCCTCCCTTCCCCTCTCCCCGAAGGAGAGAAGCCCGTCCCCGCCGGGGTCCTTCGCGCCCCGCACTCCCACCTTGGCGATTGTCCGGCTGCACGAGGCGGTTGGTCACTGTGTCGGTTAGGGCGATCAGGTCGTCCGTGTGCAGGAGCTCCAGCAGCTCCTGGCAGCCTTTCTGCTCGCGCTCGCTCATGCCCGCCACGGCCGAAGCCATGATGATGGCGGTAGGGGCGTCGCCTCTTCGAGCGCGAGACAGAGAGCGCTGGCGGCCCACACGCCCACCGCGGGGACAGCCTCCGCCGCAACCCTGGCAACCGGCGCCCACAAGGCGACACGTCTACTTTAACGCTTTAAGCGCTGCTATCACTCCCCTCCCCGCCTTCCACATTTGGCAGCTTTCCAATATGCTGGAGACAGGAGGGCAGTCGAAAGTGGTTCGACGAGGAACAAGGCATGGCCTCTACTGTTCCGTCAGCTTTCTAGGATGCTGTTCTACTCCAGAAGTGGAGCGTTCCCTTTCCGGCCTTACCCGGGGCGGGGGCGTACGTGGCGAGTGACGACCAAAAGATTGAAAGTTCCTATCACCAAAGTGATAGGAAACCCTAGTCTTCTCCCAAAGATGCAGGGATGCGTTTGGAAGTGCCGAAGCCTTTTGAATACCGAGTGAGCGTGCATAGAGACAGGGAACCGCTTTGCTTACGTTTAAACGACAGTTGTTCTTGAACTCCAGGCAGGATTTTGTTTGTTTTTAATAAAAACTTCAAAAAAACGAAGGGATGCCCCCCGGTCGGTGAGTGACTAAAGAAGGGTTATCATATTTTGAAAAGCAAAAAAGAGGACATATTTCCCGACTAACTAGAATCATAGAGTTCGAAGGGACCTCTAGGGTTGCGGTGCTCATCTCCGTTTCAAAGCCGAACAGCCAGCGCTGTCCGAAGACAACACAGGAAATTCACAAATATCTCTCCCCCCCAAAAAAAACACCCAGTGACCCCTGCTCCATGCCCAGAGTGGTGATCAGCATTTCCTGACTGCCTTCTCTGCCTAAATTCACAGAACAAGCATTGCTGTCAGACCCACCCACCCACTGACAACTGACCTTTATTTAATCTACACCAACAGACTAGAATCTTTATAGCCAGCTGATTTTTGTCTTCAGCTGTACCCATCGATGTTAATGTTTATACTGTGTTTTAAATTGTAATTGTATTTATTATAATATGATGTTACCCACCCTGAGCCCGTCCATGGGATGGGCAGGATAATAATAATAACAACAACAGCAGCAGCCTCTGTTTGAAAACCTCAAAAGAAGGAGAGCCCACCATCTCCTGAGGAAGTCCACTCTAACTGTCAGGAAGTTCTTGCTGCTATTTAGCTGAAAATTCTTTTGATTTAATTTGAACCCCTTGGTTCTGTCTGACCTTCTGAGGCAACAGAAAACAACTCCACACCATCCTCTATATGACAGCCCTTCAAGTTGGTTATCATATCACCTCTCAGTCATCTCCTTTCCAGGCTAAACATACCCAGCTCCTTCAGCCTCTCCTCATAGGACTTGGTCTCCAGCCCCCTCACCATCTTCGTTGCCCTCCTCTGAACATGTTCCAGCTGGTCTATATTCGTCTTAAATTGTGGTGCCCAATTTAAGCGATACCATCACTTCACATGATCTGGACACTATATTTCTGTTGATGCAGCCCAAAATTCCATTTGCCTTTTTAGCTACACTGCTGACTCATATTCAGTGTATGGTCCACTAAGACCCCTAGATCCTTTTTGTACATACTACTGCCAAGACAAGTCTCCCCCATCCTATAATTATGCATTTGAATTTTCCTACCTAAATGCAGAACTTTACATTTATCCCCATTAACATTCATTTTATTTGTTGCTGTAGATTTTCCGGGATGTGTGGCCGTGGTCTTGGCATTGTAGAACCTGACGTTTCGCCAGTAACTGTGACTAGCATCCTCAGAGGTATAAATACAGAAAGATGGAATACTCTCTGTATCAAGGTTACCTAATGGTTGATATCCTACCACTCTGCTAACAAAAGTTTGAAGCCTTCCTTTTAGGGAAGAGCCATTTAAGTTGGAGGAAGGCTGCATAGGCTGGAGGAACTTTCTTCAGCTCAAGTTAGGATACTGCCCAGTTCTCTTAATTTCAGGATAGAGATGGGTTGTGAACCCCAAACTTTGTTAGACACTCATGAGGGGGGCTCAGAAAAAGAAAAGTGGTCACAAGGTTGTTTGACTGTGCCATAACAGTCTTGAATTCTTGAGAAATCATGTTCCTTTATGGACAAATTCTCCCAAACCCACTTTTGGAACAAGAGAGAGTGAGAAGGTTTTTCTCACAGCTGCCACTGCAGCAGTCAAATAAATCAATACCAGAGAAAAATTCATGGGGGCTGTACTTCTCACTTCATACTGAGAGCATTAAAAGTTGCCCAGGTTCATATTTCAAACCATGGAAATATAATGTCAGTGATGTAATTACCATTTAAAATTAAATTTTATCATTTTCTGATCATGCAAGAAAAAAGCAGTATTCAAATGTACCAAATAATTCTAAAGAAGTGTTTTTCACAACTATAGTTTGTTAGAAGAAAAACATTTTCAATTTGCTTCAGCCAAACAATATCTAATGCAACACATGGAACTCTTTCTGTTCAATTCTATGTGGAGTCAAAGTGTTTAGCCTGGAGTAACTCTGCATAGGATTGCATGGTTCTTGTGTATTTTCCCTTAAATGTGCATGAGGTTATAGAGTGGGTAAAATCACATTTTAGTATCAGGGTGTGGTCACATGGTTCATTTGATCGGGGTTCGCCGCTGTTCCCTCTCGCATTTACATTTTCCATTCACATGTGCCAATCCGCCTCCCATGCCGAAGCAGGCTCACTCCCGCAATGCTCCCGGGTTTTCCTACCCCTGGGAAAATCAAGTATTTTCCTGGCACTTGCGCTTTGAATGCGCGATTTCGCCCATCTGGACAGCCATCTTTCGCAATGATTGCGATTAGGGCCCTCTGACTGCTCTGTGTGATTTTTTTTAAAACCTTCCAGCTTTGAGTGCTTGAAGTCCTGCTTGGAGAAAAGTCCTGCCTGCCGTCCCCCAGCATGGAGGCGACATTGAAAGTTTCTGGGGGAGGAAGCTGGGGGGCAGGCTGGCAGACGAGCAGGCTTTGGCATCCGCCCCAGGAGTCCCCGAAGCTGCGGCGTTAGGAGGGAAGGAGTGTATATTTATCCCCTCAAAAATGACATTTTAAATTTTTTTTACCACTGTTTAATTTTAGAGAGCACCTATTGGATTTTTTTTATTTCTAATTTTTATTGTAGAACGAAAAAGAGTAAAATGACATAACAGCGCAGTACATTTTGTATTTTAGAATGTACAGAAATGCAATTGATAAGAAGCTTTGGTTAGTTACATTATTCAACGTAACAACAATTTAACATTTTAACAATAGTGCAATTTCAGTAAAAGGTATAACTTAGATCCTGTTTTGAGTATAGCACAGAGTACTTTGGAGTGTCATGAGTGGGAGGTGTCCTTAACACTAAGTCAGATGGGAGTATATTGATAATAAAATCGAATGTATTGTACGCCCTGAGGAAGATTAAGATTCAAAGCCATCTCTGCAGTTGCTTCCATTCTGGTGAGATAAATTCATCGTGTGATAAAAATTCTAGTATTGGGAACCATTTGCTATCAAAGTTCGTTTTGGCCGGTTTCAGAAGAGACCTGTTTATTTTGTCAGTGATGTTTGTCCATCAGGTTAGTTTCCCACATTTTTTGAACCATAATTTCGGGTTGGGGGGGTAAGGTTCCCGCCAGCAGGAGGCAATAGCGGTTTTTGCTGTAGACACCATAATGTCAATAGTTGGTAGCCAATTGATCTGGCCAGTGGTCAAGAAAAAGAGCTTCAGGAGTGAGGGGGAGTGTGACACCTGTTATGACATGAATGTGGTGTAAGACTAGTTCCCAAAAAGCCTGTACCCCATTGCACCCCGACCAGCAATGTGCATAGGTTCCTTGTTGGCAATCTTTCCAGCAGTAGGGTGATATTGTAGGGCACATATGTGAGAGTTGTTGGGGTGTGAGTTACCACCTGGTCATAGTTTTGAGGGTTTGATGTTCCATTGAAATAATAGATGATGTAAAAATCGGGGACTTCCAGAGTTCAGACCACATGGTAGGGCAGAAGACCCGGTGATGTTTCTCTAATTAATAATTGATAGAGGGCAGAGATCAGACCACGGTTACGAGATTCAAAAAGATTTATGATAAGTTCCAGATCTGTGTGTGGTGCCTTCAGGAGGGTAAGTAGTTTGTGTTGGTTGCATGTGTGTTGTAGCTGTAAATAACATACCATGGAATTGATTGGCCTAGATTTGTTTCCAGTTCTGATTTCTGCAGTAAACCTCACCTTGAAGCCACATCACAATACTGTGTAATGTTATGGTCTGTCCAGTTTTTCCTAGATGGTAGCGGCACATTATCAAGGAACCAAGGTTGGTTAATAAAGGTGGAGTACTGGGAGAACTTTGGCATTTTTGGATCAGAGAGGGAGGAAGGGTGATGGGAATTGCTTTGAAGAGAAAAATATATTGGTAGGATAAACAAACGTAGAAGGTTGAAACGTTCCATCCAGGAGATATTGAGCTTGTTCCAGTTTTGAATATCTTAATTCAGTGTGCATGCTCTGGTGGTTTAAGATGATTTTTGTGAGATCTATAGGGAGCTTAATCCCTAGATAGGTAATGTATGTAGATGTCCAACGAAATTTATAGCTTTTTTGCAGATCAGCAATTTCTTTCTTGGGAATGTGTATCGGGACATAAGATTTGGAATTGTTAATGTGCAGACCTGAGAAATGGCTGAAGGAGTCTAAAGTATTGAGAAGTTCTGGGAAAGAGGCCTTGGGGTTGGTCAAATACAGCATCATGTCATCGGCAAATAGAGAAATTTTTATTCCAGAAATGTGTGGGTTAGTCCTGATTGCTTGTGCTAGGGGTTCCACAGCTACTGCGAAAAGCAGCGGGGACAGTGGACACCCCTGTCTTGTACCCCTATGTAGTCCAACTGTGTCAGAGAGATTTCCATTTATTTTCAGTTTGGTGGTAGGTTGTGCATAGAGAGATTTGAGTGCGGTGATAAAGCCCATTGCATGGAGCTCGTGAAACAAATATGGGAATTCTAAGGTATCAAAGGCTTTTTCAACATCAAGGGAAAGGTAGAGGACACTTTAGATGATTTGCAATGTTGAAGGAGGTGGAGAGTTTTAACGGTATTATCTGTTAGATCTCTTTGGGGGATAAAACCTGCCTGATCTGGGTGGATGTAGCTTGGGATGATATTGGTTAAGGCGTTTTGCCAGCATAGATATGAATATTTTAAGGTCCTGATTTAATAAGGATATAGGCCTGTAAGATGCTGGGTGAAGGGGGTCCCTGTCTTTTTTATGTAAAACCACTGTTGTTGCCTGTTTCCATGAGGGGGGTAGGTCGCCTGTTTCTAATATGTGGTTGCATGTTTTAAGTAGTGGGTCTGTTAGTATGGGTGCAAAGCATTTGTAGAACTCAGATGGGAAGCCATCTGGTCCCGGTGATTTGTGTAGTTTGAGTGTTTTGATAGTATCCAATATTTCTTGTTTTGTAAATGGTGTGTCCATATAGGATCTATGCATGTCATCAGCTACCGTGTGGATAATGAAATTTGTGTGAAATTGTTGAGTGGCTGCATGTTGAGTTGTTTGTGCCTTGCATAAATTTGTGTAATAGTTTGTGAAAACCCCATTGATAGATTTTGAATCAGTTAGGGTGTCTCTACTGGGAGTGTTTGTTTTTATAAATCTTGAGAGTTTTTGTTCTTTTATTTTGTGTGATGGAAGTTTTAAAGTTGCGGGGTGTTTTCTGCCAGTATTTTTGTTTTGTATAGATCAATTGTTTTCTAATATTGGACGTTTCTAATGCTTTTAGGTTTTTGCACTCAAGTAAAAGTTGCTTGTATACCTTTTTGGAGCCCCTCTCTTTAAATGTGCCGTCTAATGTCTTAATTTTGACTTTAATGTCATTTTCTAATTGTTGTCTCTTTTTTCTCAGAAAGGAAGCTTTTGAAATGAGAATGCCTCGCATGACTGGCTTCATAGCATCCCATCTGGTTGGGTGTTGTGTCTGGCAGAGTAGTATGTATAGTCTTTGTCAGAATTATGCAGTAAGTGCCATATGTCTACTAGATCGTGTTCTTTAATGATAGTATTCAATTTTGTTAGTGTTTTTTTGGGGTGTTGTTTAAGTAAATTGAAGTGTGATCTACCCATTTCGTTGTCAATTATGTGGTTGAAGTTTCCACCCAGGATGATATCCCCAATTGCGAATGCAATGAGTTTTTCTAGGACTTCTTGGATAAATAACACTTGTCCGTTATTAGGCACATAAAGCGTACCTATAGTTGTTGGGCTTCCATCTAGGTGGCCTTTTATAAACAGATACCTGCCATGAGGATCGGCCAACTTTCCAGAGAGTGAGATACGAAAATCTTGGGACAGAAGGATGGCAACCCCCCTAGATTTAGATGTGCCACATGCCAAAAATTGGTCCTGGAATTTGTCTGGAACACCAATTTTCTTGATTTCTTCAGGTGGGTTTCCTGTAACAATATGATGTTTGGTTTGAGTTTTAGGAGGTTAGTGAGAACTCGTTTTCTTTTAATAACGCAGTTCAAACCACACACATTAGAATATACAATGTTGTATGTTGAAGACATGATGCTGGCAGTAAGATAGCAGTAGCTTGACTGTGGGTTATGTCTGTTTGCAGGTATGTGTGGTTATGCAAATAAGGCCTTAGAATATGAGCACCAGATTAGCACTTCTGGGTGGGTAGATATGATGAGACACTAGACTTTTTAACAAGGAACTAGTCTTCAGTGATGAGTTATGTGTGGTCGTGGAAATGTGTGTGCTGCTGGAGTTGTCTATGTTATGTGGGGTAATAGGAGTGGAAACAGAAAACCGTGGGAAACTGCATGTGATAGTATCTTTGCAGCTGCAGAGATGGTCCTTGAAGTCAATTACCTGTTTCTGTGTCAGAAGTCTGATACCTCTAGGGCGGCAAAGCTGTGTGGTGAAGGATGGCAATCAGAGATCCCGGATTTCTTTGGAGGATATTCAGTAAAAATAAGCCGGTTTTCTAATATTAGCAATATTTTACTGACTGTGTCTAAGAAGTAAATTAGGAATCAAAAAGGACAATCAATAGCAAAGATTAGGTGTACTCTGGAGTAGTATGATATAATAAATTACTAACTATGAGGTACGCTCCCTTCAATTTGTAGCCATCAGTCAGTATAATCAGTGATAACGTTTTAAGATTGAATGAATATAAAGAAAAACAAATCAATTTACCTTATCAGATGGTTAATGAAAGAATAGGACAATCAGGAACCCCAAAATTGATTATGACTGTGTGATAGGATTAAGTAAAGTATAGAAATTGATTTTTAAACACCTTAACAATGAATTAATGAGAATATAAAACAATCAAAGTCACCAGAGATGATTTTGTATGTGTATGCTAAAAATTAAGTATAAGATTAATGTTTTATCGTTGTAGTTATAGAAGGAAAGGCTAGGATAATCAAGGACACTTAAATATAATGTGCGTAGGCACTAAATTAATTGGCACTCTTTTATTTGTTTGTCTTTTATTTTTTCAGATTGATTTAAGATTTAAGGAAATTACTGCAAAGTTTTTCACAGGATCTGTGAGTGTAATACAATTATAAACTGTGGCTAAAGAGAAAAAGTGCTTTTGAACAATATATTTAACTAATACGACTCTCAATGCTCCTGCAGAAGGTTGTTCTGCAGGAGGCTGGGGTGGGTATTAATTATTCCCCTCCCCCAGCTCTTATTTCTGAGAGTTGAGATATACTTTATGGACTAACAGAGCCAAAAATCCCCCTTCCCCCCATAGGTTTTCTAAGAAATTTATAACTTCATAAAAATTGTTTTAGAGCTCAAGCTGCATTAACATAAATTATTTCTTAACGTACACAAAAGCGAGAGAACACTTATGGAGGTATAACGCTGGGAACTTGGTGCAATACAAACATTTTTACCCACTTTTCTATTTAATTAACAATCTAACTATGTTACTAAACCAAGAGAAACAAGAACCTCATAATGACTCTAGCGTCTAATAGTAATCTTGAGAGCCAGAGAGTTCCTTAAACATGTTACAACAGAGCTGTATAGCAATCATGGTATATATCAAGTCCCGCATGTTGGTCTTCAAGGCGCTGCCTCACAAAGTTCCATTGTGTCGGTCAGCGAAGGCGATGGAGAGCGGCATTTTCTTTTAGAAGATTGTGCAGAGAATTCCATCGGCGTTGCTAAGTCAAGTGAATGGAGCAGTTTGAAGCCGTCTTGGACTGAGGAGATCCTGTATGATTTGCCTTTAAAAGAGAAATGTAGAACAAGAGGCGTAGCCCAGGTGTATCGAAGATCCGCTTCCATAAGGCGCGAAGTGATCGGTTTTAACTTTAGTCGCTTTATAAGGGCCTCCTTTGGCAAATCAGGGATAATTTCAATCCCCCCCCCCCAGATACGTGAGGTGTTCCTTTTGTCTTGCCACTAGAAGGATTTTCTTTCTATACCTGAGATCTAAGGAGGACACTATGACGTCTCGAGAGGATGTGGTTTTCAGGAGGCTTAAGGGGCCTGCACAATAGGCCTTGGTGATGACAAGGCAGCACATCTCCATCTGGAGGGATCTCGTGTCGTAGCCAAGTGGAAAGGATATCGGTGAGGTCTCCTTTTATTTCTATTTTTTCTGCCAGGCCTCTGATTTTTAGGTTATTCTGCCGAAGTATCATGTCAGCTCTTAGTGCTTTTTCTGCCAGGATATCTTCGAGCTGCTGCAATTGCTGTATGTCATTTTCATTTGATATGCTGTTGTTGATGGTAGTCTCTGCTACTTGTTTCGTTTCCGTGAGAGATTTCTGCATCGTGCCTAGTTGTTTGTACAGAGGTTTAAAGTGAGCTGACATGTTCTCCAGTATTGTTTTCTCCATAAGAGATAGTGCCTTCGTCATCTCCTTCGTCAGTTCTGCGTGTGTTACCGGAGATGAGGCCTTGTCAGCCTCCTCTGTTCCGGGCGCCATTTTAGCTGTATACAGTAAGCGCGGGTTGGATTTTTCCGTCACTGGCACTGAAGTAAGGATGGATTGTATCTTTTTGTGTTTAAAAGGATTAGATTGTTGGATCGATCCTGCAGCTTTATTCATCTATTGAAGCGTTGATCTCAGCAAAAGATCGCAGATGGGGGTGGATAAGGAGGGTTGGGAGGAGCAAAAGGCTCAGGCGGCCATGTTGTTTCGTGCCTCCCCGGAAGTCCCCCTACCTATTGGATTTTAAATGCATATCATGTTTTCAGAAAGTGTTATAGCTGTTTAGTTATGAATTTATCCCGTATCTGTGTCATTTTCATGTTATTTTCTAATATCAGAAATAGGGGCAAGCTACACATTGCCAAAAGAATATTTCATGTCATGGAGTGGGAACCTTTCTGGTTCAGTCATGTAGTTTCACTTGCTTATTAGACAGGCAAATCAAAATAATTGTAGGAGCCTGAGTGCATCCACCTCAAGTGGCGGACTTATTTGAACATCTAATGGAAATAACTGGAGCTTTCAGAAAGTGACATGTGGTGATGGCTCCTTACTGATGTAATGTCCTAAGTCCAAAAGATCAAATTTCAAATGTGAAGATTTATTTATCAATGGAGATATCAATTAGATATCAGTGGAGTAAAAGAAATAAGGTCAATGATGAAAATCATGTGATCTAACAAGTACTAATTTTCAGTGCTAGCAGAATACATCCAGAAATGGCCCTGGAGCCAAATACTTTAGAAAGCATCAGACCATGGAAATCTCCCAAGATCTGCTTTATGCTAATGAAACCCCATCATGGGAATAATCAACCGTGTCCCATTTTTGCTCAACCACATAACAAAAATTGCATGCTAGATTCCCTCTACTGCCCTTCAATGTCACCATGTTGCACTGTTTCTTGGCATACTGGAGGCACCCACTCATAACTGGTCCCAGATCCAGCCATTCAACACCTGCCATCGATAAGGCAGGACGCAGCTGGGCACTCCCCCCATTGTATCTAGATCCTTCTCAGCTGAGAATCAGCCCCCAATCAGTGTTCCCTCCAAGCTGAGTTAGTGTGAGCTAGCTTTTTTAGCCTCTGGCTCACACATTTTTGTCTTAGCTCAGGAAGGATGGCTGCAAATTAATTTATGCAGTAACCAAAGCACTCACTCACAACTTTAAAGCCAGTAGCTCAGAAAGTAGAATTTTTCTCACAGGACTCCACAGCTTAAAGAGAGCATTGCTCCCAATGCAATACTGGAAAGGAAGCAGGCAAGAATGGAGGGGGAAAGAACATACTTACCAGCTTTGTAAACATCTTTGCTGAGAACTGGCTTTTCCCTTTCTCTTCAGGGTACTTTATAAAGCTTGGGTGCAGCCAGATGGGCTTTTAGGGATGAACCAAAACGTTCTTAGCCCATAGCTTGTAGTCTGAGTCTTCAGGTAAGCCAGCCAAGATGTAATTGTAGATTCTTTATTTAAATAAACCACTAAATAGCATTTTCCTGTTGTAAGCAACTTTGGGTCCGTTTACGGTGACAGCAGGGCATTAAGTACAAAAGTAAGTTTTGTACTTAATGACATGTAATTGTTTAAATTCCAGTTACTGTGAGCCAGTTGGGGAGCTAATTTTAGCTGAAAATTGGTAAAGAGTGAATATTATATTTTAGCTACGTCCCATTCAGTATACTGCTTTGCATGAAGGCGATACAAAATGGTGTACAAAAATGGTAGCGTTACTAATGTTTCCTAGGTAGATGCCCAGACACCATAAAATCGTATTTTAATAACACAGTATTTTATTGAACAATTCTATTTACAATACAAAAAGTTTAAAATGAAATACTACTGTTGATTTATTGCAGTTTGATGGCTCAGTTTTAATTTGTACTCATATAAAATGCAAAATAAAATAATTTAACATTCAACAAGGAAGCACAAATTTCCTTTCTTGCTGAACCTATAACAACGTTTACAAATTAAACTTAAGAGTCCCAAAATGCACACACTGCATTTATTTAATAAAGGTGTTATACAGTACAAAATAAATTAAAAAACACCACCCCCTTTGTTTCATCCTACCCCTCCTTGTTAAACAAAGGAGAACTGTTGAATCTTCTTGTTAAACATGATCCAAACTATACAATTGCTATATGTTTAGTGAATATGGCTGAAAAAACCAAAGTACCAGTGACCTTCCCCACAGATAAATTTTAAACTTGTTCAGTAAATCTGGTTGTAGAGTCAGGTTACCTAAGGAGCCACTTGATTACATTTTTACATGACCTTTACTGTGAATCAAATTAATGTAACAGAAGTTCGTGGGTATTCTTTTGAAAAGAGATGTCAAATCCTACAGAGATTTGGAAAACAGTGTTAAAATTAGGGGCAGTGCAGTACACATTTGAGGCACAAAGGGTCATCGTAAAAACTGGAAAGCTTTGATCATCAGGAACAGAGTTGGGGAGGCAGGCTGAACATCAGTGTCATTTTTCTATATCACACATTTAAATATTGTAAAACATTGTCAGCCACTTAATATTTATCTCCCCATCTGGGGCTATCAGAAATTGCTCAGTCTGACCTCATATTGCCACCAGAAGTTTTCCTCTTGAAGAAACAGTGCAACACTATGGTAACTGCACTCCCTCTGGCTTCTAGCTTTTAATGCTCAAAACCACAAGTTGCAGAGAAAGCCATGTGCTTGGCAGCAGCAATACAGTGGCTTTGTGCACCACTGCTTTTTGGTGGTGGGGGGGAGGAGGGACCAGCACCCGGCATAGTATTATTTCCCAGACTGGGTTAATAAACACTGCATTATGGTGACTGCTGAGCTGCAGGCTCTCTTGGCCAGAGAGAGAAGCAGCTAGACAAACACCACTGTGTTACAGCATGAACAGACTGAAAAGGTTGGGGGGAACCACTCCTCAAACTTTTAAATGATCTTTTAACTAAAATTTAAAATTAGTCTAAACTGTACCCATGTAGTTTTAACCAACTACATATTTTAAATGTGTGCATAGTAAATGTTCTGTTGTGGTGGGATTCACGTCTCACGTATGGTATCATGTCATTTATATAAATGTGAAAACAGTGGCTACTCCTGATCCAATGAAGTCCTTAACCTTGACCATCAGGAGAAACCTTTCTGACATATTCCAAGTGGTCTCAGCTGCTCCTGTCTCAGAACTTGGGTGAAGAACTGTAGCTCAGTGGAAGAGTATATGCTTGGCATGCAGAAAGTCTTATGTTCAATCCCCGGCATCTCCAATTGAAAGGATCAGGCAGGAAGTGATGTGAAAGACCTCAGCCTGCCAGTCTGAGTAGACGATACTGACCTAGATGTCCCAATGGTCTGATTCAGTATAAGACAACTTCATATCTTCAACTTATTCTATCATAAGGTCTGGTGTACCTGCTGACTCAGAAGTTAGGAGGGACTAATAATAGGTGGTAGGCTGGAAATGACCCATGCAATTTTATTTCAATCCCTGCATAAACAGGAGCAACCAGCCAAAAGCAGACACCTGTTGTATCTATGGGCAGAGAGCAGCAAGTGTCCCTGTAGTGAGGATATGTGCACTGACCAGGGGAGTGCGGGACAGCCTATTTGCCCTAATATTTGGCTTCCTATCTTATCCCATTTCTGGTAATTTAGTTATTTAAAACTTCAAAATAAACCTTAAATCTTGAGCTGAGAATGCCTGAAAACCATTTTCAGATGTTACTGTGACACTCCAAACATTTGCACCTGAGAGCCAGCAAAGCAATCCTATTATCTCTGCAAAGAAAATAAGTCATCTGTTTTAAGATGAAACCAGTGTTTCCAGTAACATAACCCACTATAAGCACATGTGCTAGCACCGCATGTCAGAGATTAGACTATAAGAGGTGTTCCTACATATAGCTTAATACCAAATTCATTTTAGGTGTTTTATCTTTAAAATGGAAACTTCTTCAATACAAAAGGCCAATCAAACCAAACCAGAAATAGTGAGCATTTTATAGAAGGGTAACTCTTTCCACTTTTTCAGTTTTACAATATGTTACCTACTGTTATTTTACAAACAATTGTATACACTTGCTTTGGAAAATAATTTTTTAACTTCAGTGGAACTTATTCCTGAGTAAGGGTTTATAATTACAGCCCAGGTTGATCACAAATTTGAAGCCCAACAGGTGGCAGGTCACAGGAATCAGAAGACAAACAATGTCAGGCTGAACAAGTGGCAGAAGTATTGTGGTATGCAATCAGAAACCTAAAACCCAAATCTTGACCTGGTTAAAAAATTGTGGTCACACATTGAAACAAATGCACTAGAGAGTCTATGTTAAAGCAGCTTTCTTATATGGTGCTTAAATAAAAGGGAAGCCCAAGAATGTTTTAGACTCTGCAGGTACTTCTAAATGCAATTCCACTGAAACAGCCTTTCAGGTTTTTACACAGACCTAATATGCTTCCACTCAGTGTAATTAGAACAATAAAAGAAAACTTTTAAAAATGACAGAAATATAACGGTATGGGAGACATAGACAATATGAATGCTATTTAAAATTCACTGATAAAAATTTAAGTCGGATAGAAACCCAACTGAAACAAACATGCCAACCTTTATGAGAACTCGCATTATTAATCCTCTTATGACTGGGAAGAACAATGTACTGAACTGGTACTAAGATAGATTTCAATGGAGCCACAACTCTTTTTAAAAACTCGTAATTGGCAATTATGCCAATGAAATGTAAAAATGTGGTATCTTGTTACGAACTGTTGCTTATACTGGAGGAATTCAGCTTTACAGAAGTTGTTCTGTATCTGCAATGCACACAATTTAAAAAATAGATCCTAGGTACCATGTTTGTTTGGTGGTATTGTGCAAATTTTCTATGTCAAACAAGATATATTATGCAAGTGTACTTAATTTGCATAATTTATAGTTTCAAAAATGCAGCTTTTCTTATTAAAGAATTTGGTTTACTTGGGTGCTTAATTTTGCTTTTAGCACAGAGTACAATACAATCCTGATAATTGTGTAGGGGAGTTAAAACTGTCTTTGGTGCCCCAGGCATCAATCTCTGAATGTATTCAAGAAATCTGAATGTATTACAAATATATCTGTGATCATCTCTTTATTCCTTTCCCATTAGTTAAATCAGTGATGGACTTTTTACAAATAGAACATAAGATTGTAGTTTGCTCATTCCTTATTACAGTTCCTTTTAGTTTGATTTTAAAAGAATGCATTAAAGTTCAAAATTATATGAACAGCTCACATAACAAAACCATTCCATGTTTTGCAAATGTAAGCAATTCTAACAGAAGTCTTACATGTATGCATCATGAAAGTGAACTAATATTCAAATGATGATCATGTATCCATCGCAAAAAAAAAATCCGATGACCTCCTAAAATAACTCACACACTTGTTTTATACTGTTAATACTAAAGATTCCCTCTTAATGAATGCACCCAAACTTTGATCCAGTTGCATCCTTTAGAACCTGAAAAGTGTCAGTAAAGACATAACATAAAACCATGGTTTAATTAAACCAAATACAATTAATGGCTCAAAGCCAAACCACCATACTATGGTTAGTTAGGGCACCGTAAATCAAGATCCAAAGCTAGGATCTGAAATTGGTTTATTAACCAGTTAGTCTTGACTATGATTTTGTGTTACATGCAGATGCACTATCTTGACTCAATCCTGGTTTGTTTCCCACTGATTCTCCACACCCACTCCACCTGCAGATTTATTAGGCAAGAACAGTTCCAAAATGAAACTGCTCATCTTCAACTGGCTCTGTGAGCTCCAAGCCTCTCTCCACCTTCAGCTCCAAGTCTGCCTGGGAACATTTACCTCCACCTCCACTCTCTTAAAGACCCAGCAATGTGACAAATACCTTCCATGCATCCCTAAATGGGGGGAGGGGAGACAGTGGAGTGTTGGTTATCTTAACTGCCTGAGTGCCATCTGTGAAACAGTTTACACAAGCAACCGTAATCATATCACACTGATATGAACTTTTTTGAAGATGGAGGGCTGGATAGAAATAAAAATTTCCTACCCAATGTTTCCCATAACAGTTAACCACCACATCCTTTCATATCCAACCTAAATTGGCATTCATGGCTGTTACTGCTTGGTACTTGCTTGCTCTGTTCAGTAAAGTGCATTTAACACTGCACCTGTGTTTACTGTGCAACTGAAAGCCGATGGTGGGTGTGCTAGCTTTCTCAGTACTGAACACCCTAGAGATGAGGCAGGCAAGCAATGTTTGCATGGAGATGGAAATGTGTCAGGGCAATTCAAGTAAGACTGGGGTGGGGTGTGGTCTGCTTATGTATCTTGTATACTTTGGAGCAGAGGCAGGACTCTGGGTGGGGAGTTGAGTTTGTATGTAGGGGGCTGCAGTGAAATCCAGCAGCAGGAGATTATTTTCTTGGACTTTTGGGAAGGGTTAATTTTTTAAAAAAGCCCTGCACCTTCCCTGGCTATCTGCCAAGAAAGGAGAGCAGGACATCACTTAGTAGACTAATGTCTTTCTGAGAGTGGTCAAACACTCCCAAGACAACTTTCCCTGCCTCTGTGTTGACAGTGGCCAAGGATAAGCATGCTAGTGATGCAGTGACACTTTTTCATCAGTGGGATGTTGCAAGGGAGACTTTTTACCAGCCAGGTCTCTGGTGAGGAGGCAGGGGAAATAGCAATAGTACTAAAACCAGATTTGCTAAAATCAAGATTTAATTACTGTAAATTATTTTACCAGGATTTATTATAAAAGAAGGATTCAGCCTGCAGACAAACCACGGTTAAAATAAACCATGATTCACATTACTTCTGAACTGACTCAAGGAGAGGAAAAAGGCTGTGTGATAAGAAAAAGAATTCTCAATAGAATGAGAATGAAAATTCTATAATTCTGTCTCTCCTCAAGAAAAGACTGACTTAAGTTTTGGGAGGAATGTTTTGCCTTTATGGTTTACTGTATCAGGATAGGGGAGTTAAAGCTTCACCTCTCAAGGCACAGAGTGTGAGTCATTCTTACAGGCATTCAGTTAGCTAAAGTAATTATTGTTTTAGAATTCATTTTTATCATTGAACTTTATGAACTGGTGTATATTTTATAAGAATCCATCAGGGGGGAAAACAAGTATTTTATAGTGAAAATTCAATGCTTGTCTTTTTATATTGATACAATATAGGTACAAAGGTCTTTGCCAGTTACTTTCTCCCCTAGCATCTGACCATTTACTTTGTGCCTTGTAGAATCCTCTTCTATTTTAACTCACACATTATAGAGGAAACTGACCTTTAAAGGTGTCAGCCATACCCATGTCAGAATAATCATTACGCAAAATTTAGTCGTACATCCCAGCTCAAATTAGCTTGTTTCACATCATGGGTGCTGTCAGTCCTTAACCTACATTTGTTATTACCCAATATAGTACTTATATGGATTTGATAGATCTCACTGTGATTGCATTCTTTCTACATGTTTCCTGAGTAAGATATTAGGAAAAGGAATTTTGGTGTATCTGAGTATAGTTTTAGTACTTATGTTTGGATTAGACATGCTTCTGTTCTTATTTTGAGTTCAGTGGCACCTTTAAAACGAACTAGGTCTTGACACTTATGCCAGTCTTTATCTTGGTCACATCTGCTCTTTAGTTACATTCAGTTGTTTGAAATCCAAACATCAAGCTAGTCCATATTAAGAATAATCACTCTCTACAAACAGATTAACTTTTAACTGAGCAATTTTTTATGCACACAGCGACATTTAATGTGATGACTCAATAATGTAGACAGGCTTCCTTTGAACATGCACAACCAGAAAGAAGCATGTACCACTTGCATCTCCTCAGGACATCACCACTGTGCATGACAACCACATGGTATGCTGCTGCACCATGACGTTACATGGGGCTTCATATGGTACCTTGTGGCTTCTGGGTAACTGGTACTTTGGGGCTTTAGAACAGTTTTTTCTGGACTCGAATTCTGCACAGATCCTACTACAGCTTAGTTCTGACTCAAGTGTGCTTTGACTGAGCAAGGTCATAATTTTTGTTAATGACTTCAGACTTTATAATTAAGGCCAAGAAGGAAAAAGCAAACTGATGCAAAATATTGTAGTGTTCCATCACAGCGCTCCTCAGACTGAGAAGACTTGATCAGGCACCTGTAAAAACAAACAATGTTAGTCAGTTTTCTGGACTTCAATTCTACTCTTAAACTTAGTTACTTATATATGAAATGTGGTCTGAAAAAAACATTCAGCTCCTGCCTGACTACCATATTTCAAGGCCAATATTTGTAATTGCTTTGTTTCTAATCACAACTGAAGTAGGTCTAAATGGCAAGTCAAGTGTTTTTGGTGCACAGAGGGTGAGATAGACATCCCTTCCCTCCCTGAGCCTATTTTCTGACTACAGAAAATGACAAGACAGAGGAAAAGTTATCTTGAATATCATCAAAAGTTCAAAACAGTTAAACATTTTGTAGATTATAAAGCATTCTGAACTGAAGTAGTTCAAGTGCTAAAGGAAACCAAAGCTGGCTCTAGAAACCTGATGTAAACTATTACCAGTCATCTGCCCACCAGGAAAAGACTAGCACACAATGCACCATATGGCAGTTAAACAGCACTAAGGTCCAGCCACAGAGCACATTACTTCCATTTCAAAGTTAAAGCAATGAGACCAAATCCAAAAGAGTTGCAATCTTTTCACAAGATGAAGATAATAGTCTGAGCAGCAGCATATACCTGAACATACAGGTGTAGTACTAGGTTTGAAAACATATCTTAAGGCCATGAGCTTGAAATACCAAAGTGTCAGTATTCAATAAACAAAGAATGTACTTCTCTCTACCTCATAAGGCCTGCCAGCCAGAACCACCTCAGTTTTATCAGTGCAGTTTCAATCAGCTTAGCCATTTATTGTATTGACCATAATTATGATGATACAGAGATAATTGAGAGACAATATCTCAAAAAAAGAGAATTCTCCTGATCTTCACTCCATTTTTCTGAACAGCATTTACATACATACTGAACAGAACCATGAAGACATCTTGCGCCGTTTTATATAGATGGTCTTAAATCTCTAATGATCAATAACAATAACCCTACTATTCCAAGTACTAGAATGTTACAAGCAGGGGACCTGTAAGAATTTGATGGGGGGGCATCTTACTTCCACCTCCCCCACTATTTCTGCTGTGCCTTCCCTGAAAGCCCACAATCCATTCTCCTGCTTCCTTCTTCCCACTCACTATCCAGCCCACCTTTATCTGCCCTTCTGTCTTCAGCTTTGCCTCCTGCCTTTTACCAGCAGTCTCTTCCCAGGAAAAATGTTGCACAGCAACATCTGCCAGTCTGGGCAAGGTGTACGATGCCAGTCACTGGGCTAGGCCCAGGTGTGCAGTGGGGAACCCTCAAGGACTTGAAGGGGGAGGTTAGTTTTCCTGTGTCCCCCTTCCCAGACTATTTCTGCTTTCCCATTTCCTATTAGCCTGCATATCTGCACCTTTCCCTGCTTCCCTCTCACCTTCCCACCCACTATCCAACCTACCTTTTATCTGCCCATCTTCACTTATATGTATTTACTTCATTTATACCCCACCTTTCTCTACAACAGGGATCCAAAGCAACTTACATCATTCTGCTTTCCTCCATTTTATCCTCATAAGCTACCTGAGATTGAGAATGTGTAACTAGCCCATGGACATCCAATGAGCTTCCACAGGAGGTTGGTGATTTGATCCTGGGTCTCCCAGATCCTAGTCTGAAACACTAACAACTACACAACACTGGCTTTCATAATGTGGTTGCTGCTGAAAAGCAGCAAGCAGTCAGGCTTGGGTGAGTCATGTAAATTGAGTGGTATCTTAATTGCCTGGTGGTTGCTGTTGACAGAACAGGCTTGAATACTTGCAACACTGTTATGGTTGCCTAGCAATGCCACAGAAGTCATCTGTTTCTTAAATCTACAGGCACCACTTCTATTATTTTGAGTCCCCCCCCCATTTCAGATATTTCTGCAAACCAGGGACTCTTCTCGGGTTTGTAGAAGATCTTGCTTGTCTGTTCAAGGCTTGAATCTCCAAATTTAAGTATCCACAGATGGGACCATGTTT
>NW_015162488.1:651471-683405 GCF_001447785.1 Gekko japonicus | reverse complement strand
AAGAAAACCTTTATATCAAAAAGGGAAATTTGGGGTCTCTTTTTCAATGGCCAGAACTACACATAAGACAGCAGCAGCACTGTAAGACTTACTTTCATCATCTGAATCGAATCCAAAGAGTGTCTGACACTTCTTTTGTGCAAGGTGAAGCTGAAGTGCTTCCGAGTTACAGTAGGTGGTCAGGCATTTGCTGCATCGTAACCTCTCTGACTTGCTACAAGTTTTATCTTGTTCTAAATGAGCATCTACTTTGTCCATCAAAGTTTTTCTACGTTTTGGCATGCTAATGTACCGTTCATCAAGGTAACTTGGAGGCAACGGTCTAACATAAGGTTTTGTTAAAATCAAGCCATATGAAGTGTTTTCTGTTATCTGATTTGGTTTGGAAGGTGACTGAGAGACTGTTGCAATACTGTTTGGTAGAATATCATTACAGTTCTGTAAAACTGGCAGAATGGACTCATTTTCTGTCCTTGTGTTGTCAGTCACTTTTTCCAAAGCACTCTCTGAAGGAGCCTGTTCCAGTTCACTATGCCCATTGACTAATTGGTTACTATCTTTACAGTCCTCAGAATTTGGCTCTATCGCAGGTATCTTTTGGTCTATCAAGTTCACAACTGTAGCAGTATCATCACATACATGTTCATTCCCATTCTGTGTTAGACTATTTACTTTTTTCTCACTCTGGATGTAGGTCTTTGGTTCTGTAGAATCTTTCCTTGATTTCCAAGTTGGAACTGGCAAGTCTACTGTAGCCTCTTTTTCATTACTGCTCATTGCTTTTTCTCGGATGCTGCTCTGGGATTCCAAAACAATATCTGAAGAATTATTTTCATTGACTTCTTCAGACTGATCCATTTTGTGTGAATAATGTTGAGCTTCATGCTCAAACAGCAATGAAAGGTCCTCAAAAAGCTCACAGCACTCTGCAAAATTACACTGAGCTTTAAACTCACTGTGACTTTTTGTGTGCTCTGCAAGCTCAGTGGACAGCTTAAATCTTTGATTACAATTAAAATGTAAACAAAAATGTACATTTGGATATACATGTTGCTTTAGGTGATCGATAAAATGTTGGCAATCTAAAAATTTTCTCTGACAAAAGCGGCATTTTCCTTTATTTGACTTCATTATATGCTCTTGCACTTTCAGATCAGTGGGATGAGCTTTTCGTGCATGCTTATTCAGAAACTGAATCTTTTTAAAGACTCTAATGCAGCCACTTGCAGGACACTTGAAGTTGCCTGCCTGGTCCATAATGTTCAGGTCATTTTGAGGGCATACTATACCATTTATTCTATGAAGTATGGGGAACTCCTTACTCAAGGTGGCATCACTTTCTGGCAATCCTTCTGTAGTTTCTGGCTCAGGAGTGTTATTTGAATGGCTATCACAACTACCATTTTCAATAATGGTATCCTGGTTGCTAACATGATTTTCAGTCACAGCCAATGGGAATTCAGCATTCTGTGGCTCCTGATCAGTACTTGGAATGATAACTTCCATTTTGTTATCTTTAGAGTTCTCCAAGTTCCCATTTTCGAGAGGAACATCTGCTCCAGAGCAGTTTACTTCATTGACATCAGAAGATTTTTGATCGTGACATGGAAAAGCGAGCTGATGTCTTGTTATCTTCTTGATATGATTCTTTAAGTGCTTAAGCATTACTCCTTTTTGCCTGAATTTTCTGCGGCACATTACACATGAAAAACTGCCCTTTTTCTGGTGAGCCTGTGCATGCCTCACAATATGACCCCCAAGAAATTCCCTATTGCATAGCACACAGAGGTGCCTAGGTACATTGTGATCAATTTTAGGTGATCCAAGAGCTATGTGGTTCTTTCTGGAATTACCATGTGCTCCAGGAAGATCTTCATGGCCTAGTTCTCCATTGCTTACATCTGCTAGACAAGAATGATCACTACGCAATGCTCGACGTGGCTGCTTCTGTGTACTAGAAGGAGAATGTTCCCGTGTACTTTTATTTAAGTCAACTGATGCTTTGTCCTTTAGCAGTGCTAAACAGTTCTGCTTGATCATCAAGAAATTCCAGAACTCAGGATCAAAAAACAAACCCTTTTTCAAAATTGGAAGCAACTCAAAACGGACACGGTTCTGAACAGAACTGATTTGTTCATTGTATTCTTCATCTGCATGCTTATACAAATGTTCAACAGTGTAATAGGACTCGAAGGTGCGCTCAAGAAAAAAGATGGAAAGAGCACATATTCTGACAATCTCCAAATCATTTGGCAAAAAGTGAGAAATAGTTTTGTATATTAGACATTTCACTTTTGGGTCATCACGGAGATCCAGCTGGAGAGCACTTCCACATATTTCAACACAAATCTGCAAACCATCCTTGCCAACCTGTGAGAAAGAATAAAAGCCCATTACTCTAAAAGTTGACTTACATTTACAACATGCAGACATTTCATTCTAAAAAAAAATGTGGAGTAAAACTTGAAAGAACACAATTTTAAATTGCAGTATTTAAGAATTTTAAATTGCAGTATTTAAGACTTAGTAACTATGTAGTAAACACGATGCACGTTTAAATTGCAGTATTTAAGAATTTTAAATCGCAGTATTTTAGTAACTATGTAGTAAACACGATGCACCGGAGTATACAGGGAGATGTGGTTTGATAAGCATAATGATCCTCGGCCATAAAGGGCTTACAAGCAAATAGTAATCAGTACAGGTGATGGAACACCTGTATTAAATGTCTCAAGTGGTTGACCCTGTATAAAAGTCTTGCTACTGCATTTGCATAAACAGAAGCTCTGAGATTGCAAAGTCAGCCACATGTAGAGCATGTTGCAGTACTCTGCACATTCAACATGCAAAACCAGGTTCTAAGTTCAGTTTCATCTACAAGCTACAGGGTGCCCTTTTCAATTCTTCATTATATACTCAAGCACTGTTTTGTCAGTAGTCACAGTCACACATAATCTTGAAGTTCACAATTCTGCTAACCAGCTTCCCAGTGTGAATAAGATACTTATGCATTGGCATACTCTTTATATAATTTTTTAACTGGTAGATGAATATATTGAATGACACAGCCTTCAACTTTTTCTCTAAAAATCTGGGATCTTTGGCACAACCCATTTACATCTACCAGACAATGACTTGGACCCAAAGTGCCACCAGAAGAGCTTCATTAATAGACGTTTCCTGCCCTGTCTTCCCACTGTACCCACAAAGTATCCTGAAATGCTACTCTTCATGAACAGAGGACTTAAGGGGGGCTATGCAGAAGGAGGAGGGAAATCAGCAAAAAGCCCCCCTTCAGTTGTTGGAAGTGCTTTACACTGATGGAAAACAACTTTTGGATCAAGCCCTAAATTCCTCACCAATAGTAAATTAAGGAAGCATGTGAAAATGTGCTTCTCCTTTATACTTCCATGATAACACACCACCAGGGGAACTGTTGTCTACTGTGATGAGATGCACAAGCTAGAGATACAATGAAGAATCATATTAAGAGGGTGCCTCTGTTACAATTCATGTATTCTATTAAGCTTTCTTTAAAGCAAATGTATATGGCAATGTGGACAAGTACTAATGGAAAGATTTTTAAATATGCAGTTATCACCTTGGAAAACACACATAATACAGAAAACGTAGTAACTGGATGCAGTAAATGCACCCAGACTTCAAAGATGTTTTTAAAACAGTTATGATCTTATAGTCCTCTGCAGCTATCACATTTAACTTGGCCATCCTGGTGTTGTTTGTTCACATATTTTTAATTTAATTATTTCATAATTTTAAATGTATGTTTAATTTCTCAAACTTTTTAAAAAAAATTATGTTTCCTGCCTTGTGGACTTATCTGGGTGGAAAGATGGTGTACAAATGTTTTTAATTAATTAGGGTCAAGATAAACATCTGAATACCTAAACTCCAGTTAATAAACCAGCATGTAAAACTATCGTTTGGAGTGGGTTTGCAAGCCAGTTTGCATTAATTATGATTAAAATTCATCCCCATGCTAGACAATCAATGCTTAAGGAAACTTCCCCTGCCTCTTCAGGCTCTGCCTGCAAGAAGGTGTTACTTGTGTCTCTTTATGCACATGCCCTGGAAGCAGGGCTTAATTCAGCAAGCAATACCATAGCTTTACTTGATAGGATTAGGATAACAAAACAATGGTTATTTCTAGCCACAGTTAACATTAGAATTGTACCACTCCTATGTCAGATTTGCATAACTAGAACTGATTTGGATAGATAAAATATATATACTATTGCCTGCCTTTTATACATATATTTTATGCACTTCATTTGTGGGCTTAATTTTATCTTATCAGTCTTCTACAATCTAAGAAAACACATTGGTACAAAATGGTGGTTTAAAAAGTTATGTATCTGTTCTCCTGTTGCAATGATAATTTAACAAGTACTTGCAAACACTTCAAAGAACATGTCTAATACATAAAAAATACGCCATAACTTACTTCATCTTTAATAACTTTCATGAAAGGGAAAATAACTCTTATATTTGTAGCTATTCTTAGAAGATGGTAGCACTGATCTACAAATGCCTGTTTTGATGGATTAGATTTAAGTTGTAGTTTGCTCCAAATAAAGATCAGCTCCCTATAAATAGACAGAACACAACCTGTTAGTATGATTTAGACACACTATACTTCAAAACACACTGTAATTGTACTTATAAGTGCTAGTAATGCAACCAGAAATGCATGTTTGTTAATAACTTGTAACATACTGTAAAGCTCAATCTGATTAACGCTCATCTGACTGTAACTTGTTACACCAAAATTTGAGAACTTGGATGGTATATCTTAGAGCACGCCATCTAATTTTAAGGAATTATTAATATTGTGAGCACTTTAAATGTAATAATGTTTTAAGCTGTTTAAAAATGTTTTAAAGTTTTATGTTGTCTAGGTACATTGTACCGACCTCTGTAAGCCGCCCTGAGCCTGCCCACAGGGAGGGAGGGGTATAAATACAAATAATAAATAAACAAACACAATTTTTAAGTCAGGCATTCCTAAGTATTCCACGTGAATGCATAGCAAATCCAGGTAGAAAAAATATTCTGTATAATTTCTGAGTTTTGCATCTACTAAAGCTATAAAGCTTTCTACATAAGTTGCAGATAAACTTAATAGGAAGCATGTTTTCTTGACAGTACCTACTGAAACCTTAGTAGTACATATGTTCAACAAAATATGGTTATAGTTGAAAGACACGACTGGTCCTATTTCTCCTACATTCTCCTCAAAAAATCGAACCTGATTAATTACAGTCATTTATTGGGTTGTATCCTACCAACCACCAGAGCAACAAACTTGTGGATCCAGACCTTCCCTTAATTCCTGTTCTCTCATTAGCTCCTTTTTGATCCTGAAAAAGCTAATGCTGGAGGACCCACATGGACAAAAAGAACTGAGGGGCAAGTGGCTGCGGTGAGGAGGCAGAATTGGGCAAAACTGCCCGCTACCCTCTTTAGCTAGCAGGGAGTGTTTGCAGGAAGAGGCGTGATTTCAACCAGTTCCCCTCCCCCGTTATTAGCCAGACTCCTCCTACAGAAGGGCAGTTAGACACCAGACACCCTTCTTTAATATCACCCCCAAAATCATGTGTGTACTGTACTGCCTGGCCTGAGAGGTTGAAACAAAATGGAGCCGAAACAAATAGAATGGACGCTAGCCAGAGACAAGCCTGAGAAAATATTTTGGGTAGGTTACTCAGGATAGCTGACATGTTAATAGCTCTCTTCCCCACCCTAAAAGAGATACTCAATCTCAATAATGGATTTCCTGAGAGCACCTCCCCTCACCTGGACTTCACCCTGTCCACTCCTGGTCCTGTTTCCCCTTGCTTGATCACCTTAATTAATGGGCTATTTATATATCCAACAGCCTCTCCCATCCTGCAGTCAAGGGTCATCAGAACACTTTCACACTTCTAGTTTACATTTAGCAATCTCATCAGGAGAACATTAATACCACTCAGGCACACCCATCACAAGTTTCTCTAGGTCTTTGTCCATCCAGGCGAGAGCCATTACGCCTCTCCCAACACACTGTTTTACCCCTGAAAAACTAATCATGGTATTGTTTTAGGGAGACATACGTCATACCACCACCGGGCTACCTTTTCCTATAACTGGACACGCTCTGCTCCATGGAATGTGTGTGGGTTCTCTCAGCGCTAAACATCGCACCCCCATTCACTTGCGGGCTTCCTCCTTCTCTCTGGGAAATACAGGCCATTTCTCTCATTGTCTTCCATGGACCTTGACCTCCAGGACTTTGTAAATACTGCCTTCCCCAAATCACTGTTCCCGCTAATCCCTCTTATTTTCCTCTTAGATAGTTTGTGTCTTCCCCATGTGCTCCGAGTGTATTTTACTCTTTTCTTTTAATTATAATAAAAACACCTTTCTGGGGCTCTCCTGCCTTCCCTGAGCCGCAGCGCTTCTGCGCGGGGCTCTCCAGTCCTCCCCTGAGCCACAGCACTTCTGTGCAGGCCCGGGGGAGTCGGCAGCGGGGCTCTCCGGGCCTCCCCTGAGCTGCAGCGCTTTCGGCAGGGGGAGCTGGGGGCGGGGCTTGCCGCCGCCACCATTTGCACGGGCTCCTGGGCTGCCGGAGCGGCGCTCTGTCATGCTCCGGCCCCAAAAGACCCCTGGCTAATACTTTAAAGCCTAAAGCCATGGATTTTGCAATCAGTACCACTGCAGTATGCCCCTACGCCCTGGGATATTGTCAACAGATAGCTGCACAGGAAAGAAAAATGAAATACACCCAAAGGATAGAAATCAGAAAGCATTAACTACAGTTGAAAAAAATTACAATTCTACGAATTCTTTGTAGTAATAAAAACCTGCAATCTGCTTAAGAGGGTGTATCACTAGAAAGAAGGCACTTACCAGATGCAATACATATCTCCTTTCTGGAGATGTGGAATAAGGAATGACTCACAAAGATACAAGGCTAAGGCAGTCTTCCCTTCTTTTGCAATGTTGCAGATGATTTCAACACCATTCATACAGTCGGTTTTTAGCAAATGCTGTAAAAGCAAAATGAGATAAACTTAAGTAACCAGGGCTGTAATATGAAGAACACCTTCCTGGGAGTAAGTCCCACCAAATAAAACACATTTGCTTCTCAGGGAGAGAAAGAAAAAGACAAATAAGTGCAAATACATTTCCCTTAGAAATGGAGGCTGGATCAAACTCCCTCTTGTGCAAGCAGAAAAGAACTTGTGTCTGCACAAGAAGCAGGAGTGCCTTTCAATTCCCCCTTCCACAGTGCTCCCCCCCAATGTCCCTAGGGCATCTGCTCTTCAGGAGCAACTTTTGGGGGAGGGGAGGGGGCACAGAGAGTGGGAAAAGGTTGCTGAGGGAAAAGCTAATGCATAAGCAAAGTTCTGAGAAGTTTTTAACCCAACCCAGAACATAATTATTTTTAAATTTTGTTAGCCTACACTGAATATCGTTGTTTATGGAATAGTACAATAAAACACTTTAATATATAAACAGAAATAATTTCAATGCTAAGCTGATGTTATTAGGAACACTTTTGTTAAATGTGAAAGCTGTCTTCAGGGGGATGGGAAGTACTAAACAACGGTTTACAATGACAAGTTTTAAAATATGAGACAGTTTCTAAATAAAGAATATTTGAACACTGTGCAAACTGCTTGACAGTTTTGAAACAGCCATTTTTATCCACGCATATGTGTGCCAAAGGACACTGTCAAGGAGGCCAAACCTGACCCACGTGGGTTCCCAGGGCTAGCATGCACAAGAAATCAAATTCTGGTAGGAATATATAGTTTATTAAATACTTAATTTAACAAATAAACTTTGTATTTCTAGGCAACACAAACTCTTAAAGCCATGCAACAGAGAAAAACAAGGAAGCCAACTTTCTAAGACATTAATACCTTGTATTAGATGGCACAGTCTTAAAGTCTCAAAGTCAGAGACAGAGGCTTAAGCATTCTCTACGTAGCCAAGCATATCGTGGTCCAGGCTTCAGTCCACCAGAATCAGAAAGTTAAGCATGGTCTCTCTCTGGCTCCTAGCCCAATTATAGTCTCGTGCCATCTAGTGCCAGGTGATGGTTCAAATCCACTCAGAACACATTCTTGCAGAAGGTTATGCCATTGCTCCTGCTTCTCCCCACCCCCCAATCTCATGGGCCACAGTTTCTCAAGAAGAGCTAATTATCACATTCTTCACTCTGGCCTTGAAGATGTAGGCAGGAAGGCCCAATGAGTGACACCTGCAAGCTGGAATAGGCCTGCTAATATTCACATTAACTCTCGGGAGGAAACGGGTACTTTGCTTCTCACACACTCCATAACAAAGGACAAATACATTAAGCTTTGTAATATTGTTACTTATATAGAGAAGCACAGCTGACAGAAACAAACAAGTTGAACATAACTCAAGGCTGAGCTTCATTTTAAATCTGTATTTTTTGCACTGTCCTATGTTAAACGTAACTATTGTTATGTAGTAAACACTGTTACTCAAGTACTTCATTTGCTACATGTCTGGGAAAGATCATGGCTTCTAATGTTATACAGATTTCCAAGGAAGTCAATATGTAGTTATGCATGTAATCTTTAGAAAGCTCAGACACTGATAGAGTCAACACTGCCTATAAAATATACATTCATTTTCTATCTCTGTATGATCTTTGGTCAAACTAATTTGAAAGATTTCTATAGCGCTTCAAGAACAAGCTGAGCCTAACATGCAAATTATCACCAGCCACATTAACTTCTAATGAGTAATATTGCCCCAGTCTGCAGTGTTACAAATTTCTTCTTACATTTTAAACATTTATTTTAATTGCATGTAAAAGATGACCTTTTACCCATTTAGCCCTTCAAAGAGGAAAACTCATACGCTGCAAGGCTTATTATATTCAAAAATATTTTCTTTCTAAAAGTTTTTCTTAAGAGCAAAATGAAGTTGACCAGAAACTGCTTACAATCTGGTCTCCTAACTTTTGTAAGTATAGGACCTAGTTTTCTTCCCTTGATATGTCAGAAATAATCATCAACCTGGATCACTGCTAGTTCCATAGCAGCATTAAAGAAAAATAGCTTCCAGTGCTCTTCAAACATTATCTCCAGTAATTGGGTTGACCACAAACAACTGCAAGCTGACCTCCACTTGTGGAACTATCTTTCCTTCCACATTCTTCCTGCTGCAGGCCCCCCCCCCCATTTCCAAAGGTCAGGGGTATTTACAGTAGGGTTGCTAATCTCCAAGTGGGGCCCGGAGACCTCACAGAATTGCATCTGATCTCCAGACTACAGAGATCAGTTCCCCTGGGCTGTTTTGGAGATTACACTCTATGACATTATATCCCACTGAGGTCCTTGCCTTCCCCAGGCTCCACCCCCAAAATCTCCAGGAATTTCCCAACCAGGAGTTGGCAGCCCTAGTTTAGAGAATGGCATGAGATGCAACACAGGTTATGGGGGGGGGGAGAGTCAGTAGAAGTCCCTCCCTTTTGCATGAACAGTACTGCCCTTCGCTTGTGATGGGGGAGTTTGAACTCAACTCATTTGTCAACTCATTGTCCTATTTTGGTGTTGTATACAATTTTCCTTTATGAACACAAAAGGATAAGCAGCATTACTAAGCAAACATTTACTGAAGATTGTACCTCTTGGAATAACTGATCTTCCAGTGATGACACAGAAAGACACATGAAAAATGCTTGATGGAAATATAGTTTTTTGCTAATTTCAGGATGATTCATGCAAGATTTGATGAGAGACATTGCCTCTGGGATGCGTTCACAGGCGATAAGATATCTGACACGCAATTCAAAGAAGAGTGGATTTTCAGAACTTAAGTAACGGTTAACTGGTAAAGAAAAAGACAGAAATAAATTAGATTACACAGATCTTAAACTAAAGATTTAAATTTAATTTATACATAAACATGAGAAGTAATTGTTAAATTGAATGGAGATTAAGCAATTAGGAAAAATCTATCCACAGAAGGCCACTTTTCTAAGAAATGTAAACAGATAGTAGAATCAAGCCAATGCTCTCAAAACAAAAGCTAAACTCCAGTGGCACCTTTAAGGCCAACTAAAGTTTTATTCAAGGTATGAGCTTTCATGTGCATGCACACTTTTTCAAATACATTGGAATGGAAGGTAAGGTTCAAACTTATAGACAAGGGAGGGCAGGGAGGGCGGAATACAAATCAAATTAAATTAAAAAAAAAGACGGGCTGAACAGTAAATTAACATGTAACATGATGAAGATGTTTTAAAATATGTGAAGACAAAACAAAATAACAAGCTAGGGTTATAAGGTCAACAGCTGTAAAATAATAAATTTGTCAAAATATGATTGAGACTTTCCATTCACTCCTCTCAGGCGTGGAGGTCACTTAACAGCATTTTTTTTTCTTTTTGAGGTGGGTGCAGTGTTATGTCAGCCAAACATTCCAATATTCTTTGTATTACGTTCAGTATTCTAATATACTATTCTGAAAAAGACATACATTAAAATACAGAAGATGTATAGTACCTCTGTATGAGAATACATATGTTAGGACTGAATAAGTTAGCATATGTAATGAGATAAGAAACCAATATCCCTGTTGAGTCCTGGGGAGGTTTTTGTTCCAAGTTGTAATTCAGCAGTTTCCTTTTCCATTCTGTTCCTGAAGTTCCTGTAGCTGTTTTATTACAAAGGAACCTCAGGAACAGAATGGAAAGGGAAATTGATGAATTACAAGTTATTACAACGTTTGGAACAAAAACCTCCCCAGGACTCAACAGGGATATTGGTTTCTTATCTCATTACATATGCTAACTCATTCACTCCTCATATATGTATTCTCATACAGAGGGACTATACATCCTCTGTATTTTAGTGTATTTCTTTTTCAGAATAGTATATTAGAATACTGAATGTAATATAAGGAATATTGGAATGTTTGGCTGACATAACACTGCACCCACCTCAAAAAAAAGTGACCTCCATGCCTGAGAGGAGTGAATGGAGAGTCTCAGTCTTATTTTGACTTATTTATTGTTTTACAGCTGTTGACCGTATAACCTTAGCTTGTTATTTAGTTTTGTCTTTGTATATCTTAAAACATCTTCATTATGTTACATGTTAATCAGCCCATCTGTAAGTTTGAACTTTATCTTCCATTCCAATGTACTTGAAAAAGTATACATGCACATGAAAGCTTGTACCTTGAATAAACCTTAGTGGGTCTTAAAGGTGCCACTGGACTCTAAATTTGTTCTACTGCTTCAGACCAACACGGCTGACCACCTAAAACAAGAGCTAGTATGCCAGTTGCCCCAGAAGCCAATACTCAAATCCAAACAGTAACATTAAAAGAAAATAGTATTACAGTCTCATGAAATCCACGTTAACATCACAGTTGCAACTGTCTGATAAAAAGTCCTCTAGAGAGAAACAGTGTTATTTCTGTGTTCTCAGCTGTGCTTTATTCAGAGCTCCTATACAAGCAAAATCTTGAAAGCTGAGGGAAGATATGTTCACACAGTGGGGACATGCATAGGCATACTTTTTGACTGTTTTCCCTCCCTCAATCTGAGCAAAGTGGGATGTCTTCAGGAATGACTGAATATTTATTTCAACACCTTCACGCATCTAAGCAGTCAGTTGGCTAGTTCTAATGACTTAGATCCTAACCATGTTTTCTGTGGGCAGAAGGCACTTCTACAGGGAAAAGTAGGAGGAAATTTTCATCAATCTTTTTCTTCCCTTCACGCCCGCAGACCCCCACTTTGCCACCTACCATCCTTGGAAGTCCACTGGCACTCGGGGTACAATTTTGTGGCCTGGTACAGCAAGTAAGTTACTTCAATCAAGAATCCCATTAAATGCAGGAAATGAAGAAGAGGAGGAGGAGGAGGAAGAGGAGGAGATTAGATTTATATCCCACCTTTTACTACCCAAAGGAGTCTCAGAGCAGCTTAGAATCTCCTTTCCATTCCCCTCCCCACAACAGACACCCTGTGAGGTAGGTGGGGCTGAGAAAGTTCGTTCGAGAACTGCCTGTGAGAGAACAGCTCTGAAACAACATGTAACTGACTCAAGGTCACACCAGCAACTGCATGTGGAAGAATGGGGAATCAAACCTGGTTCTCCCAGATTAGAGTCCGCGCTCCTAACCACTACACCAAGCTGAGGAGTAACAGAATCCTTAAACTAGCTGCGCCTCCCTGAATGCCACTTCTATCTTCTCAGAATATCTGACTGTTCTGAATTGGATCTATTTGAAGGTATTTCTCCCTAGTAAGTATTAAATTGCAAAGGACTGTGGAGCAAGGCAAATATAGTTCTGCTGCGTTTAACTATGACAGTCCTGAGTGGGCCATGTCTATATGTAAAACAAAACAGGTGACAGGATCCCACCGTGGGGCTAATCAATCACATTTGAAATTATTCATCAACGATGCAGCCACTCATCACCAAGGAACTTCAGATGTAAGAAAGATTCAAGCTGGCAGATTCAGAGTGCTGCGATATCCCTCAGCTACCAAGAAAGCAGCCCACAGCCAATGAAGTGATACTGCAAGATACATTACAACCAGAATGGCCAGCTGTCTTATATCTAAAATCAGAAGCAGACTCTTCTGTGACATGTACGTCAAGCTCCAGGAAATAAGAAGTTAAGATACAAAGCTAGTAACTGTGGTACTCTTTCCATTATTTACATCAAAGAATTAATACCTAACTCCTGAGAAACCGGCTTTGCTTTAAGAATAGCTTGTAATACTGGATCTTCCCAAGGTCCTCCATCTCTGATAATTCGGGTCACCAACTCCAAGTTAACATTTCCATATCTATTTAAGAGGTTCTGACATTCCTATAAAAGAAATAATATTAAACAGCTTTACAAAACAGAAAAGCTTTATTCTAGTGAATAAACACACAGTATCTAATACGCTAATGTGACTAGAAACCAGATCTACAAAGTCATATCCCAGAGACCAATAGTCAACTAGAAATTGGAGTGCTACATCTAGCCCTTGTCAGGATACTCTTAAACTCCCATTTAACCACACCTAACAGAGGTGCTTACCATAGGGGAGAGGAGCTCGTGGCCTGGCCACCACTACTCTCAGCACCCCATCATTGATTAGCAGACTTCACTTTCAGCAGCACTGGAAAGTTTCCTTAGTTGTGGGGAGGGACAGCTCCATAGCCAGTATGCATGGCCAATGACAAAGGAAGCACTGATCTCACAGTCCAGTCCCCCAGACTGAAAAGTTTCCTACCCCTGAGGTTCAGCATTAATCATACACAGTTAACATCAAACAATCTTACTTTTAGGAGCTCCATAGATAAATGGGTCTGTTTAGTGTTTACATTTTGCTTACAAAACTCTACAGAGTAGCACATGCACTGACAGAGTGCTATCATCAATCACTAATAGTAGTCTGTGCTTCTCAATAAAGCACTGAAATGAGGCTACCCACAAAGTAGGAATTTCTGGAAGATTCCCATCCACACAGAAAAAAATAATTACTTTTCAAAAGGCTACAACCTAGCATTTAATTGGTTGATATTTTGACTATAAAAAGAAAACAGGCTGACAATCACAAAAGATGTTCACCGCAGCCCAGAAGCCACAGAGCACTGAGGGCAATTAAGTACTGGCTTAAGGGACTGTTGAAGTAGTGGGGAAAAAAGGCTGCTTGCTCAAGCTCCTAATCACTTACAGCATCTGAGAGGACAAGATTAGGAGGATCATGGAGGACAGGAAGTGCCCCCAAACCATATCCCACGTCCCAATTGGGTCACTGAAAGTTCTAATCACTTGGAAGCTAAGAGTGGGATCCAAAAATCTATGAACAAAGCTCTACTTAAAAACAGATACTTTCTGCTAATCTGGTCTGCTACAGTCTCCTGTACCGTTAAAAAAAAAAAGGTGTCAGCATCAGTGGCAGCTACATTTTACGGAGACTGTAACTTGAGCAAAAAATCCACAAACAATGCAGATCCCTCCTTGCACAAGCAGAAGTGCCTTCCATTCATGCAAGGGTGCCTTATGATACAGCCCTAATGGTCCTGGGAGATGTATGAATTATAATGTGAAGAAAAGCCCTCCCCAAAAAACTCTAAGCTGCAAATGACCAAAAATCCTTGTGGGAAAGAGAGGTGACTCGTACAACGAGGCATACATTCACCACTGCTCGCCCCAAATTCTCCTATACAGCACTGGCAAGGAGAAGTAACAAAACCTTCTTACCACCAACTTTGCGCAGCTCAGGTTCAGGACTAAGAAGCAGCCTCCTATTCATTTAGCCTTAACCTCGGCAAAATTACACTATAATGCTAGACTATGGTCAGGATTAACCAACCAGGAAGATTACTTACTGCCTCCCAACACATAAATAATAGTAATAATTAGAGCTTTTGGGGGAGGGGGGAGAAGCCAGAACTCTCAAGAGGGAAATGAAGTTTCAATGTGTATACTGAAAACTCATGAACTTTTAAGCATTTTTAAAATAATTTTGTTGAAGAGGTTCTGGAACTCCAGATAAAAAGCCCTGGTAATAATCAATGCTGTTTCCCAGTCACAGTAACTGAAATTACCTGAATTGATCCCAAAATGTCTTTTAAAGGATCTTCATAGAACTCATCCTTTCCAAAGAACAGCAGCAACTCAAAAAAACTCCTAGAAATCAAAGCAACTGGGAGTCAGACATGAAACAAAAATGATTGCCAATTATTTCACATTTTTTTCCCTTTAGAAAGTACAGAATCCCTAAATGGCAGACCAGTGTACTGCCTTTGTGTAATAGCTGCATCCATATTATACTAGACCACTGGCATGATAGGCTTTCACTGAACTACTCAATAAGGATGTGGGCAGCCACATTCCCCACCAGTTGAAACTACACAGCTTTTAGTGCAGCTCCACACAATATTAAACTTCTATCTTTGAAGTAACTTCTGCCTTTGAAGTTACAAAGTATAAAATTCTCACCATATGGAGAGTTGAAATGCATTTCTGGACACTGCTGCAACCTAAAATTTCAAGTGCAGTGATAAATCCAGGAAAACCCCAAAACTATAAACCTAAGCGATGAGTTATATACACACACGCATATGTATGCATATACAATTAATGCCTTGTTCACTACCCTCTCCCAGATCACAGGACTTTATACAGTATTAACTCTACCTTGCCTAGATACATTTTGGGTCAGTTCAGCTCCATACAATCCCCCATACTGGACAGAAATGGGTAAGCACCAAGACTGCAGGACTTGAGGCAAATTGCTGTCACTGAACTCTGGTTCCCAAGATGTACCACTCCAACTGCCACAGGTGTAATTGATACTACAGAGGAATGGGATGAAAGGAATCTTTTTATAGGAGATCCTAAAGGGATGACAACATCTCCTTTTTTAACTTCCCTGCCAGGAATGAGACAAATCATTCAAACAGTTTTACAAGCCTCCATCTGGCCCCACAATGATGTCAACTACAACTACCTCATGATTGTAAGTATTGAAACTAATACTTTGGATATCCATTGATCCCTAGGCAAAGTTAAATCAAAAATCAAAAGTGCACTCTCAGTGTTAGGACTACATCTGAAAACAAAGTCAAGAACATCCTAATTGTTTGCATGAAGCTGCAGACAAGTATTTCTCTCAGTAACTCTCCCTTGAACCTTTATGTGTGGGGCAGTAATAACCTAGAGAAGCCACATCAAGATCTGACCAAACACATAAAGTGTTTACTCAAATGCAAGACTACGTTTTCCCCCCAGGCATGCCATAAAAAAAATAGAAGGGAACATCTTACATTCACATGAAAGTTATGGTATATTCAGTGATAATTTGTGCGCATAATATTATAAAAGCTTATCTTAAATTCAGGGTCATCTGAATGCAAGGTATTTGAGGCTTTTTATTACTTTGACTATAATCCCAGGCACCATCTTAGTCAAATTTCTCCTTTGTTGACTCTCATCAGCTAGGAAGGAACTGTTGCTAGTAATTCTTCCAAACCAAGCACATACCAAGCATTGACTAGAGATACAGGCCTAGAGATGTGAAGGCCCAGGGGGAGGGCCACAAAAATTTGGAGAAAACTCAATTTCCCCCATTTTTCCAAACACCTTTTTTCATTTTTTTTTCCAATGGAAAAACTAGAAATTTTGAAGAATACTGAAAAAGCTCGTATGAAATATTTTCTTTTTTTGGAATGAGTAAAATGCTTTTAAAGACAAAGTAGGCATGCTGTAGCCATATACAGCTCTTAAATCCAAGATGTGTTCGTGCACTTAAAAGGATACCGAATCTTCATAAGGGGAGCATGCAGGCCTTTCATTGATTTTCAGCTGTTGCATACCTTTAGTTTTCCATATGACCTGATCTGTGGTTGTTGACCTTTTCACCTTTCCCTCAAACCACTGTGACACATTTTCCCAGAGCATGGGCAAAAAGCAATTTACTACCCTAACTTGCTGTGGGGAAAAAAGAACAGAAGGAAGTGGGACAGAAACTGCACCAAAGCCTAAGAGAAAACTCTTAAAGTTTCACTGAGAACTGAGCTAGATAGAAAACCCAGATAGAAAAAATTCAGGTACACCCTGTGCAACCACATGTATCACCTTCTAGTTTTCTATCAAGTACTGGCTACGTTTGCAGTTCTGCCTGTACAAAAGTAAGGCATTTGTACCTAAATTCAATAAGTATGTCAAATATTGCAATTTTATATACTAAGTTATAAATGATGCATTTTATGTTAAAGCACTAAAATTAGTTTAGGTTTGATATAACAGTAAGTATTGCATATATCTCCCAGATTTCTATTTTTTTTCTGAACAAAAAAGGGAAAAAATATTTTTTGCATGGCTTCAAATTTTGCAGAAATTTACATCTTTATGCTAGCCAATATGTATTTAAAAGTGATATGATTGCACTTCCAGCATTTTAGAATTCTATTTGCTCTGGACTTTGTGACATTCAAATCAAATTGAATGCAAATTATCTTCAGTTGGCAGTAGCAGTGTGCACTTTCCCAATATTGCTGAATCCCAAAATCGGTATGGTATTATGATTCCGGTAAATATTCAAGAAACTTGGATTTATTTGGCTCCATTATACCCTATGGGAATCATCCCCATAGGATATAATAGAGATCTGGGGTATTTGGGGCTCTTTTATGAGGTCAAGGCACCAAATTTGCAACATAGGTCTTGGTATCTCTCCTCAAACCCCCTCCCCAAGTTTTAAAAAGATTGGGCTGGGGGTGCTCCCATCCTTCATTGCTTTCAATGGGCAGAAGGCATTTAAAGAGACCACAGCCTCTTTAAATGCCTTCTAAATTCACTCACTGTTGCTCCACTTGAAGAAGGCATTTCAAGAGACCCTCTTTAAATGCCTTCTTCAAACTCTGCCACCACAGCAGCAGCGTGACTCAGCAAGTGAACTCAGAAGGCATTTTAAGAGACCACGGTCTCTTTAAATGTCTTCTCCAAGGCACACCGCCGCCACAGCGCAACTCAGCTAGTGAACTCAGAAGGCATTTAAAGAAACCGCAGTCTCTTTAAATGCCTTCTCCAAGCTGTGCCCCCCCCCCAGCCAAATAATACCAGCTTTTATTCGGGCTCAACTATGTCAGTAGCCAAATCAGATTCTCTATCTGTATTCAGCTTAAAATACCTGAAAAATACCCGTATGGTGGTTTTTTTGGCATTTCCCCCCAAGCTTGGATAAACCAAATGCACACCTCTAGTCGGCAGAGGTGGCAGACCTGGAAACCAAAGGAATTCAGAATACAAAATTATTTCAATCTCAGCACAAAGACACTTTCAACCACTATCCAACAGGATGGAAGAGACATGGCTTTCACCTTGTATTTTACAATACTCAGAAACTGCTTGCCCAACTTCTTGCACAGGCAAAGAACTGATTCAGGAAATGTTATGTTTAACTTAGTGCAAGTGGCAAAGCTGAGAGGGTTTTTTTTTCACAGTTTCGCTTGCGCAAGGAACCCCCAGTGGATCTAAGCCAGTATCAGTGCAAAGTTACTTACCAGAAATTAAAATATATTTCAGTAGTTTTCATTAGTACTATATCAGTTTCCCATAAATAGTAATTGTGCCAACATACTGACCAATTTAACCTTTTCCAGAATATTTTCGCCTCTTCCTCAAAATCATGGAAAAAATGTGATTGTACTAATCTACTATTCCGAGAGATTAACGAACAAGTGGAAGATTATGAGAAAGAGCATCTAAGGATACTTGTGTTCATCCCAACTTTATCAATCGATGTCAGCAGCACATGGTTAGTTACAAATTGCTACTTATGGGACTGTTCCTCTAGAAATAACCTTTTCATACACTTGGGAAGCAATAGGCTTGTTTCTGGGTAATATACAATAAAGAGAAGAAGCAGAGTACAAGCATTTCAAGAAATAATTTCTCTTCCATCCTGCTGAATGGTGGTCAAAAGTGTCTCTGCGTTGAGACTATATATGAGAAATATATTTTTAATATTTTAATTCTTATGGTCCTAAATCCTGAAAATAATCTGCATTCAGTTTGACTCAAATGTCACAAAGTCATCTTGTCTGCAGCACATTAATATAGGAGACTGTCCTTGAACTTGAATTTCTCCAAGAAGTATGGGCTACCCAAAAAGTTACTGCAGAACTCTAATAGAAAGACAGTTTTACTTACAAGGCTAGGCTACTCAACACATACTGTACATGCTCGCATTCAGCTGGGAATGATACACATGCAGATGTGAAACAACAGAGTGCTGTCTGAAGCACTTGAAGCTGCGGTAAAGGAACCTGCCATCTTCCAGCATAGTCTTCAACAACCTATGTAAAAATTAAATAAAAAAATTAGTCAGAAGTAGTCTGTAAATTGGATGAGAGAAATCCCAATAGTTCTACAGCCAAGAAAGCGTATTTTGTAATTTAACTAACAGATTAGTAGTACACTTTTACAAATAACAACTTAAATACTAGATCACTACCAATGGTCACAATACAAATATGCACTAATTATTATTTACTATTGTTTACTTCATGTAGCAGCTTGCATCATTCTCTTTTCCATTTTATCCTCACAACAACCCTGTGAGGTAGGTTAGACTTGAGTGTGTGTGACTGGCCCAAAGTCACCCAGCAAGCATCCATGACAGAGCAGGGAATTCAAACCTAGGTATCCAGATCCTAGTCTGACACTCTGTCCACTACACCATACTGGTGTTTGTCATTCTGACCCTCTGGATTTCTATGAAATCTCATTACCCATCTGTAGGGGGATACAACTACTATACTGTTGCAAATATTGTTTTACAAGTGTATGCAATATTAAAAAATCCCATCTAATCCACAATTTCCAGCACAAAGTAATGAAAAGAATATAGAAAAAGATACAATAAAACAATGTGTCAGTATAAAGAGGGAAAAAAGGCACCACATAAGAGATGGGCCAACTCAGAACTAATGGAAGTATATAAGCATGATCAACAGCATTAACAAAATGCTCCTCAGAAAACTGTGCTGAAACCTAGTTTTGCACTGTATCTTTTCAATTAAAAAAAACACAAATCTACAACTACTAGGAAAAACAGATTATTTATGTAATCTGCTTCAATTAAACTGGCAAATATTTACTAGTGAAGAAACTAACTAGCACCAAGGCTTATACTTTAAGCATCAGTGAAAAAAAGTCTAAAAACTCTCACAGAGAAGTACATTTATGCCTCTACAGAAAGTGTCTGTTTGCTGTGTTGTCTCTGCAAGTTAGTACTGGTTTCTAATTGATAACATGGGGAGCCAACTTAAATATGTACATTTATTGTTAGGTGTTATGAAAGTAGTTTTGAAAATAAAGAAAAAGGATGCGAAAAATACTGATTTAATACCTTAACATATTCCTTCTTTACATTCGTTTAAGTGAAGCTTCAAGCAGGAGTACACAATGCAGACACCAGCTCAACTCTGGTAAGTGCACTTTCTATTTTAGCAAGAGTCTCTGCCTTTTGCCAGAACCTGGAAGAAGGCAGGGGCTCACTCCTGAACCTCAAAGAAACTTTGAAAACAATGAGATATTTTCATTTACTTATTAAAATATTTATATGCCTGCCTTTCTCCAAGGCAACTCAGGACCAAAATGGTTAAAATACAATGTATCTGTTCAATCACAGAGATAAGACAATTAAACATTAAAATATAATGGTAACAAAACTACATTTTAGTTCTTCCCAAGTGTCACTCAAGTGACCATGAGGTCAGGGAGACATTGGCCTGTATTCTACTACTGCGCTCAACCAAGTGTAAAGCATAAGGATCTTTCCTTCAACTTCCTCTGGCAGAAGAACCATGTAAGTTGAAAGACGTTTCTTTAAACTTTGCTGAGTGGTAGCATACAGGCCATTAGACCTGACCAGGTTTCATAAGAGGGCAAGCACTCTCAATGACATCATTCTGGGCCTCCACTGCTTTCTGAATGTCTCTAGGGCTCTATGAAAGAAGCCCTTATACCTGGGCTTGCATGGAGACAGCACAGATGTTCGCCAAGTGCTTCTGAAGCTCAGTATATCACATACAGTGGCCTACTGCTGTCCCTTAGGGCTACTCCAAGTACAGCTTTTGTTTGCCTACCAAAGCCTTCCAAAGACTCCAGGCCCTCTGTTTTGTTATGTTTTCTTGTCACTATACTACATTAAATACACTCATCACCTTCTTTTGGTACTGAAACCGTTAACTCATTTATAATTTTTGCTGCCCAATACACTTTCCCTGGTATCATTCCTCCCCTCCCCCCAGGCAAAAGCGTCAACTTGTAGATTTTTAAACTTCCAAGGTAATTGCAATGTGAAATTTCAGGTGCAAACTTAGTGCCGTCATCCTCGCCTTTTTCGGAGGTCTGGTTCTCAAAGAACTCGGCACTTATTGCATAAGCTTCCCCCCTCCCCACCAAGTTACCTACCCACTAGCCTCTCCGCCATTTCCTTCACTTTGAGAGCAGACTGATTCATCTTTGTAGAGTTTCCGTTCACCATCAGCAGCCAGGTGTATGAGATGGAGGATGAGCCTATGGAATAGAGGCGTCTGCCGCCATTTAGCGGCAAACAGGAATATTGAAGGGGGCAAGTTGGGAGCAGGCAGTTGGAAATCCTGTACATGTTACAACTATGTGCACCTTGATTTGAGAAGAACACACACGCCCCCACTCAGTTTCTGTTACCTCAAATACTTCATGACAAAGACTGGGAGATGACAAGAGAATAATGTACTGGATCCATTAAATAATGCAGAGAGAAACACGGCACCAGGCCATTCAAATGTTATTTGAAATAGTATTTGTAGAGTTCATTTTCACTAATATTTTCTACCTTTATTTCACTCTTCTTCCACAGAGGTCATGATCCTTGGCTTTTGAACATGCCATGCCATTCTAACCCATTCTCTGGATGAGGGGAGCAACCTTTTAGCAGCCTTTGTACAGATTGGAAGGACCATTCGGGGGGGGGGGAGAGAGAGATGGTTGCCTTTGGATTACACGAGGCATATACATAACCTGCATCTGGAAAGATGCTACCTGTTCATTATTAGTTCCGTTATGTCTGCTTGTCTCTTCATGTAAACTTACCACCTTTCTGCCCTTCAAATAAGCCCAGCTGGGCATATAAACAGGTTGTATGAAGAGAAACAGACAGTCCATCAGACATTTCATGAGAGATGTGCGTGAGCTTTTCCCCTCCCACCCCAGGAACCAATGTGCCAGTCAATCAATGTTTTTTGTAAAAGAAGCTGATGTAGATAAAGTTAGGTGCCATTGACCCTCCAAAAAGTAAGCTGCCTCTGTTGCAGCCAGAAGTTCAGATAAGAATGAAAATTTTGTTTAATAAAACAACCATTACAATTCCAAAACTTTAAACAGCATTCACCTGGCCCAACTCTTAACTTAAATGAAAACAGGCAAGAAAATCTTTATTTCCTTGGGGGAGGACATAACATTAATTTATAATCATCTTGTAACAGGACATACTGGCTGCCAGAGATGTGATCAATGATCAATGGAGATGTGATCAATGCAGACTGTTGTATAACATCCTGATCATCCTGATCATCCTAGCCATGTCACAATTAGGATATGGAATGGGCAGGCAATGTCTCTGAGATGCCAGGCAGCAGACTACCACACATGACTTGGGTGATCTCATGCAACTGACCTGAGTTGCAAGTGGGGTGTCTACTAGTGCAAGCTGAAGGACAACAGAACCCCATCATCATCAGCTACCTTTATTGGCATCACAACAAAACATACATCATCAAGGGATAAAAGTACAACCTTCATGTTGGAGTTGAAACATTCCTCTCCTCTTAATGGCACAACAGCTAAGAACAACTTGAGCCCCTCAAACTAGCTGTTTTCAAAAGCAATTACCACCACATTTGGTTTCTTTGACAACAACTTTTAAAAGAGCTCTGAAAACACAGTCATTTAGTTGCTAACAAAAGGCTGAAGTCCATGACGTCTCTAATACGGAAGACTGCGCAAGCTTGATGTTAGTTCATACTATTCAACATATGGAGGACCGGACATTATTAAGACCGTTTCAGAAGCATCACTTAAGTTATTCTTCTATTATAATATATCTCTTTATACCCCCCCAAAAAAAGCATTAAGTACACTGTGGTGACTTTGAACTGACAGACACAGCTAAACACAAAGACTTATCTATATTACGCCATCAGAAACTGGCAACCAATCTCTCCTTATATATAATTGAATAGTGGGTGCCAAAGTTCTAAAATGCGCCCTGTTAGTGTATGGACGCTTGAACTGTCAGTCAGAAGACTGGCTGCTTTGTGCAGTCCTGCCCAGCGTTTCAAGGTCTTTTGCATATGGAAGCTGATTGGACTTCACTGCATTCCACACCTCAAACTCACCCCCCTCCCTGCAAGGCAGTTGGAATATCAGTTGCATATGGAACCTTCAAGGTCTTTTGCATATAGAAGCTGATTGGACTTCACTCCATTCCACACCTCATACTCCCCCCCCCCGCAAGGCAGTTGGAATGTCTGGTGGTGTGTAGGTCCCAGGATCATGTTTTAAAAGCTGCCTGGGGGATTATGGACCATTCACACACTTTCAACCTTAACATACCTCATAGGGGGAGAGGAGAATGATGACAGCTGCTTTGGTTCCCACTGCAGGGAAAGACTGCCCTTTCTCTAGGCAGAGGCTGGGGGGGACATAGGGTTGCCAACTCCAGGTTGGAAACTTCCAGGATATTTTGGGGATGAAGCCTGCTGAGGGTGGGGTCTGAGGAGGAGGAGGAGGAAGAGGGGGACCTCAGACAGATACAATGCCATACTCCCCACCCTCCAAACAAGCTGTTGCCAGTCTCCAGGTGACAGCTGGAGAGCTCTTAAAGCTCTGGTGCTACTTCAAAGTGCTGCAATTTATTGACAGAGTAGTGTTTTGGCAAATCTTTAGGAATTGTTTGGTGCATTTACGATGGGGCACCCACCCAGAGCCTCTGGCATTTTCTCACTCTGCTGACATCAAAACCAATTTAAGGCAAAATAAGAGGCTACTGAGAGGGGAGGAAATAAAGTTGCCAGCTTTAGGTATGGAAATTCCTGGAGATTTGAGGAGTGGAGGCCGGAGAGGGGGACCTCAGACAGGTTACAGTGCCATAGACTCCACCCTCCAACCCAGCTATTTGCTCCTGGGGAACTATTGTTGCCAATCTTGGCCCAGCACCCATCAAACCATTCTCTTCAACCCCCTGCTGTGCAGCAGACTTTCCCCTAGGGTTGCCAATCTCCAGGTGGGACCTGGAGATCTCCCACTGCTACAATTGATCTCCAGATGACAGAGATCAGTTCCCCTGAAGAAAATGGATGCTTTGGAGGGTAGACCCTATGACATTATACCTGCTGAGTCCTTCCGCCCGCCCCCCAATGCTGCCCTCTACAGAATCTACCCCCCAACACTCCAGGTATTTCCCTCCTTATAGCTGGCAACCCTACTTTCCCCTCAGTGCCTGATGGTAGGCAACTTAGTTTGGTCCAGTCACCTACTTTGGCCTTTGGGAGAAAACATATTGGGGCCAATCCTGATAGGGTTGCCAACTCCCGATGGGAAATTCCTGGAGATTTGAGGGATGGAGCCTGAAGAGGGTGAGGTTTGAGGAGGGGTGGGACCTCAGACAGGTACAATGCCATAGACTCCACCCTCCAAACCACTCAGTCCCTCATGGGGAACCATTGTTGCCAATCTCCAGGTGAGGGCTGGAGACCACTCAAAATTACAATTGCTCTGCAGAAGGGAGGGCGGAAGTCAGCTGAAGTCAAAGGGGCAGATAATGGTAGGTTGATGGTTAGCTGGGAAGGAGATGGGGTTGCCAACTCCAGGCTGGCAAATTCCTGGGGATTTGAGGGGTGGAGCCTGGAGACGGTGGGGTTTGCGGAGGGGTGGGACCTCAGACAGGTAGAATGCCATAGACTCCACTCTCCAAACCAGCCATTTCATCCTGGGTAACAATTGTTGCCAATCTCCAGGTGAGGGCTACAGATCACTCAAAATTACAACTACTCTTCAGGGAGCAGAGATCAGTTCCTCTGGAGAAAACAGTGGACTCTGTCATTATACCCTGCTGAGGTCACCACAGCAAAATGACACTGTTTGCCCAAAGCCAGAGCACTCCCCCAGAGCCTCTTTCTAGATCCCGTTGTATTTATTTCCACAACGGGCTTTACTGCTAGTTACGTTATAAAAGAAAGGTTACAGCATTCTACTTCCAAAAGAACTAGTGAATTTTAAAAGATTTCAACTTCTGGGTAAAATATAACTGCAATGGTATACCATTTTAGATAAATTGTATAAGAATTACAGTTTAAGAATGGTAAATGCTTCTTTCATAACAAAGCCAGAAAAGGCGTTGTACATCAAAAGCCATAAAATACTGAAATGTGATTAGCAACTGAAGATATTCTTGCTTTCAGATAACCATTCAAATGCTTTGACTTGTCTTCTAAATTATGTAAAGAACTGAGCACTAGGCAGACACCAAAAAAGTTTTAAACATCCTGATACCTGCTAAAATATTACTTTCAAAAAAACTGGAAAACAATCAACACCAACCAAGAAAAAGTAGTTGACGTCCTGAGATATTAATAAATGAAGGTGTTCTGTTTCAGTCTTCTCTCAAAGGTAATTTCAGAATTCAGGGAATATGAAGAAGAAGAAGAAGAGATTGGATTTATACCCCGCCCTTCACTACCCAAAGGTGTCTCAGAGCGGCTTACAAAATCCTTTCCCTTCCCCTCACCACAATAGACACCCAGTGAGGTGGGTGGGGCTGAGAGAACTCTGACACAAACTGCTCTTTCTCAAGGACAGCTGTGCCAGAGCTTGTGACTAACCCAAGGTCACATCAGCAGGTGCAAGTGGAGGAGTGGGGAATCAAACCCGGTTCTCCCAGATTAGAGTCCACACACTTAACCACTACACCAAACTGAAGTTAATGGAGATTTGCAATACTTCCCTAGTCTACAAATTTAGCCCTGTCCTACAGGGGGTTATCAGTGAATATTAGCAACCTATAAACACTACTTCACATCCAATTGCAAAACCTGAAACTAGATGAGTACATGATTGTCCAATTAAATCAAAGCTCCTACACTCACTACAGGTCACAGGAGAAAGGAATTATAGCCATGGACACAGCATGACTTTCTTAGTTCTATTTCAATCATGCTTCCTGGTGCACTCATTCCCTTGACCTCTTCTGGTTTAAGACATCCACTGTTTAGAAATTGTTTTTCCCCCCCTTTTCTGCATAAGGCACTCCTCCCAGACTTTTCGTAACCACACACTTTTTCAATGTTAAGCATACACTTATACAAGTACTACTTAACAATGAATACATACAATTATCTCTCTCTTCATCCTATATCTCAGATTGATGAAATTTAGCAAGTCATTTCCCCCATTCTGCATCTCTGTAGTTCATTTTCAAATTACATACTAGCTATGAAAATATTCATAAATGTATATATACAACTGCAAAAAACAAGTGCAAAACTGTCCAAACTAAGCATTCAATAATATGTTCTATACAGAAGCCTATCCATAGATTTTCTTTTTCTTCAAGGCAAAACAAGCCGAGTGCAGAAGAATAACTGAGCAAAAGGAGAGACACAAAATAGAAATACGTAAATCAGAAAAGTAGATTAAGCGATTTTTCATCCTGATCCTACCTACTTGTGATTGTTTTCAATGAAGCATACTTCCAAGTATGTGTACACTTCTATTATAACCTTCAGCATGCAGATTTTCCCCCCCCCCAACCAATACCCAACACTGTCCAACACAATTTTAGTGAAGAAAGGATGACTTTTACAGTGTCCTTGAATCTAGGACCTCATCAACGGCAGGGAAACAATTCATGAAGAAGTTAACTTGCTGGACTTCCAGTCGATGGAACAGCGATGGCGGACGCTCTCCTCACACGGAGGAGGGCAAATCGCACACCAGCGGCTTGGAGGGGTGCCACCCCAAGTGACACCCCCCACGGAGCCTTTGCGATAGGCTCCAGGCCAGGGGGCTTTTGAGGGGTAGCCTCTTCGATGGTGTAATGCCGGAGAATTGAGGCTCCCCTCCGCCCCGACGGTCCAGTCGCTGAGTGGCCATTGGGCATAAGCTGGACTGACCGAGACAAGCACCAGAGATCGAGCGGAATGGTGTAAAACCGAGCGTGATCAGATAAACTTGCCAACAATGAACGTGAGTTCTGAACGTGAGTTTGAAAAGCGATTTCCCCCGCGCGATTGGAAACAGAGATTGCAAAGAGGGATGCCTCTTTTGTGAATGAGCGGTTAAGACACGAAGAGGGAGAGGGGAGGAAGTAAACCAAAACTGTTTTGAGAGACTTATCTGAATTGCTAAGTCATTTGGCGAGTTTTCCGAGTTGTGGGGAAGCGGCAGAAACTGTAAACAAAACAGGAAAGATGGCGACCCAGCAGAGAAAGTTTAAAACGAAGCTGGGCGGGCAGACTCCGAGACCGTAAGAGGGAGAAGATGTCCTCAAACTCCTGGCGGATATGCTCAAGCCGGTGATGGAACAACTCGATGGTATTAACCAGCAATTGACTGTGATGAATAAAAACTTTGCGGCTCAGCAGCTTCAGCTGAACGAGACGGAGAAAAAAGTGGAGTAGGCAAATGAGAAAATTAAAGAGATTGACACCACAAGTAAGAAGTTGAAGAAAAGGATGGGAGAGGTGGAAATGAAGCAGAATTGCCAAGAGAATCGAGCCTTGCAGCTTCAGATGGAAAAAGCTAACATGATTCTCAGGTTTCAGGGGGTTCCTGAAACAGATCGGGAAGACTTGAAGAGGGTGCTCAGTGAGATCATCGCTCCAGTAGTAGGCTTAACAGCGGATGAACTGGTAAACGAAATGGAGACAGCCTATAGGGCTTACTCCAACTATATTAAAAAAATAGCCTACCTGGAGAAATAGTGGTCAAGTTTTCAAGAAGACAAACCAGAGATGCCATTTTAAAAGCAACATCAGCAACTCCACTGAAAATGGGAAATGTAGCCATTAAAACTTTAAAGGACTTTCCATTTGAAATTAGACAAAAGAGGAAAAATTACAAGGAATTAATTATTTTCTTCAAACTAATAGATATCGTACAGATGGGCGGTTCCGGAATGTGTCATCTTTAAGATCAACAATAGAAGGGAGAAGATAGACTCCACTTTTAAAGTTAAAGAATTTTTGAAACGTCAGCTGGGGACAGATGATGAGTCTAGAGAGGGAGAATCGAAGTCGAGTGACTCTGCTACCTTGGGAACGGAAGAGGATTCTGCGGCAGAAAAGGGTGCAGGACCTGCCAGAGTGGTATACGATTTTAGAGACAGAAAGCCGAAGTAAAGGCAGAAGGACTTGGAAAATGGCCTTTTGAAGCAAAGAATAAGAAGATGATCAGAGACTTCTCTCATAACAACTAACAAAATAACATACAAGAAGCGAATTGTTATAAGCAAGAACTCAACAAGTATATTGTGATAATAAAACTAATGGTACTAACATATTTAGTAACAGTGAAAAGATCTCCTTCTCTTGGGGTTTTAGTCTAGTGTGGTTTGATTTTATTTATCCCTAGTTGTAGTCCCTCCCCTATATTTCTTTGTAGTTTGTAGTATATGCAAAATAAAGAATATCCCTACAGGGATTTTTTAAAAAAGAAGAAGTTAACTTGCTCTGTTATTATTCCGTTAAATCATTTCACTTTGGTGAAACACACAGTCTAGTTGCAGGTACTGGCAGTTTAAAAAAATGGTGGAAGCACTTTGGAAATCCAATAAGCTAAAACTCAGTCACACACAGTTGTAGTGGTTGAATTCCTCTGTTTCAATTAACAGAACATTTTTCTTGAGGAAAAATATGTTGTCATGAGCAAATTTTATGGACCACAAAAACTACTTCTTGCGTTTTAAAATGTGAAAGTCAAAATATTATGAAATGGCCTTAAGTTCTTTATTATTTATTTATTATTTGAATTTATAAACCGCTCACCCCCTGTGTACCCAGGTCTCAGAGGGTACACATCAAAAGACAAAAACATTAATATAAAACAATACATAAATAGTAATAAATACCTAAAACAATCTCAGATGGCACATTATTTCAATTATTGCTACTACCTTGTAGGGAAGGTAGGGAAGAAGCAGGAAATGGGGAGGGAAGGAAAAGAGAGTACCAGAAAGATGGTACCCATCACTGTCCTCAATTAAAAGCCTGGCAGAACATCTCTGTCTTGCAAGCCCTGTGGAATTGCATTAGGTCCCACAAGGCACAGATGTTATTTGGCAGAGAGTTCCACCAGGTAGGAAACAGGGCAGAAAATGCCCTAGCTCTGGCTGAGGACAGCCGGATGTCTTTCGGGCTGGGGATCACCAGTAGATTGTTCTCTGCAGAGCTTAATGCTCTCTGGGGGACATACCAGAGCTGACACAGCACAGGTTAAACATACACAGTCTGTGATGTTGCAGTCAGGACCTGTGCTGCCACATTCTGGACTAGCTGGAGCTTCCGGGTCAGTCTCAAGGATAGGCCAGCATAGAGTGAGTTACAGTAGTCCAATCTGGAGGTGACCTGCATGGATTACTGTGCCTAGGTCGGGGTGAGACAGGAAGGGGGCCAGTTGCCTCACCTGGCGTAGATGGAAAACTGTCAACTTGGCAAAATTTGTGATCTGGGCCTCCATTGATACGGAGGCATCCAGAACCACACCCACACTGTCAAGTTAAGGCATACTGTCAAGAATAGGGAGTTGGCACCCAAACTCTGAATCCCCCTACCCAGCCACAGAACCTCTGATTCAGGCTTTTTTTCAGCCATCCCACCATGGCCTCCAACCCATCAGCCAGATTTTGAGGGGCGGTATCCAGGCAGTCACCCATCAGGAGATACAGCTGGGTGCCATCAGCATACTGGTGACACCCTAGCCCAAAACTCAGCACCAGCTGGGTGAGGGGGCACATATAGATGTTAAACAACATCAGAGAAAGGACTGCCAGTTTGGTGTAGTGGTTAAGTGTTTGGACTCTAATCTGGGAGAACCGGGTTTGAGTCCCCACTCCTCCACCTGCAGCTGCTGGATGACTTTGGGCAAGCCATAGTTCTGGCACAGCTGTTCTTGAAAGAGCAGTTCTCAAAAGAGCTCTCTCAGCCCCACCTACCTTACAGGGTGTCTGTTGTGGGGAGGGGAAGGGAAAGGAGTTTGTAAGCCACTCTGAGAAGATGGGATATAAATTCAATCTCTTCTTCTCGTCTTGTTCTGCCCCCTGAGGGACCCCACATATTAAGGGATATCTAGTTGACACTCTCTCTCCTAATGCTTACCTTGACCTTTGAGAAATGAGGTAAGCCACTTCAAGACTACCCCATAAACTTCTACATCAGTGAGGCGGTGGGTCAAAAGGTCATGATCAACCATGTCAAATGCTGGTGTAAGATCAAGCAATAACAGAGGCACTGACCCAGCTCAGTCCAGCTGTCTGCAGAGGTCGTCCATGAGGGTGATCAGTGCCGTCTCCATCCTATGGCTAAGGCAAAAGCTGGACTGGAATGGGTCAAGTGCAGATGCTTCACTACCACTCTCTGAATTACCTTCCCAGCAATGATAAATTGAAGACTTGGTGACAACTGGAAGGATCTAAAGGATCCAAAGAGAGCTTCTTCAAGAGTAGTACCACCACTGCCTCTTTTAACCCCTCCAGGTAGACCCCTGAATCCAGGGACAGGTTGATGATGTCTACCGGGGCGGGGGGCATATTCCCTTGCCACCAGCTTTCACCACCCATGAGGGACACAGGTCTAAGAGGCATGTGGTTGGCCTAACAGCACCCAAGATCCTGTTGACATCAGCCCACGTGAGCTGGCTGAAGCTGTCGAACACTGAATCCAAAGATGGCCAAGTGGCCTCCAGTTCGCTATACTGTATCAACATTGGCTGGGAGGTCGTGTCAAAGCAACAAAACTTTAACTGCAAAAAAGCCCACAAAAGCCTCATAGCTAATGATTAAATTAGTAAATTTTGGGGTCTCTCCATAAGAGAAGCTAAGGACCTAATTACCCTAAACAATTATGCTGGGTGAGAGCTCTCAGAAGTGATGGAGGTTGAATAAAATTCCTTTTCTGCAGCCTTCACCACCACCTCATAGAATTTCATAGGCGTTCTATAAGACGTTTCTGTAGCTTCATCACAAGTGCGCTGCCAAACTCACTCTAGTTGTCTTAGTTCCTGCTTCACCCCCTAAGTTCCATAGGATACTGAGGGGGGATTACAAAAGCATTGGAAAAAACCTCCAGCTATAATATAAGCTAAACGTCTGCAAATGTCTTAAATTTTTATCATAACTTTTTCACACTTGCAGATTTCTACTACTACATCCTGAAGAGACACACACCAACAATGTGAACACCATAAACCTGTATATGATCCTCCCACTATTTTACCACCAAAGCTTCCTACAAACTACAAGATTAGAGAGTTTTTTAAAATATATACCCATCCGCCTGCAAATCAGAAACTCAACAAAATGACAGAATTTAATGAATTGTCAGTATAAAAGTAAAGACTTATTCTGGGGTCCTTTATATGAAAGAACATCTGAATAAGAATAAAAGGATGCAATTTGTACAACAAAAAACAAAAACAAAAAACTGAAAAGCGAAGCTTTGCACAGAACACTGAATTTAGGCTAGCAGTTAGTCAATTTAAATTGAATTACAACAAGGCAAGCTATGAAACAACTATTTAGCACCTTTAGTATGTCTACAATACTTTGCATATTGTATCTCCCTAATCGCCTTGGCGTTAAGTCATGCCGGCCACATGACCATGGAATTGTCTTCGGACAGCACTGGCTCTTCAGCTTGGAAACGAAGATGAGCACCGCAACCATAGAGTCGGATTCGACCGGCTTTACTACCTTTAATCTAAGGTAGTTCAGCACGGCTATCTCTGCCATCTCTACTAAGCGTTAAGATGCATGCACAAATAAAACAACAACTTGCGGTTTTCTCGCAGATTTTCAGTTCAGCGAATCTTAGTAAGCGGGACTTACTTCTGAGTAGACATGCCTAGGCTTAGTCTACTAGCGTCGCATAACACCGGGCCTCCTTCCGCAAGTGGCAGCACCAAGAAGTCACCACTTGTGAACAGAACAGGGCCTGCCAGCCAAGTTTCCTCCCCTCCGACTCAGCGCTCCACCCAAACTTCCCCTTGTCGGCTTCTGACAATTCAGCGTCTCAGCTGGGAACTTCATCATAACCAGACGCAGAGCCAGCTTGTCGCTGGGCGAACGCGACATCGGGGCCACGGCTCACTTTCCTCTCTTGGACCCC
>NW_015162488.1:629760-651435 GCF_001447785.1 Gekko japonicus | reverse complement strand
AGGCCTGGCCTATCTCCATTCCCAACTCCCAGCCCCAGCCTCTCCCCCCCACCACGAGCCTATACAGCTGGCCAGGAAAAAGGGAGTGTAGGAAAGTCTTCCCCGTCCCGTCCCCCACCTGAGGTCATACCCGAAGACGGCTAAAGGAAAGAAGCAAACCCAATGAGGGAAATGGGAGGGGGAACATCCATTCCCCCCCCCCTCTGTAGGCGAGTTTTACCTGAAGTCTCTGCCCCACCCCAGGCAGCAGCGAGGGAGGAGGCGAAGCTGAATAAAAGACCCACGCAGCCAAGAAGGAGCTGGAGTGACACTTCCGCGGATTTCTGCCCCTCTCCCCACAGCCGCCTCACTCGCTCTTCCCCCACCCGCGGCTGCTGGCCCACGTCCCCGAGGAGTGGCCCATGTCCCCCCCCCACCACCACCACAGACGAGACGTTCCACCTCCAGAAGATTCGCCGGCAGCTTTCTCTCTCCCCCCCCCACTCGAGAGGTGTCAAGCAAGAGGGGGCGGGGCCAGCCGCTCACCTGGCAGAAGCGGTAGCAGTAATACTGGCTGCTCAGTGCGGGAGACAGGCCGGGGGGAAGGCGCGGCCCACCAATGGCCTCGAGTTCCTCGCCGAGCCTCTCCGACTCCTGATCGCTCTCGTCTTCCGCCATGCTGCTCCGGCCGCCCTGCGCGTACCGAGCTCCAGCTCGCTCCCCCCGCCCGACTCACCGGATAACCCGCCTCCACAGCCAAGTTCCTCAGTTCCGGCACCACCCCCCACTGAACGTTGTCACTGGCAGGCTGGTTTGTCAATCAGCTGGCGGGCCCGCAACCCCTGATCTCCGTCCCCTTCATTCCGGCGCTGTGCGGATTCTCCGACATCTGATTGGAGCCAGTTTATTTCCATTCGTCGCTAAACTTTCAGTCCCACTTTCTGCTTGGCTGGAGGTCCGATCAGTCAAGGCCTCCAAGCCCCACCTCCGCTCTCTGCGATTGGGTCCATATTTCATCCTTCAAAGTAAACATCTCCGCCTCCTTCTTGTGGGGAGGCTTTCAACGTGCGGAGGGCTTCCTCGCTTTCTCCTCACTGAATGGTGAGAAGCGCCGTCACTCTGTACGTGAGAAGCTATAGAGAACGACGTTCGCTCTTCGCTTCTGTTACTGGGTTTCTAGCTCTTATCTGTGTCTTGATTGGTGGTGCTGTTGCTAAGAGGGCTAAGTCCCGCCCTCCCTGCCCAGCCTGAGAGAGGGAAACAAGCCCCTCCTTTCTGTGTGTCTGGCTGACAGGCGGCTCCACCGAGTCTGCCCCGCGCCGTCGCGGAGGCTCGAGGGGGAGCGCGGAACAGATCGGGGTCCGGCCCTGGCCTTTGTGGGGACGGAGCACTGCGCTGTCCGGAGCTGTAAGATGAGGGAAATGGGGACACATCTCGTCTGAAGCCACTAGAGAGCCGCCCTCCTTTCCCATCTTTGGGTGGGGAGGAGGTAGAAGAATGGGATCGTCTCTGTAGAAAGGGGCGGGACAGGAGGGGAGATTGGTCGGTGTGGGGTAAATGATGGGGGTGGGGGGAGATGTGGAAAAGTCTGGTGTTGGAGAAAAGGCGCCTGGGAGGAAGATAGGATTGATGGAAGGCCTTTCATGGGAGGCTGGAAGGGGGGGGGATTATAATAGGGTTATTATTAACATGAAGGCACACAGTATAGATTTAATATTTTGTAAATAGAAGTTGTATTAAAAGGAGTTGAATATATCCTAAGAAATTGCTGGGAGGGGGGATTGTCTAATGAAACTTATTAGTATAATAAGTAAGATGCAAATTTTCCATGAGATGTGAAGAATTTCTTGGTTCTGAAATACCTTTTATAGGATTATGGTGATGCCCTTGAAGAGTGTATTGCCCAAGGCCTCTCATAATTAACATTGGCCTGTTCTCAAGAAAACTTGGGTGGTACTAACATTTACACGTAGTATAGGGGGCATGATCTGCTCACTTTTTGTGCTTTGTGTCATTTAAAAGTGTCTACTGCCTGTAATGGTAGATACAAATTTAAAAATGTGTGACTTGTATTTTTTTAAAAAGAAGATTGTTCTCTCTTCCTATCTTTTCACTGTTTTGATCAATAAAAACAAAGGAAGAGAGTGGATTATTCACAGCCAATCACCCCAAATCCCGACACAAGTCACAACTCACATCTTGGCCATCTTGGCTCAGAAAGAATAAATCATGGCTCCTGCTGCTTAAGACACAAAAATGTAGGTCCTAGGTGTGAACCCTATAGATGTATGACCCCCACACCATTTAGTCACATCTGACATTCCCATGCACAGACTGCATATTGTCATATATTATTATCACCTCTCTGCTTTGAAAATGTAGCTGCAAAGTATAACAGTCTGTGGTTTTTTGCAAGAAGAGCCCTCAAATACACTATCCATGGCCAAAGACTGCAGAGCAAAAAATGCAACTCCAAAATTAGTGGACTCTCCTGAGAGCCAGTTTGGTATAATGGTTAGGAGTGTGGACTCTAATCTGGGAGAACCGGGTTTGATTCCCCACTCCTCCACATGCAGCTGTTGGCATGACCTTGGGTCAGTCACAAGTTCTCTCAGAGCTGTTCTCTTAAGAGCAGTCCTCGGGAGAGCTCTCTCAGCCCCACCTACCTCACAGGGTGTCTGTTGTGGAGAGTGGAAGGGAAAGGAGATTGTAAGCCATTCGGGTAGTGAAGGGTGGGCTATAAATCCAATCTCTTCTTCTTCTTCTTGTAAATTGGACCCTTACAGGTTTTATGGCAGATTCATATAGGTCCATCAGTTGCTAGTTGTGACCGTGAGTAAAGAAAACAACTGTATACAGATGCAACAAACCTCACTAGTGCTATAAGTCAGCATTAGGGGAAAGCTTGTATGTGGTTTGTATATCCTGTTTGTTGGCTCTCCAAAGCAACTGGTTGGTTGCTATGTGAAACAGTATGTTGTACCACATGGATCACTGGTGTGGGTACAGCAGGGCTGTCACAGCTCAAATGCAGCCCCACAAACCGCATCATAAAAGTTGAACCCATGTTTGTGGTCCCACCAGCACGAAGGCTTACGCTAGAGACACAGTGCTGCCGCAGAACATGCAAGGAGGTGTGATTTTCAGGCAGACATGACTGCTCCATTAATTCGCTGAGACTAAATCAAGAAAAGGAATGCCTCAGATAAAACAAAAACCAGGCTCAATAAGGACAGGAATTCAGGATGACAATGGCTAGGGTGCTTACCTTACTAGATATTTTTCCTTCAGTCCCTGTGGTTTCTGGCTTGCCATCCTCTCACTGCATCCGTCCACGTCTGTCTGAGCTATTACTTTAAAATGTCATACCTATACAATCACACCTCATATATTAATCCAGTTTCCAGTATTTCCAGTACAGTACAAAGTAATGTTGCTTATTTCACCTCTTTCATTGTGCCTTTGTTGATGAACTGTAATCTAATTATTTCCCATTCAGCACACAATTTAAAACAGTCAAATAATTGTCTTCTATAGCCATTCTGATGGAATGTATTGAAGGGTAACTATTATTTATATTTATTTATGTGTGCGATTTCTACCCCGCCCTCCACACATGTATGTATTTAACTGCCTTGAGGATCCACACTTAAAGCAGGCAGAAAGAATTGATGGGGTGGTATGGACTGCATCTTGTTCCTCCTCTATTTCTTACTAAGAGAGAACTCATGTGGAGCTGGGAGGTTTCCTCTGGTTTGCAACACATTGGGTCAGTTTCTTCCTTCATGGGGTTGAAAAGGAAATTGACCAGGCAATGTGTCTCCAGCTGAGCCGAGTTTATATATTATCTGCAGTAGTGCTTGTCTTTGTGTGGTGGAGCAGTAGAAGCCCCACATCCCCTTACATTACATTTCTGTAATATCAGGGGCACGTGGTATACATTGGAAGGGGCAATCATGTGAATTGGGACCTGCAATACTAATTTTTTTCAATATGAAGCTCTTGTTTCATATGTGAAATCTGCGTCCCACCGTTATGTGCAGAAGGGAGGAGGTGGTAGTGGAAGTGATTCCCTCCCCCAAAAGTTCTTGCATAAGCTAGAAAGGTGGTAGGGGAGTATCAGAAAGTTAAAAGGAGCTGGTGATAAGATGTTGCCAGATAAAAAATGACAAAACATCAGTTAAATCATTGCTGCATGATTTCAGGCTTATTTTATGATTTACCCATTTGGCAAGGTGCTTTGTGCTTATGAAGGAAGCTAATGCAGTGGTAGAATGGTGAAGAGACACAGATACATAAACATGTTTTAAAAATCTGAAACACAGAAAATGAGGGTAAGTTCAGTGACTATAGCAGTGCAATCCTAAACAGAATTACACTTTTCTGAGTCCAGTGGGAAAACTGTTACAAGTTTGGAAAAGGCATGGCTCCTGATGCATTTCTGATATTTGTGTTTATCCACTATGTACAAGTTAAGATGCCCACGTTTGTGAAGCTTATTCCTTCTGCCATTTGGATGACAATTACTCTCTGTTCAGTGAAATCCTAAGATGCTGAACAGCCAACAAAAACATCAAATATTATTTATTTATTTATTTATTTTATTATATTTTTAACCTGCCCTCCCCTTCAAGCAGGCTTAGGGTGGTTCACAACAAAACTCAAACAGAATAAACATTTTTAAAAACAGACAAGCAATAATCCAATTTAAAACCCCAATAGCATAACCGCAAGATGGCAAAAGTATTACAGAAGCTCCCAGAGGACACTACGTGTATGCCCAGATGGAATAGTTGATTGGGGGATGGGTGCTAAGCACTGTAAGGCTTGAAAAGATCTTGTACTCTGCACTTCTGGATGAGAGAGTTCATAAATATCTAAATGTTGGGAAAGTGTCCTTCACAAGTGGCTTTTCTCATAAGCAAAGAATCCTTCATTAATACACTCCACATGTTCCCGTTATAAAATGAAGTAACATAGTTGACAGAGTCTGGAGTAGGCATTTCAGCTTATGATAGCACCGTAGTTCTTTTTTATTGTAAATATGATGATATTGTATTGTTACAAAAGCAACACTTGAGAATCCTGTGTGCTCTATATGGGTAGCAAGTAAGGTCTGGACATGTTCTGAGGCTGCATTCAGGAGCTGGTCTCCTTTTATGCTAAGCACTTTGTCACTAGGGGTCACCCTTTACCATGCAAAAACACGTGTGGCTTCTCAATATAGTCTTGATAGTTACTTTTTTGATTAGAATCTATGCAGGTGGTAATATATCCTGTTGTAATTTCAGTAGCAAATGATCATACTTAGTATCTTGTAACACTTGATTAGAAAGTATTTATTTGCCTGGAAAAGTAATTTCCGGGTAGTGAGAAAAGTTCTAGGCCTGGGCGATTATGCAGGAAAGTGAGCTATAGTAGGATAGAAGGTTCAACACCAACCATGCATTTCTATACTCGCACAAGTGTTCTGCGTGATCGGACAAATCTGGATTTAAACTCATAGGTCGACTGGTGCCATATCAAGTGTGACTCAAAGTCTTCTGAAATCAAAAGGCCTCATATTGTTTAAGTAAAATATTACCTAAACTACTTAATTCAAATGCTCTAAAATACAATATTTGAGTCTTCTAGACTGGTGGTTCACTTTAGGTTCTTAACTGTAATTCTGTGGAAATTAATTTAACCATAGCAAACCGGAGTTGGTTGTGTTTCTATACTCCAGTTGGTGTCTGTAATCACAAAGGCTAGAAACCAAGATTGCAATCCAGTGTGGTTGTTACATTGACTTCTTGCAACTTTAGCTTGTTAGTTTTTGTGTTAGATCTCAGAGCCTCTTTTTGCCACATAGGCTTTGTGCCACTGTCTGACCCATTATGTAGCAAACACCATTCTAAAAAGGATCTGTAAAACGACCTTATCTTCAGTTAGTAACAATATTATCAGCACTTCGTATGTTTTGGTGTGGAATAAAGTTTGCATCCAGTAGCACCTTTAGGACCAACAAAGTTTTATTCAAAGTGTAAGCTTTCATGTGCAAAACACACTTCTTCAGACAAATGGAACAAAACCCTTGAGATTTTATTCCATTTGTCTGAAGAAGTATGCTTTGCACACAAAAGCTTACACTTTGAATAAAAATTTGTTGGTCCTAAAGGTGCCACAAGACTCAAACTTTGTTCTGCTGCTTCAGACCAACACGTTTACCCACCTGAATTTTTCTTGGTGTGGAATGTTTGAGCGTTTTATTATTCATCTCTATTTAGTGATGTATTAGAGTGTACCCAGTAGCACAGCAGTGGGGTCTAAATAGATTGGTGAACTACATATTTGAGTTGACACAGGAGGAATACACATTTAATGCATCTCTTCTACTTGTTTTCTAAAATCAGTTGAGAGAAGACAGCAATGGAACGATTTGATGTGAAACCACCTCCTTCCCGGAGTCGTTCCAAGACCGCTTTGTATGTGACTCCGCAGGATCGTGTAACTGAGTTTGGCAGTGAACTGTACGAAGATGGAGGGAAACTGTATTGCACTTTTTGCAACGTGGTGCTAAATCATGTTCGCAAGTCTGCAATCAATGACCATCTCAAATCCAAAACTCACACCAAGCGCAAAGGGGAGTTTGAAGAGCAAAGTGTCAGGAAGAAACCACGGACTCTGACTGCCTCTCTGCAGTGCAATAGCACAGCCCAGACAGAAAAACCCGGTGTCATCCAGGACTTTGTAAAAATGTTTCTGGAAGCTAGCATTCCTCTTGAGAAGGCTGACCATCCAGCTGTGCGAGCATTCCTCTCTCGACATGTGAAGAACGGGAACTCCATACCCAAGTCAGACCAGCTAAGGAAAGCCTACTTGCCCGATGGGTATACAAATCAACTTCTCAAATCTGAAGACCACTGAAGGGAAGACTACTTTGTTGTGGATGTGGAGTATTAAAGTTTCATAGCAGTGGTGTGGCTTATTTTTATATTCATGCACATGCAATGTTATGTCATGGGTTTTGTATAGTAGAAATGACAATCTGTTACAGAATGCAGTGATGTAAGAAAACAACCACCTCAGTTTGGATCTATAATGCTGTTGAAATTCATGGACTTTGGAATGGTAGTAAGGTGCCCTATTGCTGAGTAACAGTGCAGAGTTACAGCCTTGAGTCCACTGAAGTCAATGCAATGGGTTTAGAAAGGTGTAATTCTGAATTGCAGGGCCCATCCCACGTTACATGATAACTGAAAGGAACACACTAGGCACGTTCATAAAGTGGTCTAATTTTTTACTCTAATCCCAAATATGTATGTATATATGTCTATTTATTAGGCCTATATCCTCAGTATAAACATAACTCCATTATAAATATATTTAGGGGTGCTGCATTAATCCAGCCACTTTGGTGTCCATCACTGACTCCACTTCCCCTAGTACAAACAGTTACCGAAAATCAATCTTTTGCTGACTGTGTTTGATTCACTTTATCTGCAGGAAAAAGAATTTATTGGTCATTACTACAAACACTTGTATGGCTAATGAAAGGTACAGGAAAGGGGATGTGAAACTAAAGTACAGCATCACCATTTGGATGGGCATTTAGCTTGAATCCTGTTGAACATGTTTAAGTGAGTATCCAATTTATACCCACAGTTCCTAAAAGCAATTGAGACAGTTTGTGGAGTGTCTATGAATATGAGCTAATGGAGCTGAAAAGTAGGAAATCACAGTAACAAAGGGACAAATTTAATAGATCTTGCCAACATAGAGTTATGCAGTCAATTGCCTGTAGATGGCAGTGTTTTGCAAATAATTCTTCTACAGAGCTTTTTCATGTAAACCTGAGTATGCATACCCATTGAAATCAGTGGAATGTACTCCCCAGTAAGTGCATTTAGGATTACAGCCATCATCTTACACTTATTTCTCTGTCTCCCCAAGTTCAACTCATAACTCTCAGATAACTTTGGATGTGTGACCTATCGGAATACCTAATTTTCTTGAACATTTCTTAGTTTGTAATATTATTTTTCAGCATGAAACAGATTTCCCCCCCCTGTAGTATATAACGTATTCCAGGGAGAAGAGCAGTTTTGCTGCTGGCTGGGTAAGCTATAAATATTATGACCATATTGTTGTGTAAACAGAATGGGTATGATCCAGCTAAAGTAGGACCTTTTTAAGGTTCCCATTGATTTGATTAAGAAAATTAATGCATGGGTGGAATAAATGGGGCTTAGAAAGTGCTTAGTTTTGACTGGATTGTGTTCAAGACATTTTTTAAAAAATCTCAGAAAACTTATTGGAATTACAAGGGAAAAATAGGGCTTTTTGTTGTTTGCTTTTGAGTAAAAAGAAAAAAGCCGTTGAGCAGATAATGGTGTCTGAGGAGATAATGATGTTTGCTCCTTTTCCTATTTTTCCTCCCTCTTTTTAGGGACTTAAGATTGGTACTTTGTATTGTAAAAATCTGGATGATATATATCTCCTTTGTAAAACACTTTTGAATGTTTTTGGTGATAAATTTATATTTAAAAAGAATGAACGGAATTTGTTTCAGGCTTCTGGAGATTACTGACTTCCTTGAGCCAGACCTTTCCTTTTTTTCCCCCTTGCAGTTTTTCATTGCAGTTCTTGCCCAAACTATGCCACTTTTGCAAAAACCCAAACTTTGCTACTTTTTCATAAACAGCTTGAAGAAAAATATGGGGCTCCCCCTCCTAGCCTTCGGCACAGGATCATAGCTTTTGTAGTGATTTCTAAAATAAAATAATATGTTGGCACAGAGTAATCTTTGGCTCAGGCTGAAGACTTGCTGCACATGGGTTCTCATACACTGAGAATATGTTATACAGTGCTAGTATAATGTTTATAACAGTGTGGTCTTTTTTGAGAACTCTAGCAGTGACATTCCAGCCTTGTATGTGAACATGACAATGTAAAGTGTTAAGATTAGATGGGATCTGTTACTTATTATCAAGACAGCGCATAATAATAAATTAGTATTAGAAATGCCCTGCTATCGTTAATAGTGTATACTTCTGCTTTTTTAAAGATTTGCAGCTGTTTTATTTAGAAAAAGAACATGGTTCAATCTTATCTACTACCTCGATAGATGTAGGAATGGATAGGACAGTGAAATGTTTCATAGCAATCTTTTTTGTTTATTTTGGCTAATATAACACCTTTTGTGTGTTAGCTTAAATATAATACAGTGTCATCATCACATCTGTACTTTGTGTTTTCCTTGTCCTGTACGATGCCTGATATCAGGGAACAGGAGCTACCTTCTGTGTATAAGGCAATGGTAAAGCTAGTGCAATGGGTATGCATATATCTTATGGAAACATTACTTTGCATTTCTTTTCTGTTTTTATTCCTTTAGGGCAGCCTCATATATGACTGCTGAAATGCCAATAGGTGGGTGGGCATAAGAAAGAGAGCTGGCGGGAAGTGATGCTCCACTGTACACTTGTGGATTCCATGCATTCCGCATGTAGCTTCCTAAAAAGCTGCCATTTGGCTTGTTATACCATAAGTGTATAAAGAGGATGAGCAGGTGTACAGACTACAGGAAAGGGAGCTTTAAGGTATAACCTTTGACCGATGCCATTACTATAAATCATGGGAGGAAAGCATGGTAAAGTTAATGAAATCTACTTGATGCCCATGGAAAAAGAAATTGCTGTGTTGACCCTAGAAAGTCAAACAGTTGCAGTTGGAAGCCAGAACTTTTTTAACATATAGGGAACCTAGTCACACATTTATTATTCTCATGTCATTTGTGTATGTAAATTTCGCACTGAAACAAGTAAATGGTAATTACCTAACCAAGGGAATATAAATTTTTATAGATTGATCTTGATTAGCCCTTAAAACGTGACGGGGCTTTGAGACTAGACTAAGCTTGGATTTATTTGGGAGTAAATTCTGTTGAATACAGTAGAAAATGCTTCCAAATCAACATAGGCTAAGCTTTTAGAGGAGAGGAAATATCATATTAGGAATTTTAGAGCATTTATTTGATTATGCTAAGTCATTTGTTAATATGTCATTCAGACCACCCAAAGTTTATTGGGCGTAATTGGAAGAATTTTTCAAAAAGAATTTTTGTGAATTGCTATGGTTTAAATTTTATAATTTATTGAAACAACTTTAGATCCAAACAACTTTAGATCCAACCAAGTGCACTAGTTTACAGTAGATGGACAAAATGGATTATGCTTGCCAATGCTCCCTGTAAGCTGTGGAGTCTTGTGAGCTACTGCCATTAAAGCTGTGAGCGAGTGATTTGGCTACTGCATAAATTAGTTTGCTCTGGAGCCATCCTTCCTGAGCTAAGACACAAATGTGAGCCAGAGGCTAAAAAACTGCGAGCTAGCTCACACTAACTCAGCTTAGAGGGAACACTGATGCCAGTTAGGGGATGTCCTTGTACAGTTCCAAAATTCATAATCCAGTAACCACCATATGAAAAAAAAATGGATAGTAAAATATTTAACCTGATTTTGAGTCTTGATTATGATTTTCTTCCAGGATTGAAACAAAGAACACAGTTCCAATATACTACAAGTAGGCATTTATATATAAATTATATGGATAACCTTGCTATCCTTTTATTGTTACATTTTGAATTTACTTCTAGGATATATTTCATTTGCTTTTGCATGTTGAATATTCGTTGTCTGTTTTTTAAAGTTTTGTGCTTACTTTACAAAAATAAAATTTTAAAAGAAATTGTACTGGATTATAAAGGAAAATGTCAAACATTGTAATAATCTTTTAAGTAGAAAGACAGCAGTGATTACTGTTTGTGTCTTCCCCGGTTTCTGCTATTTTGTGCAGAAATAAAAATCTGTCAATAGTGCATTGCATCCCTCCTTAGTGTAATGGTAATTTGAAATTAAGCTCTGCTTTATATTTAAGACATGTAAAATGTACTTATTTGAAGCATATCAAGTGATTTTATTTATAGTCTGCTATTTCTCACTGATGCTTAAAACAGATTACAAAATTTAAAACAATGCAATAGAACCAAAATAAGACATGTAATAAGATTGGTTTACAAACTTCAAAAATGCAGTAAAACTGAAAAAGATGTGACATGAAATGCAAAAACTGGATTACAGAAGTTAAGAAACAGTGCAGTAAAAAAGCATGATAATGGATACAGTGCCATAAATTATAGCCTCTTGAACAATTCCACGTTACTACAGTTCTATTGTCTTTATAAAAATGCCACCCTGAACAATTGCATTTTACAGATGATTGAATTTAATGAATGGGACAGATTTTGCAAATGGAAAAAATGCTACAGCTTTTTTAAGTCATTGAGGTGACAAATGGGTGTGGAATTCTAAAGGATAAACTTAGAGATGTACAGAGCAGTGAAGTTGCCAGTTTCCTCTGTAGTTATGCTAGGAAGGTGGTACTGCTTCCAATCAAATTTATTTATTTTCTTTCTTCATATTTATAGCCCGCCCTTCCCACATGAGGGCTCAGGGTGGGTACCAGTGTTCCCTCAAAGCTGAGTTAGTGTGAGCTAGCTCACAGTTTTTTAGCCTCCGGCTCAGACATTTTTATCTTAGCTCAGGGAGGATGGCTCCAGAGCAAACTAATTTATGCAGCAGCCAAATCGCTCGCTCACAACTTTAATGCTAGTAGCTCACAAAGTAACATTTTTGCTCATGAGATTCCATGGCTTAGAGGGAACATTGGTAACAACATTTCATCAGTACAATAAAAATAAAGTTTCATTACTACAATAAATAATTAAAATATTAAGACACTGCCATATACATTAAAATGGTGGTCACAACCCGAGAGTAGAAAAATCAATGGTTGCGAGAGGTCCTGGCCCATGGTGAGATGTAAATAATGGCCATCAGTTGTTAAATGGGTGACAAGAACCTCAGGGAGGCCATACACTGGAAAGTAAGGGAAATTAGCAGAAAATTATGTTTTGAATAGCAGTGCAGCAGCTGTTCCTCCCACACATGACTAACTGCAGCTGATGTCACATTTGGCTTTTTGAACATTGCTGAACAAACGTGGCTTCAGTGAGAACTCCCAAGAAACAGGCAGCCATTCCTTAAACCCATCTCCTGGAAGAAAGGTGTTTGCGATACTCCCCTCCAAGAGGAAGGAAATGTAGGCATTGCAGTACATGAATCAGGAGGAGGCGCTTAACATTCCATGCCAAAGTGTTTCTTATTTACGGTGGGTGCAGTTAGCATCATTGGAGTCCTCCCATAGGCATTCTGCAATAGCCAAGAGGCGTGCTGTCACACTGGTTTGTACCCAGTCTTCCCACTGCTCATGTTTAGCTTCTTTTCTATCAATCATCTTGCCTCTCCTGTGAGATTTCAAGCTCTATTGCCATGCCTTGCCCTTAGGGTTGCCACCCTCTAGGTTGTAGGTGGCAATCTCCTGGGATTACAACTGAACGCTATGTGACAGGCCAGTTCACCTGGAGAAAATGGCTGCTTATACCCCATTGAAGTCCCCTCCCCAAACCCCATCCTCAGGCTCCAGCCCCAAAATCTCCAAGTATTTCCCAATGCAGAGCTGGCAACCGTATTTTCCTTGCCTCCAGCTAGGTGCATCTGCTGCCTTAAAGGGCCCTCAGCCTGTCCCCCTAGCTCACCCATTAGTGGTCCCTGGTTCTGAGTGGGCAGGAAAGACACCAACACCTGCTGTGTTATCTGTGGTGTGTCTGGCGCGGCTGACAACAACAGCTGTCTTCCTGAGATCTCAGAGACAAGAGCCTATCCCTGTGGACAAGATTCTACCAAATCTTTCCTTTGAAGTAAGTCCATTCGGCAATGCTGTTTTACCTATTGCTTTGTTTCTTCCTTTTCACAGTTGTGTTTCACTTTAATTTCTTACTGCTTACTCAGTTGTGAATCCTTAATGAGTTCTTGTTGAGGCACATGTATGTTTCATGTTGATATTTATTATATTTGCATAATTATGAAATAACAATCATGAGTTGTTTTTAAATGCCTATACTTAGGTTAAAAAGAAAAATAATATAATATACATTAATATATTAATTAATATAGTAATATAATATATTAGTATAATATATAAATATATAATGATATTAATATTGATGAAGAAGTATGCATGCACACGAAAGCTCATATTTTGAATAAAACATTTGTTGGTTTTGAAGGTGCCACTGGACTCAAACTGTTCTACTGCTTCAGACCAACACAGCTACCCACCTGAATGTATTAATAGCATAAACATTTCTTTCCTAACAAGAACCATTTAAAGATTGAGTCATGAACACCTTGGCAACTGAACCAAAGTAGAAGCAAAATGTTAAGAAGCAGTAGTCCTTGGAAGTCTCAATAGCCCTTTGCCATTCTATACCAGATAGGCAGATGCTGACACAGTTGTAGTTAAAATGAAAGGGGGGAAATCAGTGGAATATGTCACAGTTGGTTTTCTGTAGTGGTAGAATACAACCCCAGTTTGAAGATAAATTTGCATTTCCATATTTCCATGGCCAGGACTTGGCATACCCACAAAAGCCTTACTGCTGATAAATTTGTCAAGTTATTTTTTATTGTATTGACAATAGGCATGCAGTTATTTTTGAGCAACTATCTTTGGGTCATGGTTAGGAAGCTCCCCAAACATCAGAATTTTTTTTTTCTAGAGACACAGAAGTATTCAGGGCTGGTGCTACCATCAGGCCAACCTAGGCGACTGCCTAGAGCGCAGACGTCAGAGGAGCGCAGAACTGATGGCAGGGGTGGGGCTACCTGGCGAGGCTGGTGCATGTCTGTGACGTGGGAGGGAATGAATCGGCAGGGAGGCTGGAAATACTTGGTTTATTGCAGGGGGAGGTCAGGGCTCTCTCTGGGGGGGGGGAGTGAGAATTTGGGATTTCAGAATCCTCTTCCATTAGGAAGTTATCTGCAAAGTGGGACTCTTCCTCTCACCTCTCCACTCAATGCTGCAGAGGGAAGCGGAGGAAACCCACCACTCTCGGTCCCCACCCAAAGAGCAGCCAAGTGGGGGTCCCGGGGAGGGACCAGATTCTCTGCTGTGAAGGAGCGTGTGGAGTGTGTGTGTGTGGGGGGGTCTCCCTCTCCTCCTGGGCAAGGGGCAGGCAGCTTGGCTCTGGAGAGTCCACCGAGAGGGTACCGGGTGCCTCTTCTCCCTCATAAGAACATAAGAGAAGCCAATGTTGGATCAGGCCAATGGCCCATCCAGTCCAACACTGTGTCACACAGTGGCCTTCCTCCTCCTCCGCCCTTACTCTGGTGCTGGCTCCGGGGCTCAGCCTCCCTTCGTAGGGCTCCCAAAGCGGCCCTGGCTTACAGTTCCAGAGCTCTGTCTGACCATCTTTTCACACGGAGGTTGAAGAGGAAGGAGAATCTGGTTGGTGAATGCCAAGCTGGGGCTGCGAGGGTGGTTTGAAGCCCAGCCCCTGCCAGCTGCAGCCCCCGCCCTCTCCAGACTCCCTCCTGGCCCCATTCTGGGCTTCTCACTCCCCCCCGGCTCTCTCTCTCTCACTAGCTTTCAAATTTGACCCCCGAGTGCAACTGGGGAAAAAATATGTCTCTGCACTAAGAACTGTGCAACTGCTCCCACACCTTTCCCTAAAGCTATATGAATGCCCTACTTACAAGTCAGCAATGGGACTCAGCAACTGTGGCTGGCAGTAAATTACCTCAGCCACAGGTGGCTGAGAGATGGCAAGCTAAATTAATAAACACGCCAAAGCATCAGCACTGGACCTGAAGGAATTAGTGACAAAATTTGCAAAGGAAAAGGCATGCAAAATGAGATTTTGAAATGAAAACATTCAAGCGACTTAAATTTTAACATCACAATCCACAGGATTATTCAAAAGAATTTGTGACTTGTGTGCTAAAACTGTCTTCTATTTGAGAAAGAAAATCAAAGATTGTTGTATTACTTATTTGCACAGCTTTATTTGTGCTTACATGGATATGGCTTCAAACCCTTTTTTCATATAAAACTGTAAAAGTGCAAGATTGGATCCTGTAAAAACTAGTAAAAAGAGCTGGCAGACTGGATTGACTCCACTTTGCTCTTCCCCCACTGTCCCCTTTGGGTCCCAAAAATCCTTTATTGAGGGTCAGGAGATACCTGTGGCATGAAGGCCTGTGGTGAAATTGGGGGATTGGGGGGGGGAGTCCCTTCTGCCAACAGTGGAATGAACTCCACCATTTATTTATTTCTTGATGCTATTTATAGTTCACCTCTATCTCTGAGACTTAAGGCACATTGCACAGTGTAAGTCAATACAGTAAACAGGATGGGACACATAATAATATTAGAACCACGAGAAGAAGGAATTTTGCCCAAATCCCACCCTCTCAGCAACCCACCATATTGCAGCACATTTTATTTACTAGGGCAGTAGTTCTCAACCTGTGGGTCGTGACCCCTTTGGGGGTCGAACGACCCTTTCACAGGGGTCGCCTAAGACCATCGGAAAACACAAATTTTCGATGGTCTTATGATAGCAACAAAAATAATTTTATGGTTGGGGGTCACCACAACATGAGGAACTGTATTAAAGGGTTGTGGCATTAGGAAAGTTAAGAACCACTGTACTAGGGTATCCCATGTGACTTTTGTATTCTGTGGAGCTGCTGGGGGGGGGAGATCTGTTACACCAACACTTTTTGCAAGCTTTTCCTTAGGATCCAACTTGTTATTGTTTCTTGATATCATTACAACTGTCAAACACCCTGAAACCCCAAGGCTTCAGAATTATATTAGAAGCAAGTTCTGTCTAGGAAAAAAAATACTGGTAAAGACAGGAAACAACCCTTATATTTATTAATTTAAAACACTACTGTCTGGCACAATATTCTCAAGGAGGCTAGCACATAAAAATTAAGGTAATGAATAATTCCAATATACAATTATGCAATGCACATTAAACCCTAAAACCCAGCAGTTAAAAATCTTTTTAAAAGGTTACAACCCCAATGTAAATCCAATCCAAGTCAGCAGATGAACACAAATAGCAGACCAAAGGGCCAAGTGTCAGAGGGAAGGTGTCATGGCACAGAAGGTCCTCTCCCTAGTTCTCATCCACCTTACTTCAAGAGTCTTGGAGATGCACAACTGAGCTTCTGCAGGAGATCAGGGGGGGGGGGCAGTTGACACAGCCAAAGGTGATCCCTCAAATACCCCATTTGGATTGCAAATTCTATTGGCACAAGAACTTTCAGCCACTGGCCCACACTATAGATGTAACCATGAGCAGCCCTGTAGCCAGGAATTTATTTCTTGGGGGGCACTAATTAAATTAGTGACTAGCTGCACCTGCCCAAAGCAATTCCTGTAACAGGAATACCTTTGGGCCAGCCCCACAAGGCCAGGTACTTCTCTGGAGGGGAGGAGGGAGCCTAGGTCGTGTGGTACTACCTTGGTTTTAATCCTCACAGGCCCACGCCAAGCCTTGTAATCCTTCCTTCTTCTTCCTTTGTCCCCCCCCCAACAACGGGAGAAGGAAAGAAGGTAGGATTACAAGATTAAAAGGCAAGGTAGCGCTGCACGCCCCAGGTCCCCTCCCCCCATGTGCTGGCCCATGCCAGCCCTTGTATTCCTTCCTTCCCCCCCCCCACCAATGGGAGGAAGAAGAAAGAAGGATTATAAGGCAAAGTACTTTTCGGGGGGGGAGGCAGCAGTGGGGGCAGTGAAGATTCAGTAGGGGCCACTGCCCTCTGTGTCCCCCGCTGGCTACAGCCCTGACCATAAGTAAGAGATTGGGGAGGGCTGAGGCAATTGCATATTGCCTTCTCCAGCATTTGTTCTCTTATCTGCAAATCTATCTCGGCTTTCTTTTCCTGACCTTAAACATGGTTCCTGACCATGGTTAATGGTAGTCACCACTTTCCCACCAGCCTTCCCCCCACAATAGCCTTAACCTAGTCTTGTCATTTGCCTGCCCATAGTGGATAAATCCTCACCCTCAACGGCCCACCCTGGAGAAACTGAGGAGCAGGAGGCAAAATGACCTACAATATGAGACATGAGGAATTTGCCAATGTCTCTATAAACAGTAGGGGCAAATCCTAAACCTACACTGGGAAGTGGTGTCACATCCTTCCCAAGCACCATCCTCAAAATTTCCCAGCACTTGCCAAGGCAGAGCTGACAATCCTATCTTAACTGTCATTAAACATAATATCTAGACCAAAGTTACAATAACTAGGATTCCTGGTTTCCAAACTCTGGTAAAGAGGATGCCTGGTTAGCATTCACTGTGATTAAGGTTGGAACAAATATAACTTTTTATCATGGTTAAGGTAACTGGAGAGAAGGGGGGAACTGGTAAATGAGAGAAAATAGGCTTGTGGAAGAGAGTGTACTATTCCGAAGTACATTCCCCATTTCTTAGCAATGGATTAGAGATCGGATATTTTTTTCTGTGCTAGACTTTTCTGTAAGTAAAAAAGCAACAGTGTTTGGGCATCTGAGACTACATGACTACAATCCTCCCTGGTTTTCACCACCCTGAACAATTTTGTGTCATCCACAAATTTAGCCACTTCACTGCTTAGTCCCAACTCCAAATCATTAATGAACAAATTAAAAAGCATTGGACCCTGTACTGATCCCTCAGTAACCCACTGCTTACCACCCTCCACTGTGAAAATTGTCCATTTATACTCACTGTCTGTTTCCTATTAATTAGCCAGTTTTTAATCCACAAGAGGACTTGTCCTTTTATCCCATGACTATTGAGCTTACTTAGGAGCCTTTGATGAAGAACTTTATCAAAAGCTTTCTGGAAGTCAAGGTAAACAACATCTTTTGGGTTCCTTTTGTCCACATGTTTGTTCACCCCTTCAAATAACACTAACAGGTTAGTGAGACAAGATCTTCCCTTACAGAACCCATGCTGAGTCTGTCTCAATAGTTTTTATTCATCAATGTGCCTACTATTTCTCTCCTTAATAACAGTTTCCACCAACTTACCCGGTATTGACGTCAGAGTGACTGGCATGTAATTTCCCGGATCTCCTCTGGAACCCTTTCTAAAGATGGGGGTGACGTTAGCTACCTTCCAGTCCTCAGGAGGCATATTTTAATGAAAGATTACATATTTTTTGTCTGGAGATTCACAAGTTCACATTTGAGTTCTTTCAGACCTCTTGGATGTATGCAATCCAGGCCTGGTGATTTATCAGTTTTTAAGTTGTCTATCAGTCGTAAGACCTCCTCTCTCGTCACCTCAGTCTGACTCAGATCTTTCAACACCCCTCCTGAAATCAGTGGTTCTGGAGTGGACAAGCATTTATCATCTTCCACAGTGAAGACAGAGGCAAAAAATGCATTCAGCTTCTCAGGGCCCCACTGCCTCCCTGGCTGGTTTCCTGCTTCTAATGTATTTGACGAAAGTTTTATTGTTAGTCTTTGTTTTTTGCAATATGCTCCACGTATTCCCTTTTTGCCTGCCTGATCACAGACTTGCATTTTATTTGCCACAGCCTGTGTCCCCTTTTATCAGCCTCTCTGAGACCAGCTTTCCACTGCTTAAAGGAATCCTTCTTACCTTTTACAGCTTCCATTACTTTGTTTGTTAACCATGCAGGCCTTTTTCTATACCTATTTGTGCCTTTCCTGATCTGCGGTATATATTTTATCTGAGCTTCTTGGATTGTAACACCATCGACTGTCATCATCATTCTACACATATTATTCCTTTTCTTTCTATGGTTAGATCTGCATATGACCCTCCCCCCCCAAATTTCAACACAAGGCATTGCTTCACGATTTTTATTTAAAAAAAGAGTTCTCTCTACATTTTTAAATAATTTACACTGTAAAAGAGCCAACATTTTTCTGCTTTCATTTCTTCTTTTCATTCAGCAGTTCCTCTTTGCAGGGTGGAAGAAACACAAGGGGGAAAAACTGTTCAGTTTTGCTCGCAAGAGGTTTCAAAAGTGAGCAGCAAACAGGTGACAGCAGCCCTCCCACCACTTGCAAGATCTTTGATCTGCAACTCTGATTTGTGTCAGAGCTCCTTTCCACCCCTTCCTCTGTCTCCCTTCCTCTTCAACCCCTTGAGAGAACTGAAACCTTTCCAACAGACCTCATGAGCTCTCACTGCCTCATTTAAGAGGCTGCCTAAATGGTCCCCAGTCCATTCCAACAGAATCATTTCCATCTTGAACATGAAGTGAAGACCTATCCAGCAGGCCATGTGCTCCAGGAGCCTTGAGCTGCTCTTTCTTTTTGTGATGCTGATGCTGGGCAAGCCAGGAGCATATGGTAAGATTTTTTTTTCCAAATATGATACTCGCAATCCGGATTGTAATAACGTTTGCATGTCAACCCCCCCACCCCCCAAAAATTGTGTTGCGGCAAGATTCTGAGCAACTAGTGCATTTGCTCACAGTTCCAATATTAGCGCTACAGTTATACAGCTGTAATTTAGAACTGTGAGGCAGCATGATAGATGACTGGTATCAATGAAAACTGATATGGTGCAGTTTAAGTTGCATTACCGATTATAAGGGTGTGGATAGGAGTACAGAGAAGAGCAGGCAGTACATTCGCAAGATGGGCCCACCATATGATGAAATTAGCTTAGAGACCTAATCTTGTTTATCCCAGTAAGGAGAATAAGTAGAAAGATGTACTTTACAAACAAATCACCACTGAAAGTTGAAATTACAGATTTTATAAGACTGCAGATGCAAATATAGATGAGACTAAAAGCCAAACTAGAGGACAGCCTATTCATTATTGGCTCTTCCAGTCACTTTACTGGTAAATAGCAGCTAGAGAAGGTCCCATTCAGATTTGGGCCAAATGCCTCAAATGCCCTCCCTTCTGAATTGCTATTTTGCCCTACTGGAGGAAACATAAAGGCTGTCTTATCTAACCTGTATGTTTCTTCTAATGGGGTAAATAGCAGCTCTAGAGGCAATCAGAGGGGAAAGAAGAAAGTCTAACTACTCAAATGTAAGACACACACTTTTGGTAGCAGTTGCTTGAGTAAAGGGCTTTGATTTCAAAAGCAAATAGGATAAATTAATGGATATTGCATTATCTTAGATCAGATGTCTGAAATGTATATTTCTCTCTCCCAAGTGCCCCTTCACATACTTGCAGAAAAGAAAATTCCTGTGTATCCACACCATATACCCACAGGAGCAAGATGTCTAAAAACACAGTTAACATGCCCAGAAGCCATTACAGCTCTTGAATGCAGCAGGGCTCAAGTGTCAGGCCAATACAAACCTGTGACATGGAGGCCTTTTTCTGATCTCATCTCATATGTTGTCTCATTAGTCAAGGGAAAGGGGAAAAAAATCTGCTTTATTTCTGAAATGTCATAAGTAGATCACTGCATGGTAATGTACCTGCAGCCAAGGCTTGAATCCTAGTAACATGTTGCCACCCCATGGTTGCCACCCCAGTTATCTAATCACAATCTTGGCCCATGATTGGGTATGCATTTTTAGATATGTATTTCTGTGGCCACCGTAGAAACATTCCGTAGAATTTTGGAGATCCGAGACTGTCAGGTTCAAATCTCCATGCTGCCACGAATCTTGCTGGGTGACTTTGGGCCTGCCACGCTCTCTCAGCCTAACCTAACTCACAGGGTTATTGTGAGAATAAAATGGAGGAGGGGAGAATGATATGTGCCAGATCGGAGGTTCTAAATTAGTGAGATCTCATCTTTTATGTAATATGTGAAGTAATCCTTAGGCACTGGAGACTATTGTAAGTTAAGGTTGATTAACCCTTTACTTTTGCATTCTTGTCTGCATACTAGAAGGTGAAAGTGCATGTTATGCCAGCAAACATATTTCCCCTAAACACTGAAGACATTTCTGCTATTCCTAGAACCATGTACCTAATTGTATATGCATATTCCATGGGTTACTCACCAGGATAAAGTACAAAGTCATTGGCATCAGAAATTTATTTATTTATTTATTCATTAGATTTCTATCCCACCCTTCTGCCGAAGCAGCTCAGGGCGGCTTACATACAGTTCTAAAACCAGCAAATACATAGATAAAATACAATAAAATTCAATAAATACGGTTAAAACCATTACATGTGGCGGTATCGTATAACAAAGTGCAAGTGCAGCGCAGCCTATAAAATCTATTCTTACAAAAACGCCCAGCGAAAAAGCTCCATTTTCACAGCCCTGTGGAATTGCTGGAGGTCCTGCAGTGCTCTGATCTCACTGGGGAGCTCATTCCAGAGCGTCGGCACCACCAGGGAGAACGCCCTGGTCCTAGTTGCTGCCAACCCGGCGTCCCTAGGCCCAGGGGGGGCCAGGTGGTTTTGTGTTCCAGATCGCAGTGCTCTCTGGGGGACATACGGGGAAAGGCGGTCCCTCAGGTAGGCAGGCCCTTGACCATAAAGGGCTTTAAAGTTCAAAAACAGCACCTTGAAGTGAATCCGGAACGCTATTGGTAGCCAGTGGAATGACTTTGGAATCTACATATGCATTTTAGAATCAGCTTGGTGCCGCTGTTATCCCATGTGGTTTAGAACTGCTGCACCTCTGCTTTCAAGTTAGCATTAGGGGAGCTGTCCACTTTGTCTTTTTTCAGTTATCTAATCACAGTCTATTGTTCATCACTAGATGGCTCCTGGGGGTTACTGGAGTGTTCTGGGACTGGAATGAGAGGCCCCACAGTGGAATGGTAGCCCCTGGGGTTAGCAGGA
>NW_015162488.1:625201-629053 GCF_001447785.1 Gekko japonicus | reverse complement strand
GGAATAAAATTAGAAACACCATTTCTGGATTTAAACGTTTTGAGATAAATGCAAGCTCTTACTGCACCAGTAGTGAACTTAAAAATGTTCAGTCGGTCTGTAAAAGGGGTCAAGAAATAAAAGCTTCAAAACAAGATAAGAATTTTAAAAATTATTTTGGGGGCTAGCTAGTAAAAAGAGAAAAGGATACTGTTGGAATCGAGCCATGAGTTACTGCCTAGTTTTTTGTGCACCACCTGTTGGAATTATTTAAGAATTAGCGGAGCAATGGCTCCCAAATGTCTGCATTAGGTTGACAGCACAACGAAACCAGAGCAGCAAAGAACAGCATTCATTTAAACCAGTACAGAGCGGCTATGACAATGGAGTCACTACCAGAGGGCGGGAAACATATGCAGACACTGATTTTTATACTGGCGCACTGCCAGCATGAAACCGGATGCAAATGTAGACAATTTGTTGGGGGATGGGAGCGAAAATGTCAGGAAACTGGCAAGAAACACACATATGGATTCGACCTTTAGCACAGGCTGGGTGTGCTCCCGCATAGGCAGACCCATCAACAGCCTGGCCGCTGCGTTTTGCACTAGCTTTACTTCTGTGTTTTGAGAAGGTCCTTGAGTGAAATCAGGGAAATCAAGGGAATCTCTGAGAACATCCATTCAGAGTCTTCAGCCTCCTGCAAATACTAAACTCTGGCTGCAGTCACACACACTAAATAATCCACTTTCAGTCCACTTTCAATCCACTTTCCAACTGGATTTTGCCAGTTCACACAGTAAAAATCCAGTTGGAAAGTGCACTGAAAGTGGATTGAAAGTGGATTATTTAGTGTGTGTGACCGCAGCCTCTGTCTCATCTTGAAAACTCTCTAGAGCTGGTTGGGTTATTTATAGGGTTGTCAACTCAGGGTTGGAAAATTCTTGGGGGTGAGGGTGGTCTGGGAGGAAGGGATTTGTGGAGGGACCTCAGCGGAGATGGGATGCCACTGAGCCTCACCACCACCACCACCAAAACAACCATTTTCTCCAGGGAACTGATCTGTGTAGTCTGCAAGTCAGTTGTGATTCCAGGAGATCTCTAGATTCCACCTGGAGGTTGGCAAGCCTAGTTAATATGTTTGCCAGTGCACCAGATGGATGGCGTCATCAGCAGAAGCTGTTGTTTCTGCCCTGGTGGACCTTAAAGATGCCGTGGTCGCTGCGGCCATTGTTGTCCTTCCACCTGATTTGCCTGTCCACAAACAAAGTACTTTGGGTTTAGCTGACATGTGCTGTATAATGAAAGGAGAAGACTGGGGGCGGTGAAAGAGGGGACACATTTCTCTCCAAGAACCAGAATGGGAAGGCTCTCTCCTATGAAACAATTTTGTCTACCCCTGACTTCTGTTTCTGCCTTGTGCCCTTGACCAGAATAGAACTCTGCCTTGACCTTTAGTGAAAAAGATTCAGAGGGTAGCCATGTTGGTCTGCAGTAGCAGCTAGGTTTGAGTCCTGTAGCACCTTAGAGACCAACAAGATTTTGGGGGTATGAACTTTTGAGAGTCAAAGCTCCCTTCATCAAATATGGGTTGGTAAAGGCAGACTATAAATGAAGTAAATAAAATAAATATAGATATTTATTTAATCCCCATAAATCTGTGTTTGAAGCTTCTATTGTCATAGGAAGAGAGAAAGTCCAACAAGTCCAACAAATTTGCTCAGTGACAGTGTTGTCTGCGTGCGTGTGTGACTCCATCCAAAAGAATAATCCAGTGTAAACTGGTTCTGAAAAAAGCAAAGTTGAACTTGACCTTTTAAAAACTGGAACTCTGTAAATCAGATAAAGTTTCAGTTACATAACAGATCATCAGATTTATCTTGAGCAGTCCCACATAATCAGAAATCATCCTCTACCAGCTGCAACTTGTTTTTCCTAGACACCACAAATAACCTCAAAGTGTATGTAGACCTGTTCTCAAATATCCATTCACACACTAGATGCCAGTTCTGTCTATTCATCTTTACACCACTTTTCCTTTAGGTAACTCATGGTGGTGTAGATGGTTCTCTTTTCTATATTGTCTTCACATCAGTGAGGTAGGTGACAGTCACCCTGTGAAATGAATCCTACCCCATCCTACCACTCCTCTTGAAGCCTTCCTCCACTGGAAGAGCCACTTAAGTTGGAGGAAGGGCTCTTAGGCTGGAGGAAGGCTTCAGTCTTTGCCCACAGGAGAGGCAGGAGATGATTGGGATCCACTCCAGTAAGTTTTACAGCAAAGCAGATTGAATCCAGATGCTCCCAGTTCTATTGTGGCATTCTAACCACTAGACTACACTGGCTTTCGATTCTGCCTTTTGTGGATGCAAGCCCCTTGTAGCCATTTTTCAATAACAGCTTCCTCTAATTTGCATCCCACTTCTGTATCACAGATGGTAAACAAGGCTGCCTTGAGAGAAGATTTGACCTAGCAAATCATTCTCATGTTATTCCTCATATATATTCCTCACGTATGAACAGTAGTCTACAATGCACTTTCAAAGGTCACAGAGCCTTACTGACTGGTTGAAGAGTTCCCATACTGCATCTATACAGACTACTACTACAGTGCCTGAATAGAGGGCATCTGTCTCTGTATGCATACAATATGCAAGGTGACTCGATATACGTCCAGGTGCTCAGGTTGTGTGTCTTGTCTCCAGCTCTTTTAGCTTCTGGCCTGCAGTCCAAGCCTTGACATTGGTAACATCATAACTCTGTTGTATCTGCCTGTGATGTGACTCTGATGTCACATGCTTGCCACTTGATGGGTCGTGTCACTGTGCCTGGAAAGTAGAAGTCCACAGAGCTAGACTGCTGAGGTTATATCAGAACGCTAATAAAACCTCTTGGGATATTTTCAGACAGCTTCTTTCCTTAGCATCTGTACTGGGTTGTGTATGTTGGGAATGGGAATATTCTAAGAAGAGATACCATAGCACAAGTTTGACACTATTGGTACTGAGTTGTGTACTGGCTTGTGTATCAATATACTTTACATGCATCTTGTTGGTGACTCAGCCCACCAAGTATAATGTTCATTAAGAACAAAACATAATATATTGGCCATCCAAACTTTTAATGACAGTCTTCAGACATTGCCTGGCTATGTTTTACCCAGTTAACAAGTGATCAACATCAGCATTTTATCATCCTTCATGTTATATAGCTAATGCATTCTAGCCATGTATGAACCACATGAAAGAAGCTATAGATACAAAGAAGCTATGAGTGGCATGTAATAAATACTGCATAGCTGCTGAAATTCTTCCCTCTTCCTTTTCAGGAATAGAAGCTAAGAACTGTACTGCTGCTGTTAATGTTGAACGGAATACAGAATACCGCATAAAGGCTGGAGATTCAGCCATCATAGAGTGCCCAGTGACATATTGCCAAAAGAAGCCTGAAATCAAGTGGTACAAAAAGAACAATCATAGTTCTTTGACTTTGCATGATGGACAAAGGCACACATTTACATGGATTAATGATAATGTTTTTGTTTTGAATTTGTCATCTGTTCATAAGAATGACAGTGGACTGTATCACTGCGAGAGTATTTCAGGAGACCAAAAAGACAACAGCCATTACATAAACATCATTGTCCAAGGTAAGCCTCATATGTAATCAATGTAGTGATGATGTTCCCCAGTTGACTGACTGTAGATATCTAAAGTTCAAGTTGTCCACAAGCTGCCTTGGCACAGAAAGGCACAGCAGAAATAATATAAAAACGCGTATCATACATTGGAATCTAGTCAACTGGTATTTGTTGTCCAGTGGTCTCTTCTTCTTCTTCTTCTTCTTCTTCTTCTTCTTCTTCTTCTTCTTCTT
>NW_015162488.1:604784-625095 GCF_001447785.1 Gekko japonicus | reverse complement strand
TCTTTCTTCTTCTTTCTTCTTCTTTCTTCTTCTTTCTTCTTCTTTCTTCTTCTTTCTTCTTCTTTCTTCTTCTTTCTTCTTCTTTCTTCTTCTTCTTTCTTCTTCTTTCTTCTTTCTTCTTCTTCTTCTTCTGTCCAAGAATTCTGCATAATCTTCTTCTTCTATGGGGGGGGGGGTTGTTGTTGTTCTCTTTGGCATAAAACACTCAGATCCTTTGCTTTTTTCTGCATGAAACACTACGGTTTTTCTGGTTGACCCAAATGGCCTTTGATAAGTGAAAGGCCCATTAGTATTTATTTATTTATTATATTTATACCCTGCCCATCCTGCGAACAGGCTCAGGGCAGCTAACAAAGCGGTACAATGTACCTGATTGGCATAACCATAAAAATTTAAAACTACATAAAACACATACTCATTCATATTACATAATTTAACAGTTAGCAATAAAGTGCTCACGGTACTAAAGATTAGATGGCGTGCATTCCAGATCTAAATCTACGTTGTTCGTCCGATCATCATCCCTCGAGCTGATGGGCCTAGCGATACAACTGGGCCAGTCCTAGGATCCAGAGGTTCAATGGGATCATTGATGGTAACAATAGTGGCGGCTCCTATTTAAAGGCCTGGCGGAAGAGCTCCGTCTTACAGGCCCTGCGGAACTGTAAAAGGTCCCGCTGTATGCCAATTGTATTGGTGGTGGAAAGTCACAGTCTATAAACATGCAAAAATATATCCACTGTGCACAGTGCGCTCAATATTTCTTTAACAAAAATCGTGGTTATGAATATGAAAGTACAAAAGTAATAATAATACATTCAAGTTATGAAATCAGGTACATAAAGATAGGTGACGATGGGACGGTAGTCTCTGGAATGCAGTGCCGTTTCGACAGACATCTTCTTCTAACCAATAATCTAGAAGTTGATAATGTATGAAAAATAGCACTTCAATGGAAAAGCTGCCCAATTCACATGGAGTTTGATGCCCAATTCACATGGAGTTTGATGACAGTTTCACCTATTACATTGCACAAATAATGGAGGAGAACATCTCTCAGACAGATTAAAACTTACTGTAAAAGGTCCCGCAGTATGCCAATTGTATTGGTGGTGGAAAGTGCCATCAAGTCGCAGCCGACTTGTGGTGACGCCGTAGAGTTTTCAAGGCAAGAGATGTTCAAGAGGCAGTTTGCCATTGTCTGCCTCCACATAGCAACCTTGGAATTCCTTGGTGGTTTCCTGCACTGCCCAAATATTAGCCAGGGCTGACCCTGCTTAACTTTCGAGATCTGACAAGATTGGGCTAGCCTGGGACATCCAGGTCAGGGCACCAATTGTGTGACTTAACCCTATTCCCGATAGTCTTTAATTCCTGTGTCCCTCTGTTTTTCTGCTTGTTCTGCTTCTCTTGCCAGTAGCTTGCCTATTATGATGTCACAGTGGGCCTGAACTGGTAGGAAATCACAGGTCTTTATGCCAAGGTATGTATAGTAAAAACAGAAAATCTCCTAGCAAGAAAAAATAAACTTATTAATGGATATCAGATACAACCGGCATCTCTTCTGATTCCAGCAAATCCATAATAAAATAGGTTAAATTTTGTGAGGAAAAGAGTGAAATTGTGATTTAAGTGCATATTAACCTGAAAAATGAAATGAATCTTACTAGCAAGTATTATTTTAACTGAGTACAATCCTATGAATAATATAAAGTCTGTAATTCATTTCATAAGAAATAAAAAACAACAAAAGGTATCTGGTCCTTATACAGGGAAATACAATTTACATCACAATGTTGTTCAATGGCTTTTCTCCGAGGCAACTGCTTATGCATTCTCAGCAGGATAAGTCCAACTGAATTAGTTGTCATTTTTTTCTCATTCTGCACACTTAGCATTGCAAAATCTGGAGCCAAAGTATACTGCAGCGAAATGTAATGCTAATATACTGCCCTTTCTCCATAGCAAAATCTGTTTGCCCCTGAAACTCCTTTGCTTCCAAGCCAGATTACTATCACTAGCATTCTAGAAAAATACATGTCTCACAAACACAGTTCTTGAAAAATGTGGGGCTGGTCTTGCCCTGCCCAACCACCCCCATTTTTGTTGCAAAATGCCTCCTCCTCAAAGGATCGGTCACTTTTAGGCACTTACAAGAACTGAGTGACAATTCCAAATTTGTAACAGGTCAACAGCATGAATTCCCTGGAAATATTTAACTACAATAAACGATTCATGGAACTGGTTATACAAACTTCCATCTCCTTCTTTATCTCACAGTGCAAAGATAAGGTTCTTGATTGGCTATCAAGGGCAGGAATAATTTGATTTTGTTTTGTTTGCTTTATAGCATTTTTTCCTTTTATTCTACCATGTATATTAATGGGGTAAAATTTTAACTCGCACATCTAAATTACAATTATCCCCCCCTTTTTTTACTAGCCAAGTGATATGTAATTGGTGACGCGAAGACCATAGCAGCCTCAGTCATCTCTGGAACAAGTCAATAGCTGTAGAAGGAAGCGAAACATACATAGAGGCTACACCACATATTCCACTATAGCCAAGTAGTGACACAAATGGTTACATTTCCCATACTAATAAATTGAAAGTAAGAATAACATTGATCAAAAGCTACATTTGAGGTTTTTTAATAGCCTCTATAGCTTGCTGATATAAATGTATAATATGATGCAATACGAAACTCAGAGATGGAACAAACAAATTTCGCTTAACAATGTAAAAAAACAAAGTAGAATTAATCTCAACTGAAAATGGCTATTGCTCTGTTTTTAATTCCATGAAGGTGCTCCCCAGAAGTGTTTCCCTTAGTCAGCCAACTCTCAGAATGCTTTGGTTAGTCCTGTCGCTAAACAGTCTCCCAACTTCCTTTAAAACATCTTTCTCTTTACATTGAAATAAGCCAATTAGCAGCTTCTTCTAAGGTCCTTTGGGGATGTGATGAAAGCTTGACTTCAGATAGGAGATTGTACCAAGTCATCCACTTCCATACACATCTTTGGCCAATAGATCTCTTCTTGAACTCTCCTTTTCCATCCCTCAGTTTTTGTCGATAGTATTCAGTATTGGCTTCCGGTCTTGGCGCTTTAAACGATGGCGGTATCTCTTGGTTCCTCCAAGAGACGTGTGCCATGAATGGGGGATTAGGAGGGAGTGTGATTGTGCACACTCCCCCATGGAGCCCATAGACAATGGGCTTCTAGCCAGGGGGCTTTGGAGAGCCTTACCTCCGGCCGACAGCCGGTACAGGGGGGCTACTCTCTGCCCTGAAGGTCCTGCCCTGATTCCCAGTACTGGATTAGAAGCGACCACCAGGACAAGCATTTGGAGGTTTAGCGATTTTCTCTGCCTGGCGTGATCCCAGGGGCCGTCTTAGGACCTGGCGGACCAATTCAAGGATTGATGAGTGAGTTGCCGTTGAAACGAGACATTAAAGCCTAGACATGAAGTTCCTCTACTATAAGCGTATAAACAGAGGGGGGGAGGGGACGCCCTATCTCCCGACGTTTTAAGCAAACGCGAAAGCAAGGATGGAGGGACTGATCAAATTGTGGCGATGGACTATAGTGGAGAGTTTTTCTGAAAGAAAGCTGAGCGTTTAAACAGACCTTCGAGACTTTGGCATTCTTTCTCGGCTGATGTAAACATCCCCAAAAGATGGCAAGGAGAGGCAAAGAGGGAGGCGGGATCAATGCTTTCTTCAGGAAAGAGAACAGTGGAAAGTGAGGTCACGTGACCTAACCATAGACTCTGTCTTTAAAGTGAATTGTGGGCCCTCTGTAAGGAGACTCTAAAGTTTAGTTCTTTGTGGCTGGATTGGCAAGCTGATCGAAAAGCGGTTTTCTGGAGTAAAGGGCTCACTACCCCAACTTTACAAGATCTGCTTGCTAAGAGAAAGGTTCGAATCTCCAATGAGCGTGTTGTTAATGCAACAAAAGGAAAGACTCATTTGATTTAAGACTTTTAAGGAAGCGAAGATGTCCCTGGAAAAAAGGAACTTGGTTTATATCATGAATGGACAGATCCGGACTTATTAAAACTAAAAGATAATTGAAGAAAGAAGATACATTGAAGACGGAAGAAGAAAAATATGTTGTAATGTTCTTACTGAGGGAACATTGGTTTTAAAGATCTTGCCTATGGGGGGGGAGTAAAGCGTAAAAGGAGATGCTAATTTTTTCTTAAGGGCTGTGATTATGTCTGTTATAGCTTTGGAATTACTTTCTGTTTAGTCAGATAAACTGGCTCTGTCAGCAGAAGCAATGATTGGCAGGTACTCTTCATGTTTGAAAGTAACTGTATAAGAGTAATAACTATGTTTTAAGCATTGTAAAACCTCCATTCTTGGGGTTTAGTTAGGTTTTTTTTACTTTCTCCTTTAGATTGTAGATCCTCTGTCCCCAATTTCTGTTGTAGTTTTATAGAAATGCAAATAAAAAATTCCCCTTCAGGGGGCCAAAAAAGAAGAAGAAGAGATTGGATTTATACCCCGCCCTTCACTTGGAGTCTCAGAGCGGCTTACAAACTCCTTTCCCTTCCCCTCCCCACAACAGACACCCTGTGAGGTGGGTGGGGCTGAGAGAACTCTGACACAAACTGGTCTTTTTCAAGGACAGCTGTGCCAGAGCTTGTGACTGACCCAAGGTCACATCAGCAGATTAAAGGCCCATAATGGTTGGCTGTTGCTTTCTCAACGGGTACTCACTGTTAGGAAATGGTCCTCTGAAGGACCATGTGAGCTAGTGAGGGAAAGGGAGCGTGTGTGTTTGTATATATCTGTGTAAAGAAAAAGCAGCTTTGCATTTGGAACAATCAGGAGTTTGGAACAATCAGAAAGAGACATTTGGCTTGAAGTAACTTGGAGTGAAGGATGTCTCTCTTTCTCTGGGGATCTGATTGTGGGATAGTTAATTTTCTGCCTTGCCAAATGCGTCTTTGCTGCCAATTGTATATTTGTAAATTAATATTACAAAAATGCTGTAAATCTCCAGTGTGTTCTCCTTCCAATGGGTAGCCACCCAGGTAGAGCTGATTCTGGATCTTTTTACCTCTCACAGAACAGTGGAATTTGTAACAATATCTTCTAGATCTTCAACTCTTCTATCTGTTCTTGTAAAATAATGTTTTGTTTTTAAGTTGTGCAAAACCTTATCATTTGAAGTAACAGTGTGAAGCTGAAAGTCCTTCCATTTGGGTTCAGATTGGCAACAGCATCAGCATTCTCAGAAAGTATGTATCTACCTACTGTTTCTCAAGTGTGGCCCCCATCTGCAGATATCTAAATCTACAGATCAGAGCCACACTTACACAAAAGAGATTTTTCTACAAACTTGAGGAACCTCCTAGATTTGCGGGAAAATCCAAAATGTTAAAAAAATGCATGGGGGGTTAAATTCCCCCCAAACTATACTTACCATTGAAGGATCTGGAGGATCTACATCAGATGAACCACTGAGAGTGGTGAGGGGGTGTTATGTATTGTGTTATATGTATAGCCTGAAGTGTAGAATGAGCCTGAGCTTCAGTCACAAGCTCCATAGACTCTCAGTATCCTGAAATCAATAGCTTGATTGGCTGCCATTGTGCAATGGATCAATCAAGGAAGACTATGACTTTCAGCGGGTGGTTCCAATGTCATCCATGACTTCAACATCGGTCATCTGAATGCTGTGTCACATTTTCACCACACACGGACTGCCAGAGACTATCATATCCAACAACGGAACCCAGTTCATATCCTCTGAGTTCCAGAGGTTCATGGAAGTGAACCTGATCCAGCACATCACAGCAGCCCTGTTCCATCTCTCTACAAATGGACAAGCTGAATGGATGGTGTGAACCATGAAAGACACACTCTGCAAGAGCATTCATGGGGACTGGAATCAAAGGTTGGCCGACTTGTTGCTCCAACAGCACATAAAGCCACACACAGCCACAGGGAGGAGTCCCGCAGAGCTCCTAATGAACTGGTGTTTGGCTTCACTACTCAACTATTTGCATCCAGATTTCACATTCAACCACCCACCGCAGCGAGAGTCCCGGGAGATGCCCCACTTATTCCAGATTGGCAACACCGTCTACGCCCAGAACTACAGCAAGGGGCCATTCTGGATTCCAGACACAGTGACCTCGGCTACCAGACGAGTCTCCTACGTGGTAACCACATCTGTTGGTAGGAGCCTCCAAAGACACATCGACCAACTACGGCATTGATGGGCTGAAGAGTCAGAGCCGAGACACACTCTGCAAGAGCATTCATGGGGACTGGAATCAAAGGTTGGCCGACTTGTTGCTCCAACAGCACATAAAGCCACACACAGCCACAGGGAGGAGTCCCGCAGAGCTCCTCATGAATTGGTGTTTGGCTTCACTACTCAACCATTTGCATCCAGATTTCACATCCAACCACCCACCACAGCGAGAGTTCCAGATTGGCAACACCGTCTGCGCCCAGAACTACAGCAAGGGGCCATTCTGGATTCCAGACACAGCGACCTCGGCTACCAGACCAGTCGGGGGAGCTGCAATGCTCCCAAAGAGCAAGAACTTGCCTGGGCTACTCAAAAGACTATGTGTGCTGACTTAGGGTGTTGTGTATTGTGTTATAAGTATAGCCTGAATTGTATACCAACAAGTCTACTGAACCGGACTTGACACCTACTGCATCGGCAACTATTCTGCCACCCGTTGTCGGGACCATGCCTCCCTCAAACCCAACACCAGCCATCGGAGCTAGCACCTCCTCAGACTCAGCATCAGCCTCTGGAACTGAAGTGCCCTCGGGCTCAACACTCTCCATCAGAGCCGAGCCTCCATACGGTCCAGCCTCAACCAGTCTGGCAGCCCCAGAGTGCAGCACTGACAGTTTTTCCTACAGAGACCATGCTTCTCCTGTGGGGGAGCTGCAATGCTCCCAAAGAGCAAGAACTTGCCTGGGCTACTCAAAAGACCATGTGTGCTGACTTAGGGGGGAGGGGTGTTGTGTATTGTGTTATATGTATAGCCTGAATTGTCGAATAAGCCAGAGCTTCAGTCACAAGCTCCATAGATTCTTAGTATCCTGAAATCAACAGCCTGATTGGCTGCCATTGTGCAATGGACCAATCAAGGAAGACTATGACTTTAGGCGGGAACAACGCCTATTGGTCCTAAGCACTCACTTATGATTGGACCTTACTTTTCTAGGGGTGTGGTTTAGCCAGTTCCAAACTGTATATAAGTTGGGGTTGTTCTGTATGTTCTGTGTTTTTATGTGTTCTGTTCTAATAAACTGAAATCACTGATTAAAGAAAGAGCTGCCTGATCTTGAGTTACAACAGGGGGAATGAAAGAAGCTGCATTGGGCTCTGCAGTGGCAGAGATGGGGAGGTTACCAGGGCAGGAAGCAGAATGAGGTAGGAGGGAGAAAGAGAGTGATGGGGTTGGGGAGGTAGAAAGAGAAGAGAGAGTGCTAGGGTGGAGAGGCAAAAGAGAAAGAGAGTGATAAGATTTATTATTTTTTATTTATTACATCAATTTATACCCCGCGCTTTCCGCGAGCAGAAAGAGAGAGAAAGAGTGACTGATGGGGTGGAGAGGCAGAAAAAGAGATTGATGAGGTGGGGCAACAGAAAGAGAGCAAGAATGATGGGGTAGGGACAGAAAGAGAAAGTGATGGGGCAGGGGTGGAAAGAGAGAGAAAAAGATAATGATGAGGTAGAGGGACAGAGGCACGGGGGAGACAAGAAGAGAAGGGTGGCAGGATGGAGAAACGATGAGAGGCAGAGAAGTAGGGGGAGAGGGGAGGAAACGAAGGTGGGAAAATGCCCCCTCCCCACAAATTTCTTGCAGGTCCCCACTTGTGTATTATATTAGTACCCTTGCTTTTCAGCTAGATTTACAGTTCAACTCAATAACCATGTACAGTTCTGTCATGACCCCCAGGGGTCGCCACCTTCAGCTGCCACCACTCTGGTCTTTGTGTCCCTTGAGAAGGCCCAGAGTATCCTCCCAAACCCATCCAAAATGCCCCCTTTTAAGACAAGAACGTAGGCATGATGATCAGGCAGAGAACACTTAAACAAATGGTTTATTAACACAGTACTGGGGCAAGGAAAACAAGACAAGGTGCTTTAAGATAGATAACAGTGTTTAAAGGCAAAATAAACAAATCTAACACAACTACCTAGTTCACTTAATTAGTTACTATTTCAAGGCCCACAGCCTTCTTATACCAGGCCTCCTGCCTGTACTCACTCTGTCCCAAGTGAGGGATCTTTCCCTCAGACCAGTCCCCTCAGTTTTTCTCTGTGTGAGGCAAGACTACAGAAGAACAAAGAACACAGTTTCATGGCCCACAAAGTTCCATCTCCTCACACAATCCCTGAACACTGATTGGCTACAACTGTTGCTAAGCATTGTGGGGGTTGTAGGCTGTCTGCTCTCCACTCCCACACAGGCCTCTAGGCCTTTCTCCCAGGCCTACACAGATCATGACAAGTTCTAACAATGGTTCCCCTTGACTGTCATTTCTGGCTCTCCTCTCTCAAGTACCTCCACACCCCTTCTTGACATCTGCATGGGGGCTTTGGAGAGGAATGATGACTAAACCTCTCCACAAACCTTCAGTTGACCTGAAGGCTGTTGTCACAGAGGCTCTCACAAATGTTGTCAGCAGCAGGTGGAGTACCTCTTCATTCAGCCTGTGAAGCTGGCTGGCAAGTTGTTTGAGGCACTGACCAGGAGCCCCAGGTTCACAGAAATCCCAAAGAAACAATAGGCAAGATCCAGGTTTGCTTACAAGGAGATTATAATAAGCAATTATCAAGCTTATAGAAATAGCAGGCTAAGCTCCCATTGGCTGGGCCTTGAATGCACCCCAGGGGTCATTTGGGGGGGACGCGGGGGGACGCCATCCCCCCGGGTGAGGTGCGGGAGGGCGGGGCCTGGAGCTCCCTGCTGGTGCCCGCTGGAGGTCGCCGCCGGCTGTGGGGAGGACACACTTCCGGTGATGTCAGGGGGTGTGGCATATGCTAATGAGTTATGCTAATGAGTCCCCCTAGCTCTTTTTCTATGAAATGACCCCTGCAAGTGAGGGATCTTTCTCTCAGACCAGTCCCCTCAGTTTTTCTCTGTGTGAGGCAAGACTACAGAAGAACAAAGAACACAGTTTCATGGCCCACAAAGTTCCATCTCCTCACACAATCCCTGAACACTGATTGGCTACAACTGTTGCTAAGCATTGTGGGGGTTGTAGGCTGTCTGCTCTCCACTCCCACACAGGCCTCTAGGCCTTTCTCCCAGGCCTACACAGATCATGACAAGTTCTAACAATGGTTCCCCTTGACTGTCATTTCTGGCTCTCCTCTCTCAAGTACCTCCACACCCCTTCTTGACATCTGCATGGGGGCTTTGGAGAGGAATGATGACTAAACCTCTCCACAAACCTTCAGTTGACCTGAAGGCTGTTGTCACAGAGGCTCTCACAAATGTTGTCAGCAGCAGGTGGAGTACCTCTTCATTCAGCCTGTGAAGCTGGCTGGCAAGTTGTTTGAGGCACTGACCAGGAGCCCCAGGTTCACAGAAATCCCAAAGAAACAATAGGCAAGATCCAGGTTTGCTTACAAGGAGATTATTCAATTTTTTTTCAATTTATTACAGGTCTTTATATTGGCTGGGCCTTGAATGCACCCCCACACAGTGAAACTTAGCCAGAACTCAATACAAGATGCATAGCTAAAACTAAGCATCTTATATCCTAATGCTGGCTACCTGTCAAGAAACCATTAATTAAGCTATTCCAAATCTATTTATTTATTTATTTCCTTCAATTTATATACCGCTCACCCCCTAAGGGCTCTGAGCAGTTTTACATATTCCATTAATGCCAATCCTAACCTAGGGCCACATACATACAAGGGGGAGAGTGACTAGCCTACCAGACACCCTGTAGCAAGTCGTTGTTGTCTGCAGGAACTCGTCCGACAACATCCTCCTGGTGCTGGTCTTTGATTGTTGCGACTACCTGGCTGTTGCGACTCCTTCGGGCCTGGACCAAGCACACGTCCACGCATGCTCACTGCCGGCCTCTGTCTAGTAGGCTCTGGCCTGCTGCGTCGCCCCGCCTCCGTGCTTTTTGCCGGCCCATCCTCCTCTCACTCGCTTTGCCTCGCCAGCCGCTGCCATGTTTCTCCGCCTCCGCCGCTCGCCGTTCATGCCGCCACTACACTGCAAGGGATGGGTGCCCCCCCCGCTCTAAGAGCAGGTACCCATTTGTCTATTTGCCCTTTAACAGGCTTTCGAGCCGCTGGGTGGACGGGAGCTGGGACATAGGGCCGGGAGCTCACCCCGCCCGCGGTGGGGCTCGAACAGCCGGAGCTGTTCGGCCAGATGTCAATGCAGGCTTCACTTACTGCCTGCGCCACCGCTCCCATCGCAAGATGAACCAGGCCATCTCACACCTGGTGTCTAGTGGTGAGAGGAAACAAATCAGACTTTGAAGATAAGATCTACTAACAAGCATGAGAGAGAAGAGTATGGGAGCGGCCTGACAGCCATCCCCTCACACAACTCAGGGCAACTAAAGGTCAAGCACCACTGCCTATAACACAGAGGTAGTTGCAGAGGCTATACACAGGTCTGACTCTTTTCTCTTTTTCCTTGGCTTTGTAGGATGACATGTTGACTAATACCTCCTCAACAAACTCCTTCTCTTAGTTTCACATGTGCCCTAAATAGAACACCTTTGCTTTTTCTGCTTTATAGATCACTCATAGTTGATACTGAACACATGAAGCTGTCTTTTACTGACTCAGACTATTATTAGTTTATCGGTGCCAGTATTGGCTATTCTGACTAGCAGAAAGCTCTCCAGGGTATCAAGCAGAGGTCTTTCACATCAACTCCTACTCGATTTTTTTAACTGGAGATGCCTGAATCTGCATAGTCACTGTTGCCATATTTGTAATAAATTTAGCTAGATAAGTGATAATTCCTAGAAATCTTTGTAAATTATGTTTTGTAAATTAGCCATTTGGGGTAACAAGTTTAGTCCTGTTTTAGCTGCATCACAATGTTGTTGTTCTTAAACCTTTATTGCTTAGGAGATGTCTTGGTGGTGGTGGTGGAAAGTGCCTTCAAGTCACAGCCAATTTACGGCTACACCATAGGGTTTTCAAGGCAAGAGACATTCAGAGTTGGTTTGCCATTGCCTGCTTCGGCATCATGGCCCTGGTATTCCTTGGAGGTCTCCCATCCAAATGCTGGCCAGGGCCGACCCTGCTTAGCTTTTAAGATATGACGAGATCAGGCTAGCCTGGGTTATCCAGGTCAGGGGAAGATATGTCTTAGGTCAGTGATATTTAGTGGCTCAGGAGCCAGATGTGGCTCTTTGACCTGCCACTTGTGGCTCTTCTGAGCACTGTTCCCCAATGTGGCAGCCTCCCCATGTTTCAGGAGAGTGGGCAAGGCAATTGTCTCATGAGGCTTGTGCTTGGCAGTGATTCCTACCGTGATCCTACCATGAAACAGTTGCCGCTGAAGGAACTGGAGGAGGGTGTAAACTGCAGGCCTCCCTAAGGTGTGTGCTTCATGCTAGGGATGGAAGTAAAGGACCCATCCTCTCCAACAGCACCCCTGATCTTTTCTCTGCAGCCTCTGCACTCTAATCACAGCATCTGAACGGCTTCCAGGAAGACAACAAGTTGGCCACATAGAATAAAGAGTAAAATCACACCACCAAGAAAAGAGCAAGCTGGCCACAGTGTGTGGGAGGGTGGTTTTAGTCCCCTTTCTCAATGGCCAGATCTCTCAGTATCTCAGAAATCTCAGTCTCTCACTTGAGATGCTGCATCTCATGTCTCAGAGAGATCAAGAAGGCAGAAAGGGATATAAAGGGTGCACAGGCCTCTCGAGAAGAGATGCTTCACAGAACTGCTGACTGCTCAGAGCAGAAGTTGGCCATGGGAAACCTCAACACCTTCTACTTCCTTTGCTGGCGTGAGGCAGAGTAGCTTTGGCCATCTTGCTCTCACCTGAATTGCGAGCCTTGTGCCAGGGAGAGAGTTCGAAGACAGCAAGGGAAACAAAAGATGTACAGGTTCACCAGTGATGGAGGGACAGCCCTGCATGCTCAGAGGTGCTCTGGTAATTTACAGATAATAGCTATATATTTAATACTGATATTTGTATCCAACATTATAGTACAGGTGTGTTTGGTGGGGTGGCACACAGAAAGGGTTGCCAGCTCCAGGATGGTAGAGATTTTGTGGGTGTAGCTTGAGAAAGGCAGGGTTTGGGGAGGGGGCAGGACTTCCATGGGGTATAATGCCATAGAGACTACCTTTTAAAGCAGTCATTTTCTCCAGGTGAATTGATTTCTGTTGCCTAGAGATAAATTGTAATCCCAGGAGATCTCCAGTCACCACCTGAAGGTTGGCAACCCTCCACACAGGCCATGCAGTAGTCATGTGACTCTTGTTTGATGGCAGTTGTGAATGTGACTTTCCATGAACTGCAGAACGAGTACCACTGTCTTGGGTATTTTATTTCTAACAAAGCAAATTTGCATTTTCCTTTAGTCAGTTTCAGGTTCTTTTTTCAACATCTGTCTAGAACTATTCCGAGCTTCTGGTTAAGTTCACATCTGCTGTTTCCCTGCACCAGAAAATTATCTCTGTGTGTGTGATTATCTCTCTTTAAATAGATATCTCTCTGCAGGTAGATATAATTATTAGGGATGGGCTTGAACAGAACCACAAAGCAAAATTAGTCACACATTTTGCCCTGTTTGTGGGTCATGAACAGAAGTTTGTGACAGGCTTACCGTCACAAACTGCTATGAACTTTTGAAGTGCATGATTTAAATCATCTGTCTGTACTTTTTGCTTGACTCTGGGTTGACTCTGGGTGCAGTCAGATGGCGTGCTGGGAGTGGTTTAAATTGCTCCGGTCCCAATGCGTTTTTTTTTAACCTGGAGAATCGCGATCACACTCACCTCCTTGTTCCAGATCACTGAGCAGCCACATCGCTCCCTGCCGTCCACACGCGGGAGCGCGCGTCAGTGGGTTTTTCCCTCTCTCACTCAGTTTGGGCATGCGCACAGGCGGCCATCTGTAGAATTAAATTTCGCGTGTGCGCAGAACAGCAATTTCCACTTCAACCCAACTGCTGTAACACTTCCCTTTAAACTTTAAAGGAACACTTCCCTCTGTGAAATCCTGAACTCGTCTAACCAACAAAACTAGGCACCGTTTAAACATTGTTTTTAATAACTTTGGAGCGGAGCTCTTCCTGTGCACATACCGCCGACACTAAAATAAAATGGCGGGCAAAGAACGGAAGCCTCAGGCTTCTGAGCAGAAGTGGCTCGACACCGCAGGAGCGATCAGACATCAGAAAAGTGCGGCTAGAACTGGAGAATCAGGAAAACACCACTTGGGGACCTGGTAACAAAATACTCCATTTTAAAGGGGGGTTGAGCCGGAAAGTGACGGCTGGGGATGGTGTGCAGATGTTGGGTGTGTGAACGTGGATATAAAATCCGTTACTGAAGCATGCCGAAAGCGGACTAAACGGCCCATCTGAACACACCCTCAGAGTACTTTTTGTCATGGATAAGAACAGAGGAAATTGTTTCCTCATAGGTAAGGCTAATGTTTATGGACATGAACCAATCAGATGGAGACAGGTAGGTTGGGAAGATTTCATTGGCCCTAGGTCAATATGTTTTCACATCCTGGGGTGAAAATAATGAATCCTTCCAATGTGAATAGCAGTGGCCCATTAGCCACTACTTTCTGGCAGGCCCCAGAATCCCCGTTCCAAAGCCCAGATTAGCCATGCACTTGAGGAGGGGAAGATAAAAAGGAGCTGTTCTCTCTTTGTGAGGACAGCTGGGCAGTTTCCTCTATGCATACAGCTTTGTGTTGCTTACTCATGAACCTTGTTATACCCAAGTTACCAAACAGCCCTGTTTGATGTTCCTCCTGGCATCAAACTGGTGAGAGGGCATGATTCAGGAGCTAATGGCAGCTACCAAAGAAGAAGCCTTCCCCAAGCTCTTAAGAGAGTTGGGGAACAGCTAGGGTTTCCCACAGGGAAGGTTTGGTTTCCTTTGGACAAAAAACTTCCAAAACACTCCCCTAGCCTCCAGGTGGGAGTTACATCTCTCTTACCTGCTTGCTGGCTAGTTGCAGGAGTGGGGGGAGAGAATAACCCAAGAGGGGCCGGGGCAGGATCATTACACCTCTCACATTGTTACACCTGTCCAGGGCTTTTTTTGTAGAAAAAGCCCAGCAGGAACTCATTAGCATAATTGGCCACACCCAACAGCAGAAACATATTAGCCTATTAGGCCACACCCCTGGCAGCACAGCTCATTAGCCTATGAGGCCACACCCCCGTGTTACCAGAAGTGTGGTCATCCAGCCACACCCACCTTTTGCTTCTTATTCTGTTTACCTTGTTTGTTGTCAAAACCCTGAGCTTTTTTAACTCCTTTGCATGTTAGGCCACACACCCCTAACGTAGCCAATCCTAATGAGTTCCTGCTGTTGGGTGTGGCCTGTTATGCTAATGAGCTCCTGCTGGGTGTGGCCAACTTGGGAGCCAGCCGGAACTCCGTTCCTGTGCGTTCCTGCCCCAAAATAGCCCTGCACCTGTCACATTCTTCTGGGTGCACAGTATGTTTCAAATTTACTGAAATTCGATATGCTTCCATTTTGATTTGTTTTGTTTTATATATGAACAAAATTAAATAGAATCTATATACAAACAATTCTGTAGAACCAGTGACTCAGATTATTTATATCCCAACCAAGCAAAATAAAATCAACATTTGTATTATTGTCAAAACTACAAAAAAAGAATTAACTAACTCTCCTCCCCATATCCCTAACCCAAGCTCACTGTGATGTGCAAAGGGTAAGTAATGGTTTTCTCAGTGATGTGCAAAGGGTAAGTAATGGTTTTTGCCATTGATTCTTAACTTCTTTATACTGCACCTCAAAGAACAGAAATCTGTTCTTCTCTGAGCTCACTGTGTATTCTTGAAGATGGGACTGAGTTAATGCTGAAGAAGTAGTATACAGGTAGGAAGCTAAGCCAGCACTTTTTGGACCCCCTGCTTCTGTTAAAGTCTGCTGTTACTGTGTTAAGTTCAAAGTCACGATCCACATAGACCAAGGTGATCTTTTTGAATTTGCAGATGATGACACAAATACTACAGATGGTCATGGAGCATCTAAAAAGGACAAGGCATGGATTATTTATCTCCTCTCATCTTTGGGTGCACTATGTCTCATTGCTGTTAGCTGCTTGGGCCCACTATATTTCATATGGAGGCACCCAGGTAAAGTCTCTAGTTCTTTTCATTTTCCAGTTCTCCCTTCTCCTGCAGGGCCAATGCAATTTGCCTGTCTGACCTCTGCCAAACATAATTTTCTTTTGTTTACAGTTATTTCAATATTCTAATTAAACATTATTTTCTTGTTAATATGCCCTGTTCTCCTCCATACAATCAAAGCAGTCTGATCTGCTAATAAAATTTGTTGAGCTCTTCCTTAATCCCAATTTTCTAGCCTATGTCATGAAAGCAATTTTATGTGGTTTCTTATTATAGAAAAAGTATTACAAATATAATGCAATACAGTCCTCCAAATACTGATAAATTTGGATGGTTTCCTCAAAGCATTGTTAATATTTTAGACAAATTACACAGAAAGTTCACACAATCACTCCATTCATATAATGATTCTTTTTCCCATTCCAGTTAAAAACAAGAAGATTTCATCCGTCTCACAAAGTGAAATGAATGTGGTAGGTTTGTTCGTTTGGTGTGTGTCGCTATCTAAACTTTGGCTATTATAGCTTACCTGACGGAGCTTCAATATGCAAAGTATTACAGAAACACAGATAGTGATATTCACCTCAAGGACTTTGCTGTTTCAAATAAAGTACATTTTTTCCAAGCGTATGCACATGTGAAAGGCTCCTTATTCAGTTGAATAAGGTTGATTTTTAAAACCAATAATATTTACAATTAGGTACGGACAGTAAAGTTCATCATGAATTTTCTCCAGTTTGTGGTTTGTGAAGCAATGTTTGCAAACTGAAGAACAGTCATGAACTTCCACAAATTTTGATGCAGTTTGTGGTGGTTCATGAACAACAGAAATCGGGGATCTTCATGAAAAACAGAGCCATTTAGACCAAACAGCTGCTTTCTGCTCCCCGCAAAAAGCCATGGGGAGCAGAAAACAGGGGTTTAAACTTTAAATGGCTCACAAACTGATATGAACCAATTCAGTTCATGAACCAGCATATTGATGAACTGAACTGCAAAAATGTGGTTTGTGCCCATCCCTACTTACAATCCTGTTTCCACTTATGCATCTAGTACATTTTCTCAATATCCCCACTTATGCATGTGGTTGGATTTTTGGTTTCAGAAAGAAGAAGAGAGTTAAAAGTTCTAAATGTGGCCACTTGATACTTAACATCATTGTCTAAGAAGTCATCAACAAAATTTAAGATTATATGTATTAGTAATCCTCAATATCCAGTGTCAATGGGAAAAGGTTAAAAATTCAGATATTTGCTGAATTTCAAATTTGTTCAATATTTCTTTTTTAAGCACTGTCTTAAACCTTGTTCAGATCTCTTACTTCGCTGAATGCATTGTTGTCCCATGGTTCAGTTGCAACTATAGTTTGTGCTTCTGCCTTCTTTCTGCCTTCCCTTTCATATGGCTCAATAACTAAACATTTCCACTGTTACAACAAACTGTGTTACATCTGAACCACAAACTTGGTTTTGTTGTCCTTCCTTCAAACCAACATTTCCAGGTAGGATTAAACCTTAGTTTGTAATCCCATTTGGAGGGAACAAACCATAGTCTGATTCAGCTTTAACAAACTATGCTCTGTCCTGAACGTAGTGATGGTTTATTATCAAGTGGCATGTGAGGGGAAGAGGGAAGGGTACAAAGTCAATATTTATTAAGTTTTAGTACTCAGATAATTTTACAACTGTTTACTGTCTGAATCATGCCTTATCTCACTCTCATAGGCAACTGTAAATCTGTATAAATAGTTCCATTTTTATCCAAATGTTTTGGATATTTTCCTGGTTATTTGGATAAAAGAGTTTCTTGTGTCTGTGTTTCCTGACGTTTTGAAGGCCAAGACTATTAAGATACTTGAACTGTCTACTATTTCTGACATAGTGGTTGCTGCCTTCTAAGCAGTTAAGTAACCCTATAAATTTATTACACTATTTTTGCAGTTGAATAGCTATTCAGATGTAAAGTACTACAATGACAATACCATTGGTGTCCCAGATGAAGGATCTGTGCCACATCATGGTGCTGCTACACCTGGCTTGAAGAACAAACATGGCAGCACTATCTGTGATGATCAAGTCAGTTGCTGGAAAGCATTTAGAGCAACATTAAATCCAGTACATCATCAGTCTGCCACCAGTATCCACCACTTCCCAGGTGAAGATCATGATATGATTGTTTATGCATCTCTGAGTCATGGGGAACATTCTCAAAGAAGTGAACCCTCAGTAGAAATTGAACTTACAGAATATGCCACCATTGGGCAGAAGAATTAAATCTGGCCAGTATTTTTGTTCTTATTTTATAAGTGACAGCCAATGTGTTCCACTGCAGCCCAACAAACTTACATAGAAAGACATTGTTATTTACTGCATGCATATCAGCTAATCAGTTTTCAACAGTAACATTCTTTTGTTCAAAGAAAATATTATTCTTCTGTTAAACTGTCTGATCATTCCAATGAATCTCAAGTTGATTGAATTTTAGCAATTCTGTCTTTGTAAGGTTCTACACATGTTAAATTTGTACCAGATCTTCATCAAATCCAACCACATTACTGTTGATTATTTAAGTATTCTACTCTTACATTGTTAAATGGTCTGAAGGCATAGAATGTAACAACCTTGGTGAAGTGAAGCAGGTTTTAGTCTACTCAGTGGGAATCCTACATATGACAACTTAAGTTCCAAGGAGGATGTGATGCAAGTTAAATAAATAATAATATATTAAATTATTTTTCTGCAAAGAAGATCTGTGAATGCTTCATTATCATCCTAAAAGGTATTCCCTGTGATTACTTCATTATCACCAGAATGGAATATTCACAATGAAAATAGCTCAAAAAATGTATCATTTTGAGAAACTGCAGCACTCTATTTTAATGTACAGTTCCAGTACACTCTGAACCCATGGGAGATTTTCAGTGAATGAATGTATTTTTCTTGTTAGGTGGGAAAAAAAAAGGACTAATTTTTGGTAATTTATTTCACTGAGTTGATCTTCAGTGGTGCTATCACTTTTTGCTGTTATTGGGGCAATCCAAACAGGAACAAAATAAGCAAGCCACAGTGGTGGGAAAACAGACCTGTGGTAGCAGAACACCAACCGTATGTAATACCGAAATTATCTACATTAGCAAATAAAGAAATAAAGATTCATGAAATAATCTATGGATTGTTAGATAAATTACTGCTGCACCATACATTGTTATCAAGGATGCTACAGTGATTGTCAACTAGATTTGATGTTAACATTAAAATTTCTACTGGAAAATGCAGAGCCAAGCTAGACAATATGGGTGGCCTCAGGGACACCTGCCATTTTGAAGTAGTCAGTGCCCAGCTCCTTTAAACTGAGTCAGGGGGCTCAATTATGGTTGGGACCACCACAGCATGTAGGAAGGAAGGGCTCCCCCCCATTTTTCTGACCTGAAATAGTGCTGGGAAGAGGAGCACATGGACTAATAACTGAATTCTGAGATCTTTCAACATGCTGCCAATCAACATCTTCTGGTTTTCCATGGCCCCAGGGACATCCATCTTGCCTCAACTAGGGCCAGGGCTTTTTCGTCCCTGGCCCCTACCTGGTGGAATGAGTTCCCATATGAGATCAGGGCCCTGCGGGCACTTTTAGAGTTCTGCAGGGCCCTGTAAGATGGAGCTCTTCCACCAGGCTCTTAGTTGAGGTGGCAAGCATCCCCTCTTCTATTGTGCCTCCCCTCCAGCAGGTCAGATCTCCTGTTTACCAGCTAGGAAACCTAATTTGAGAAACCTCATCTGTTGAGGCACTGATTAGCCCATAAGAATAGAATTCCATTTTAATTGATGTATTTTAATTGTTTTTAAGTTTTTGCTAGCTTTTTTTTTTTTTGCTTTTTAAAAGTTTTTTGCTAGGCTTTTTTCCCCCTGAGAAAATCTGTCCTGCACCCAACAGATCTTAAAGGTGAAAAGACTACCTCCCACTTGCATGTAAAGGAAGTATGAGAGCATATGTGTATTGTTAAACAAAACTGGGACATGTAGGCATTTTTTCTCCCTAAAAACTGGGGGGGGGGGGAGGGGAGGGAAACTCAACCCAAGATAACACTGCGAACCAGAAGGGTTAAGCTGACCATGTTTATTATAAAAGTACAAAATTTATTAGGGTGTACACATATTAAAATATATTCGGGTTAAAACTTTTTTTCAAGTATCAGACTAATACAAGCATATCAAATATTAATACGCATGATGGGTCAACACTTTCCAACTGAAGACCAAACGCGTTTCGGCCTCAAAGGGCCTTCCTCAGTGGTCACTATTACAACATAGTATAAACACACGTTCAAACATATGTATACAAGATCTTTAGTACACTTATATAAAGACCAGATGTTGTATCCTTATATGTTTGTAATTGTGTTACTGGTATTAATGATGGGCCATAGGTATAGCCATATCCATTCCAATTATTCTGGTAACTGAGATTTCATAAGTCTGAATGTGTGTCACTCCATCAAGGTAAGGATTCTGGGCTGGGAATTTCCTGATGATCTGAGGCTGGAGCCTGGGGAGGGGAGGGGCCTCAGCATAGCAGAATGCCATATTCACCCTCCAAAGCAGCCATTCCCTCCAGGGGAACTGCTCTCTGTAGTCTGGAGATCAGCTGTAATTCTGGATGATCTCCAGGCCCCACCTGGAGGTTGGCGACCCTAGTGAGATCACTGTATTAAACGGATGGCGGTACTCAACCTACTGCTAGTCGTCACCAAAGTGTCAAAATGGGCAAGCTGCACGGAATCATCTGAAACCACTTTCAGTACATAATGTCTTTAAGAAGTTTTTTTTTTAAAAAAAGCACCCTGAAAGAACAGTATACGAATTAGAATTCTGCCTTAATGACCTCATCAACTCGCCTTTGATTTGAAAGACAGGATGTATAAGAAAAACAGGAAGCGTCTCACCGTCTTAGCATGAAACAGGCTAACTGCA
>NW_015162488.1:585101-604770 GCF_001447785.1 Gekko japonicus | reverse complement strand
GTACAGATAAGAGTGGGCTGTGCACTCGGTAAAAGGATGTGAAACAGCACTCAGTTGAGATCAGATATAATTTTGAATGGAAATAATGATAAATGACAGAGTAATGTAGGATGATGATAAAATGTCTTCTGGAAAATTGTGTATGGGCCTTCCAGGATCAGTGGCTTCAAAACAGTTATTTTCTATCAGCTGGCTGCTGGTTACCCATAGCAGGAAATGCCCCAAGTGTTAAAAAATGCATACTAAGCAGTGGGTGGGGAACTGAGGGACGTTGGGTGGATTGATAGGTGAATCTCTAACAAAAAAATAATCACGCCTTATCCTTACTACAATGTTAGTGAGAATGCTCATGCATTAGCAATCCAGAACTGGAAGACCTGGGGACTGATTATCCAGAATATTGGACAGAGTATTATGGTTGACAGAGTTAGCTCTGTAGTGGCAGGAACGGCTCTAGGATGTGGATGAGTCTTCCTAACTTGTCCTGTTCTGACCAGCCTAGCCACATACCATGATGCCCATGTGATTGTTTTATAAAAGGCCTCTGTGTAGCTCTTACTTCTGTGATGCCGTAGAGTCTACCCTCTGAAGCTGCCATTTTGTCCAGGGAAATGGATCTCGTTAGTCTGGAGATCAGTTGTAACCCTGGAAGAACTCCAGGCCCCACCCGGAGCTTGGCAACTTTACATTCAGCCCAGAAACAGTTCTCACACAGGGTGAGTTGTTTGTCCCATGAGCTAGTTCATAACTTTGCCATTTATCTGATTAAGTTGATTGGTGCAGTAGACTGGTTATTGCTGTGATATGGTAACCTGTGATGCTGACAGTGAAGTCTGAAGCAACCCAATCAGATAGGTAGGATGACAGGCACGGTTAATTTCCATATCAGCATCTTGCCCCTTGTACAAAATTATTAAGGGACCAAAATATTGCTCATTGTTTTGAGTTTGCACCTTCTTTTCCCTCCAGCCTAACCACTCTAGGGCAGTTTCCCCAGTAGGGTTTAATGTGTAACCTTCTGAGTTTTTAAGAGATAGATTTAAGAGACATGGTACCTTGAAGCACAGCCCTCTGGAGTATGCCCTATAGTTCTTGACTTGGAGGTACCTAGCAGGTTTGTTATAGAACAGTTCCTTATACAGCTGCATTTCTGAGTTTCACTGCTTTATGAGGCAGGATTAAAGCCCCAATGTTCCAAATTCAGTGTTCTACAGAAGGGCATGATGTAAATAAATGAATATAAAGAAAATGCCCTCTAGCACTGGATTTGAAGGAACCTTACAACCTCATTACTATGCAGCCATTTCTCCATCCCTGTTTAGATGTGAATGAAAACACATGGGAAGCCACTTACACCTGCACTGTGGTTCTATGGCGACACGAAGGTACGTACTACAGCATTTCGAGCAGGGCGGGGAGGGATCCCATTCATATTTTCCATCTTCATACTTTTCTGCAGGTGTAGGAAGAAATCTCTTTTATGAGAACAGCTCTGCTTTGGTGCTCTTGAAATTGACATGGGGCCCACCTGCCTGACTGTTAAAGGTAATCATTTGTTATACTTTAAAGAACTTTCATTCTTCATACCTTAAAAGAATTCTTTAATTGTTGACACTGGCCAATAAAACAAACAAAACTAAAAGTCGCTCTACATCCTTGACTGTTAAAGGTAATCATTTGTTATAAGTCAGATACTTTAAAGAACTTTCATTCTTCATAACTTAAAAGAGTTCTTTAATTGTTGACACTGGTCAATAACACAAACAAAACTAAAAGTCGCTCTACATCTACAAACAGAAAGCAAGCCCTGCAAGCTACAGCATTTCACAAGATACCTCTGCTTCTGTTTTTAATACTTTAACACTTAGTTTTAAAAGAGCAGATACTAGATTTACCACCAAGACATAAAGTTATGTCGTTTGACTTTAGAAACAGAGAGCTGGTAAGGACCTCAAGAGTCATCTAGTCCAACCCCCTGCACAATGCAGGAAATTCACACACACAAAAAACGCATTTCCCCTTGCTCTATGCCCAGAGGAAGGCAAAAAACCTCCAGGATCCCTCTTCAATCTGGCCTGGAGGAAGATTCCTTCCTGACCCCAAAGTGGTGATCAGCATTACCCTGGACATGTAGGAATGAAAGAGAAACCACATTCACAATTTTTTTAAAAAAGATAATAAAATGCATTTTCTCAAATGTTGACCCTCTTTATCATGCCAGATACTGACAGGTCATGGGATCTATAGGAGCCACCACTGGATCAGCCTGGGTGCTGAAATCTTGTAAGGAACACATTAATGAGTCCCTGGTGTACATCTGAAATCAATCACTGACTCAGGGTGCCTTTCTCCTGTCACTGAAGAGGTGTTTATACATCTGTTACTTTAAAAAAATCACTAGAGAAGAATGATGTGGCCAATTATTGTCTGGTCTGATTTTGGTGAAAGTTGACTCTGAGAGGAGTTGCAGAACAGCTCCAAGTCTTCCTGCTCTAGACCCCTTCTAATCTGGTTTCAGGTCAGGCTATGGGATGGAGACAGTGCTGGTAGCTTTGGTTAATGATCTCAGTTTGAGTACACACAAAGGCCATGCCTCTTTGGTAGTCTTCTTGGATTTGCCAGCAGCCTTTGACGGTGAGGACCATGCCATCTTGTTAACACTTTTAGAAGTAACTATCAAGGGATATGCTTTCCATTTGTTTACATTATTTCTTATGGACCAAACTCACAGGCTCTCTGTTGGGGACCAGTTGGCATCAGTGTGAGTCTTGTCAGGCAGGGTTCTGCAAGGTTCAGTCTTATCCCTAATGCTTTTTAATCTCTATGTAAAGCCTTCAGGGGGATAGGGAATGGTATAGTATAGGCCAATCTCATCAGATCTCAGAAGCTAAGCAGCGTTGGTACTTGAACAGGAGATCACCAAGGAAGACTTTGCAGAGGAAGGCAACAGTAAGCCACCTCACTTGCCTTGAAAACCCTATGGGGTCACCATAAACTGAATGCAGTTTGATGGGACACACACAAATCCTTTAGGAGAAATCATGCACAGTGTTGGAGTTAGTTTCCATCAGTATGCTCTATATTTCTTTATCCAAATCACATGGTGATGACATAGAGGTCATGAGCCACTCGCCTGATGGCTATGGTTAAATGACTAAAGATAACTAAGGCCAGGAGTGGGGGAGTACGGAAAAGAGGAGGGGGCTGTGTTGTTTGTTTTTAAACAAAGTGTGTGCATGCGCCGTTGGGTGCTTGTGCGCATCCCATGGAGACTTGGAAAAAAACCTTTTCGCGACGGGACATGGGCAGACGCCAGATGCCACGACCTACCACCGGAAACGCGATCAGACGCCTGCTCTTGCCCAGCGGTTTCTAGTTTTTTAAGCCGCATCTTCGGCGGGAAGCCTCAGGTGAGCCACGGGAGCTCTACGCTTCCCAGATGTTGCGGTGTGATCGCGCCCGGAAAATCCGCCTATCTTCCATCTCAGTAGCGTGGCTAATGCTCCGTGTGACCGCAGCCTAAGTGTTGCTTCCTACATAAGGATGAACAAGTTTAAACTGAATCCTGAAAAGATGGCAGTGCTGCTGTTTGGGAAAGCTGAGGTCTTGAAGAAAATTGTGTTTCCCCACATTTGATGGGGTTCAGCTGTCCCTCACTGATTCAGCTAAGTCTAGGGCTTATACTGGACCCAGCATTATTGCTAGAGAAGCAAGTTAATGCAGCTGTCAAACAGAACGAAACAAAAACCCTTTCTTCCGTCTTAACCCAGAGGATGGTTCTTACCCTGATCCAGCCAGTTTGGCCAGATGGATCCATGTTATGCTAACTCTGAGGTTATATAAATGTATATATAAAGTAAATAAAAAGTCTCAGAAAATCTATTGTGGTATTTTGGGAATGTGCTAACATGCTACATAACTGTAAAAACTGATTTGCAGAGATTCCTGCAAGCATTCTTCAGCTTTCAGATTATATCAGTTAAATTCTGACTTGTTCGGGGGTCAAATACTGAGCTGTAGCAGATTCAAAAGGCTATTTGTTAGATCTGCAACGCCAGTCTAAGAAGATTTTGCATGATGCTTGATTACCTGATGGATTAAACATTTTTATTGGTGTCCACTAGATGGCAGAAAACATCATCAGTTCTGCTCCTTTGACTGAACTCAAAGGACTATTACTGCTACTGGATTGCAGCTGTATGTATGAAGCTGCCTCACCCTCAGTCAGGTCCTTGGCCTATTGTCTATTCTAAATGGCAATCATGCTCCAGGATGTCTTTCATATCACCAGTTTCCTCATCCTTCTAACTGTAGATACCAGAAATTCAACCTGGGACAGTAGAAATGCAAAGAAGCTGCTCTCTCATTGAACCGTGGGCCAGGAAGTTCCTGTTCCTTCTCTTCTCTGGTTCTGAAATTCTGCCAAGGATTTCTGACAAACTCTCTAGCCATAAGATGCAGACACCTAGCATGCACATGGGCACACACACACACATACCGTAAGGTAAACTTCCTATTGCTAAATTCTGCACTTGTCAATACAATCTGTGCTTTGTCTAAACTTGTACAGAGGCATGCAAAACATACAGACTGCCTTGGTCCACCACTTGGTCCACCCTTTGCAATGTTAGCATTGTTCATTTGCTATGGTGTTGTGTTCTTACATAGACCATGCATGCGGTTGGGTCCGCACGTGGACATGTGAACAGCCTAAGCTTCGCTCTCAAGACAAGAGACCGCACGGATCCTAAAATGCACCTATCGGGCAGTCAGGATCTGAGAGTTAACCTATGGGATTTGGGGTGCACTGTAAATAATCCTATCATGGGTGTGGGTGTGTGCTTGGGTGTGGTTTAGAATGGAGATTTAAGCAGGCCTCCGGTCCTGCTCTCATTGTCTGTATCCGAGCTGAATTACAATAAACTCATGAGTTGATTACACTACCTCATGTCTGAACCCAGTCAGAGGATATAGATCCTGGGAAACGGTGGTAAGCCTCTTTTCTGACCTACATGAAAACTCATTTCAGGAAGGTCTGATCAGTCAGAGGTCCCATGACATCTTCCCCATGATGTGTGTTTTATAAAATGGGTATAGTTACTCCAAACACTTTCAGGTAGAAACAGGAACAGACACTTAATTAAGTGCTCAGGATATGTCATTCAACCCTGTGCTAGGCCTGCCTCGAATGTTATTGTTATGAAACCACAGTCACATTTTCCTCAGACAGTAGCTAAAGCTTAAATAAATACAGGAAAGGTTTTAGTTTGGTATAATGCTATAAGTTTTACTCAAAGGGACAAAAGAAGCCAGCGCTGGCATTTCCACTGAAAAGGGATGAAGTTTCCCACTAGTAGAAATCACTGGTTTAAAACGATACCAGACAAAGATGCGATTAGATGCCAAAGGTAGGCCACATTAACGCAGGAAGGCTGGAATGAGATTTTAAATTGGCTTTCCTGTATAACTATCAGTTAGGTTTGCCAGCGGCCAGGTAGGGGCTGGAGATCTTCTGGAATTACAACTGATCTCTAGACTGCAGAGAGATCAGTTCCCTTGGAGAAAATGGCTGCTTTGCAGGGCAGACTCTACAGCATCATATCCCTGCCGAGGTTCCTCCCCTCCCCAAACTCTGTCCTCCCTAGGCTCCACCTCCAAATCTCCAGGAATTCCCCAACACGGAGTTGGCAACCCTACCACCAGTTCATTCAAAAATACAGATGGTTTGCCTTTCTGCTTTTCATAGGTGCATACCAACAGCAGTACAGGGTCTGAAAAGCCCTATAAATAGCATGTGTGAATTTGGACTTTGACTTAAAAAAAACTGATTTCAAACTTGTTCTCCTTTTGAGCCCATGGATCTGGTTCTTAATTTTTTGGAAAAAGAATGGCAGGGCTCAGAAAGGACCTGAAAGGACCACTCTCTGGTACTGAACCTCATTCCCCCAATCTCCTCCCATTTCTGCTTATTAATGATGAGGAGAATGTACCTTGCACATGCTATTGGTCTTTCCTCTCCGTTTATGTTCCATACATTCTGGGCTTCAGCCTGGCATTAAAAACAGGTCCTAGAATTAACACCTGGCACCAGTTAATCCCTCCCTGCAGCCCTTCTTCCTAGATCCACAAGATAACAAACCTACGTCTGCAGCAGAAAGCACAAGAATCAGATCCTGAATTAGTATAAAGAAAACGTTAGTGTGGTGGTAACATTAGACCAAACAATGTAATATCTACTGTACTTCATTTTTCTTTGAATACATTTTAAAGTGTTTTGAATTCTTGAAGAAAAGTTCTGTGTAACTGAAAAGCCCATTTCCAAGATTTTGGACATGAACCAATCCACCACATTTATTTTCTAATGCTGTGTTCCATAAACTGACTGTAACCAAAAACCAGACTACACATTATGCAGAAAATCCATGATGTGATCACCAAACTTGTTAAAAAATGTCCTTAAAAGCACCTAGTGAGGAGGATTTCAAATGCAGTGAAAGCACTGGTGCTAGGTGAAGAGGGTCGTTAAGTATGGTGTTTGTGACCAGTCTAGTATTTTAATCCAGGCCAGTGTTTTCAATCAGCCTCATTCACTGGCCTGGATTCAGCATGGGCAAGAACAGAGAAAAAGAAAAGTTGTTATTATTGTAGCTCCAATCAAAGGAAGAGCCTGACTAATTATTAACCCATGCTCCTGAAAAACCATACAACTTCCTTCCTTATTCTGATGCCTAGCATTAAGGATATAACAACCCCCTCCTCCCTCCTGTACTTCCAAAGTTGCTGTTGCTTCCATGAAAGGAGTAGGTGAGGAATGCATTCTTGCATACACAACTCACTATTTGGGATTTTTTAACTCGGTGGGATTGAGTAGACATCATAGGATCACACTTCAAGCTATTATATTTAACGTCTTGTCTATCAAAAAGAAGTCCACGGGTGCGGTCACACATGCCAGATAAAATGGGGAGAAAGCAAGGCTATTTCCCCCCGGATGAATTTGACCCACAGTTGCACTATCACACCTCCCTTTGAAGCTGCGGGAGCAGTCCGTCAGACACAACTGCAGATGAGTTGGAGTTTTTTTTCTCTGTTGTTTGTTTCCCATGCGCTTAAACGAGGAATCGATGAATCACACCTCCTCACTGAGGGCTCCCTATGGAGTTTGTGATGATGCGCATACTGCAAAGGGGGGGGGACAACGGCACGGAGTCGAGATGACCTATCAGACCATCCCGACGGCATGAGAGTGCGCTGGAGTGATCAGACATGGGAAAGTCCATCCGTGGCCCATCACAACCCATTTACTACTGGATTTCCCCCGGTGTCTTTTAACTCTGCTTCTGCAGCAGAGCAGAATGGGTTGCCGACAGCTGCGAGGCACTTCCCAGATGTTGTTTTCTGATTGCGCCCTTTAAATCCACCTGGCATTTGCACCTACGTTGGGTCTAATTGTGTGTATGATTGCAGCCCATGAAAGATTATGCTACCATAAGGTGTCACAAGACTCTTGCTGTGACAGATGAACACAGTTTTCCCCCTGGAATTTGTCTTTCAGGGTTCTTGCCTTTCAAAAGCTACAAGCATCATAAAAGACACTGTGATGGAAGACTTTCCTAAGGAAGTGGCAGTGCTGATTCAGTAGGATGTGCTTTTTCCTTCCACTCACTATGAAACAATGGGTCTTCAGAGTGTTTGTTAACCTTTTCATTATATCTACCTGGTACCTTTTTATCCTGTCTATCCTCCAGGGAACCAAAAGAACATAATAGTCCTGATGGATCTGACCAGTGGTCCATCTAGTCCAGCATCCTGACTCACGCAGCAATCAACCATTTCCTCTGGAGGTCCAACAACAGGGCATAGAGGCTGAGGCCTTCCCCTGATGTTGCCTCCTGGCACTGGTATTCAGAGGTTTACTGACTCTGAACATGGAGGTTTCCTTTAGTCACAATAGCTAGTAGCCACTGCTAGATCTATCCTCCATGAATTCTTCCTACCACATTTAACCCTCACAGCAGTCCTGTAAGGTTCACACAAGAGAGTGGCTGGTCCAAGTTCACCATGTGATTTTGATACCTAAATAGAAATTTGAAGTTGGTTCTCCCAGGCCTTAGTCTAACACTCTAAGAACTCTGACATGTTGCATAATGTACTCTCGATGCACTATAGCAATCATTTGCAACTGGATTTTCCTGTGGCATCAGACTGGCGCAATATGGAGACAACGCTTTCCCCATTCGTAGTTCATTTAGCCACACCTTTTTTTTTTTCACACTACCTATCTGAATACATAAATAAAGGAAATAGGTAAGAGGGTATCAGAAAAACTGGAATAAATATCTCAGGAAAACTACCTTGTCATTTCAGAACTTCATTTTCTATCTCCTTTCATTGTTCCAAGTAATTTACAGAAAAATAACTAAATAATATTGATACTGTTAATGTCCAATATCCATACTGTTAATGTCCATACTCAGATCTTTGCAGAGGTTTGACTACTTTCACTTCTGCTATAACAGGGGCAAACTGGCCCATTAAGCTACTTGGAAATTCAAGGGGAGGGGATGTCCCTGGAGGGTCTTTGGTAGACAGGAGCAAATGAAGCTAAACTCTAGCACCATGGGCTGCTCAGCCTGAATCTAACTAATGGCAGCACAGGAAGAGGTAGGATTGCCAACTCAAGATTAGGAAATTCCTGAAGACTTGGGGGTGGAAGGTGGGGATGGCAGGATTTGGAGAGGGGAGGGACCTCATACTGCCATAGCATCCACCCTCCAAAGTAGCCATTTTCTCCTGGAGAACTGATCTCTGGAGTCTTTCTGGGAGTAATTCTGGGAGACCTCCAGGCCCCACCTGGAGGTTGACAACATTAGGAAGAGGCAGTTGGCAAGCCCATACCTGTCACCACCACTGTCTGAGTCACCTAAGACTCACTCAGCTGGGCTTTTTACTGGACCACTTTAATGTGTCATTTGCCTCCTCTTGTACAACCATCGTCCCCACAACTATTGTTCCTGTTCCTCCTTTCCTTGCAGCTCCCATGGTTGTGACCCCTCCTAGGCCAGACTGAGACTCAGGAACAGATCCTCAGAGGATGAGCAGGATGATCTAGAGACCACCCTGGGGGAAGACCAAGAGGCTCAGGGAAAATCCGGCACCAGTGGACACCTTCCATACCCAGTGCCTCGTCCAGACCCAGAGCCCCTAGATCCCAAGGCCTCAGTTGAAGGACCTGCCTCTGAAGGCTGCCTCAGGCTCAGACAATTCTGCCAACATGCCTGACTCCAGGGCAGCCAGCCCCCTGCCTTTTAGGGACAGATTCCAGCCTATCAGTCCCCCAGTTCCTCCTCCCACCAAAGAGGAATGACAGAGATGGTGGGCCCACAAGGAGGCAAGTCAGCAATGATGAAGCACCAGGGTGACGGCCCATGTTCTAGCTACTAAACCAGACAGCCACCTATGCACATACAGTGCCTTGCAGGGTTAGGGCTCAGTCAAGCCCTGCTTCTCATGATATACACACAATACATATGTGTTCTTATATCTCATAACTTTTGCAGAAAGTTTACCAAGTAGTCAGGAAAAGTACAGGATTTTTAAAATCTTGGTCTGACAATTAATGTAGCTGAAGGAAAAAAATTATCACTTTTTAAATCTCGCTTGAGCAGCTAACAAGCATTATCAGAAATAGCCTGTGTATGAGCTCATAAAATCATTTTGAGAATCAATCACTTATCTACAGCATCATCAGATGATAATGTTATAATGATTTATCTAAGCTAGTGGCTTGTCACCTTATCTATAAAAAGCATCACAAAGAGAATTGATCAGGTTTTCTGTGAAAGGATGGTCATAAAGATGTAGGGGAGATTTGTGTGTATGTGTTGGACTTCCAAAGCTTTCTGAAGCATTCTGAGATAGTCATTTGACATCTGAGTTGCCTTAAAGCTCATATATATAATTAAGTTTGAGATATGTTAGATCTGATTTTCCTTGCACATATTTTTTCAGTGCTTTTAGGGTTAATTTGTACTTGTTGCTATCTCTCATCCTACCTCATAAAAAGAGTTCTTTTCTCAGTAGAAGATCATTAACTCATTGAATGTTTCTGTCTGATTTGTCGATGTAAGGTTAAATACAGAGCTCTCTTATAAATATTGTACTATTGCAGATAAAGTTGTCCTTATAGCGTGTCTTATCTATGTAGATCCTTTTGAGGTTTCAGAGGCTGCTTAGCTTAAGAAAATAATTTTCATTCATGCTGACTGATAAAGGCTTCTTAATAGGATATGTGATAATTATCTCATTACACCCTGGCCAGGTGATGCCTAGGAACAGTTGGGGCCTCGCTTCCCAGGATATTAAAGCTGTCAGTTAAACAGAGAGCTTTGCTGATTTAACCAGTTTGTATAGCTAGCATGTTTCTGTGTAACATGTACTCAGCACCTAGGTACTGAGATGGCAACCCTGATCTCAGTGCTCTTTAGAAGACTGGACATGGTCTCCAGCTACTGCCCCTTGCTTCTGTTCTGATTATGATCTGTACATCATAATCTAGGCCACCACTTTTTTCCTCTTCCTCAGTGGTCCCATTGCTGCTGCCTCCATCCTCCCGCCCTTCCCCCCAACCTCCATCTCCACAGTCTCTTCTCTTTCCATGAGCCTCCTGTCATGGTTGCAACTACTTCTTTCTCCCTTCTTTCATCATTGGCACTCTTTTGTCCCCTCAGTTCTGCCATCACTCCTTGTCCTTTCTTCTGCCAAACTCCCCCAATGCCACATCTTTTCCTCACCCAGATTGCCACCTCTGCAATATTTACTGGGGTCGCTAGGCAACCCCCAATGGTGGCCGAGATCTTGCAATGCTATATTACAAGATCTCTTTAATTTATCTCAGAACCTGTGGGTTCTCTTAAGTTTTCAAACTCCCCCCTTGGAGGATTTTTTGGTCTGCCTGGGGGAGCCATACTGAGCATTAGATATCTGATAAAGCATATATTTGACAGAAAAAGGGCATTGCTGTATCAACATTTCCCCCTTTCTGTGCCAAAATAACCAAATAACCTCTCAGAATTCCCATGACTACTGACCACAAGAAGTTTAACCAAGCACAGTGAGTGTTTATGAGGCTTAAGAGATCAGCTAAATTCCTCAAAATGTATGACTTTATAAGGCCTTATACTTTTTTTTTATTCACAGGGTCTCAATGAGTCATGAGACGTGTATTTCCCACAGTTATAAAACATTTTCCACATTCCAATATATATAAGGACATAAGAATCTATTATTATTATTATTATTATTATTATTATTATTATTATTATTATTATTATTTACAAAATAAAAATTAGATGCAATAACCTTGCAAGGAGGACGCTTAGCATCCAGAATAAGATGAAATGAGAAGACAACAGACACTAACGTGTTTGCTGGGAGTAAAATCTTTTGTATGATAAGACAAAAGTAATGTTTCTTAATTATGGATGTTTCCAGAATGGGTCTTGGTTATTAGGAAATGGCTTTGGGTACTTGGGTTGGCAACCTCCAGGTTGTGCCTGGAGATCTCCCGGGATTACAACTGATATCCAAGTGACAGAGAGCAGATCACCTGGAGACAACAGCTGCTTTGGAAGGTGGACTGTATGGCATTGTCCTTACCCTCCCCAACCCCTTCCCTCCTCAGGCTCCACCCCCAAGTGGATTTGGCAACCCTTCTTTATTGGGGTACCCATTAGAACTTGGAGTAAACGACCCTTTCAGCTGAGAGGGAGGTGGAGATTTGCCTCCCTGTGTGAAGGAGAATGGGCAGTACCAGAGTGAGAAGCAGGGGGACACTGCTGTGGGTTGGCTGAAGCCCCTTTGTGGGGGACAGGATCCTTTCTTGAGATCTGCTGCCCTGCAGAAGGACCTCCTTATCTCCACCTGTGCTCTATTTTTATAATTGTAAATGAAGCAAATTATAGAAAAATACCACAGATATCTAGGGCTCCTTTCTCTAAAGGGAACCAGCCCAAGACTGCTCCCACAAAGAGACAATTCTCTGTATTTCTTCTCTGCATTTTCCTGGCTTCTACCTCACACACTGGTTGCCATTCCCCCCTGCACCATTGGAGGGCTTTGTAAAAAGCTTTTAAATTTGGTAATAGATATTACATTATAATGAAATAACAGTTTATTGCAATAAAGTACTAGCTTTGAGTGTTCATTTTTTAAAAATAGTACTTTCTAGTCCATTTCACTACAAAGTTTGGTGTAGTGGTTAAATGCACAGACTCTAATCTGGGAGAACCGGATTTGATTCCCCACTCCTCCACTTGCAGCTGTTGGATGACCTTGGGCAAGCCATAGTTCTGTCAGAGCTATTCTCTCATGAGCAGTCCTCAAAAGAGCTCTCTCAGCCCCACCAACCTCACAGGGTGTCTGTTGTAGGGAAGGGAAGGGAAAGAAGACTGCTCTGAGACTCTGAGTGAAGGGCGGGTTATAAATCCGATCTCCTCCTCCTCCTCTTCTTCTGGGAAACCTGTACTTTTTTTTACTGTAACTCTGAAATGAAAAGAGCTAGATATTTACTTTTTAAAAAATATAGATTTTTTTAAAGACCAAGAAATGCCCTACAGTGCCATGGGGAAATAGTAGCTATGGGAGCTGAGGGGTGCATAACGGTATTCCAGATGCTTTTTTTTTTTTTTTACTAACTCTAAAATGAAAAGAGCTAGATATTTACTTTTTTTAAAAAAATAGTTTTTTTTTTAAAGGCCAAGAAATGCCCTACAGTGCCACGGGGAAATAGTAGCTATGGGGGCTGAGGGGTGCATAACGGTATTCCAGATGAAGCTATATTGTACTGAGTTAGATTACTGGTCCATCAAGATCAGTACTATCTAACTCAGACTGGCAATAGCTCTCTGTTGGAAAAGGAAATGTCTGGTGTAGGGGGCAACAAGAAGACAATTAGACAGGATAGTGAGGTCAGCACCTTCTCTTTTTAAGTGTCATTCCTTGTCTGTCTCCAGATTGCTGCTCTCAGGGCAAATCCCCCCCTTCTTCTCCAAAGTGCCACACTCAGTCGTACCCTCTCTCGTAGCTAGAGATGTAGGAACCTATCTCTGTCTCTCTTCTTTCCTATCAAGTCTGTTCATTCCTAGATAAATCTTTATCTCCTCTTTAATCAAGTTGTGCACTGTTGCTGTGTTAATTACTCTGCCAACACTGTCTAGGGTCTCAGGCAGTGGTATTTTATATCACTTACTATCTGATCCTCTTAAACTGGAAATGCTAGTGGTTGAATCTGGGACCCCCTGCACACCAAGCAGATGCTCTGCCACTGAGCTACAGTCCCTCCCTATCCACCTGGTGCCCAAAGGTGTTTTGACTGCAGTCTTTTAAAAAAGCCAAGTTTGGGAAAGGTCATAGCACATTCTGTGGCTCCAGCTCCTCCCTCCAGGCGGTCCATTGGGGTCGGCATCCATTCTTGGTGTCCAGGGCAGGTCTTCTTAGCTCGGCAGTCTCCTGGCGCGGGGCCCATATCAGTCCCGGCTTGGCTGTCCATATCCAGCTCCACTGCGCCTGCGCCTCTACGTCACCGCGCTCCTCCGCGACTCTACTTCCGCCTCCACTGTCGTTGGGTCTTGCCACATGCTGTTGCTTTTCTGGCCACCAGGGATCGCCGCACTGCACCATTGTTCCACCGCTACTGCCGCCACCGCTAATGTTCCCACCACATTCTCGCACGGAGGAGGGTGCCCCTTACCCTCTAAGGGCAGGTACCCATTTATCGCCTACTCAGACTGGCAGGAGCTCTCCAGAGTCTCAGGCAGAGGTCTTTCATATCACCTACTACCAATCCTTTCAGTTGGAGATGCTGCCGGGGATTGAACCTGGGATCCTCTGCATGCCAAGCAGATGCTCTGCCACTGAGCTACAGTCCCTCCCTATCCACCTGGTGCCCAAAGGTGTTTTGACTGCAGTCTTTTAAAAAAGCCAAGTTTGGGAAAGGTCATAGCACAAGAAGGGAGAAATGCAGAAGCAGGATTATCAGAGGACAATGTTATGTGGGTGCTTCTGAAAATAGCCCTGCTGTGAGGAAGCCAAAGTGGAGTAAAACATTCATGTAGAAACTGACTAGGTAAGTAATGCCATGGAATTTCTCACTGTTTTGGGGAAGTGGGGAGTGAAAAAAAAATATGTATAAGCTGATTTCCAAGGCTGCATCACAGGTTAACATTATTCTTTAGTGTAACAAAGAGAACTGTGTGTATGTTAGGGCAACTTGGCATAAGCTCCTAGAGGAAAGGGCAAAAAGAAAATGAAATCTCCCCACTAATGGGAAGTTTCTTGGGTTGCAGGATACAGTGCATCTCTGTGTAATATATACTTCTCTTTACGTGTACTTCTCCTTTCAGGCTGACATACATGTTGCTAGTTGAATTTTAATAAGTGGTTTGATGCTGTGAGTTTGTTTACTAGTTCAGAAGCACTCGTTCCTAAATAAGAAAGTATCAGAGAGCAGCTGCAATTGTCACAAGCACATGCAAAATGCTGGGTTGCAAAATACAGCTGGAGAGCTAATGTAGCAATGGCCTATTTGCCATGTGTTCTTTCAGCCAGCAACTCAATAATCTAGAGTCAAGTGAAAAGCTGTGGAGGAGAGGCAGTTTTCCCCCACACTAAGTTTTTGTGGTCAGTTTGTGAACATAGATCCCCTCTGAGGACTAAAATAATATTCACGTGAACATGTGTATAGAGATCACCCCTGGAGGGCCACATGCAGTACAATATTGTAAAGAAGAAGAAAGAAGCAAGGCGATGCTAGATTTGAGGTTCTGGCACATGTAGCAGGAGTTCTGGTCAATGGCAGTTTCCTAACACATCCTTTCTACTGTTACCTGGGATATCTGTTCAGTGTATACAAAGTGATTACTACTATATGCAATATCATTATTATGTGATGTAGTGATCAGCTTCAGGGACAAAAAGAGGGGGGGGGAAACTGAACCTAGAAACCTGGGATCAAGAACCTGAAAAGGTTAGTCAAATAGAAAAGATGGTAGGGTTGCCAAGTCTACTTACTTGGAAAGTGGGGGGATTCCGGGCTCTGTCGGGAGTGTCCCCGTGTGCGCGAGAAGTGCACACGCGCCACGATGACGTCACCGGAAGTGACATCATTGAGTCGCCCACGTTGGGGGCGGGGCATCGTGACTCGAGGGAAAACCATAGAGTTTTCCTTCGATTCACAGAGTGCCCCCCCCACAACGTGGCCAGCGTGACTCATCACGCTGGGGATGCCCTCCGGCAGGGGGTAGAGTTCCCCCTGGGGCCCGATCCGCCGCCGGCAGGTAACGGGCCTCCCGGGTGGGAATTTACCCGCCCTCAGTGGGGGCTTGGCAAGCCTAAAAGAGGGCCAACAATATAAGCTCAATATATCTCTAGTATATAAAAAGATAAATGTATTTATTAACAAAGAATTAAAAAATATATAGGGGCCCAATCACACCTCATGTAAAAATACCAGAATCTAACACACAAGAGCTAATGGACTTGACCTGACGCGTTTCAGCCCGTATAGGCCTTCCTAGGCCTTCTCCAGAGGTCAAACACAGTGAGGAACATATTGGCTTATATAAGAGTACAGTACAATCATACAGATATAAAATATAAATACAAGAAGGACCAGATGAAAATTGTTCCAAAATGAAACCAAAATGAAACAAAATGAAAACACAGAATAAAAGTACAAATGAGGCCTCCAAAGATGCAATCACATGCCAAGTAGTGTTTCACTGGTAATAATTTCTGGTCCAGCAAGTGCTTTCCTATGATTGTTTAACCAAAGTGTCCTAGCTATAAAAGTAAAGGGATGCAATTTGCATGCTTGATAGATTTTGTTTGTTTATTTTTAACAGTGTCTGTGCAAATGGTAAAGCTCAAATGTCAGAATTCATGGTTGTGGCTCTACCACTGTACAGGCACATGCTGGCTCTGCCCACCCTGTCTTCAAGTGGTAGAAGGAGTAAAGAGCTATCCATCCTGGAAAAGGAGAAATGAGCTAGAAAGCTTTTGTTGTTATTATTGTGGAAGAGATGTCCTAGTAATACACAGAAATGATCATGGAGAAGACGTGAAAAGAAAGCAGCCAGATCCTTTTCTTGAATTGGGATCTTCATTAATGCTTGCCAGTCTTCTGATATTTTTACTGACTGGACAGTTTTAATTTTGGTTTGGGCCTGCTGACCCTCACATTACCTGCTGTTCAAAAGCAATGTGCTTCATCTACCCATTCTTCATGAGAAGCAATACTTTCACCCTTCGGAATACTGTGTAAAAATATTGGTCACCCCAGGGGTCATTTTGTAGAAAAATAGCCAGTAGAATCGTCCTTAGGCAAAGTTGCATTCCTTATGAGTAGGTTCACTGATTGTTTCCCCACTTTAAAAAATATTGTAATAATCTGGCCAACTAATATCTCACCCAAAACAAACACTCATTTTCCCGTGATGCTGATTTCCATTGTGTGCTATCTAATCTGAAAAATGCAGTCACTTGGAAAGTAGCAATATCAATGACGACCAGAGTTTTGCTCATTTTTGTTATCCTAAAAGTACTTATTGCAGCACCAAATGATTTCCGTCATGAAATACTAGCAGCGTTATTGTATTCCAGGAAATGCTCCTCTCAAGTCACCTTGGTTGCAAAGGATTTTCTTTTCTTTTCCTGGTTGGAGGACCATTGTTCTTGTAGAGTCTCAGTGAGAAAGGTGAGCAATAATGAAATAAATACAATAACATTTACTCGTGGAATATCAGGTACTTTAAAAAAAAACTTTATGCCGTCTCTATCAGAGGAAATCCCCACCTGCTTGTGTGGGGACAGACTGTTTCCATCAAGGGTAGAACTGCTGCCACTCTCCAGCCCCTGGAAACATGAAGGGAAACGGCCTGTGGGAAAGAAGAGAGTGCTTGTCTGTCTGCCTGTAAGAGACGGTGCTTTTGTCAGGGGTAGAGTTGTTGCCACAGCCTGCTTTGCCTTATTCCCATCCTCTGGATTTGTTTGTTGATGGCAGGTAGATCTGTTGTTTGGTAACTTGTGTGTAATTTTGTTTTGTAGGACTGAATTTTGTTCTGCATTTCCTCCTGCTTTCAGTTCACATGTCCTTCGGTTTTTCTTTTTGGCTCTGTGTTCCTTTTTGGCCATTCAACTGTCAGTTCACTTCCCCAGCTTTCCCAAAAATGGCTTTGCTGCAGACTTTTTACTTGTGTCCCTTCAACGTGGATGGTAATTCAGAAGTAAATATATTTCCTTGGATTTTGTAAACAAACCCCCATTCCTCTGCCCCTGTTTCCACCCCTCTTTTTGGTCCACCCAACCTACACCTTTGAGGTTTATTGTTCCTCCCACTCTGCAGTTTCCTCCATCCTACTTTCCTCCCTGCTTCTGCACCACCACTGCGAGTGTTCACCATCATTTCCACTTTTTTTTTTAATTAAGGGTTTATTTAATCCAGCAATAAGATATATTTATCAGTAATCTTTTGGTTCAGTTGAAGAAGCCAGAGCCATCTGAGAGCTTGTTTCTTCCCCCCACTTGTGCATTCTCTTGCACTCCGAATTTCTCACTGTTTTGGGGAAGTGGGGAGTGAAAAAAAAATATGTATAAGCTGATTTCCAAGGCTGCATCACAGGTTAACATTATTCTTTAGTGTAACAAAGAGAACTGTGTGTATGTTAGGGCAACTTGGCATAAGCTCCTAGAGGAAAGGGCAGAAAGAAAATGAAATCTCCCCACTAATGGGAAGTTTCTTGGGTTGCAGGATACAGTGCATCTCTGTGTAATATATACTTCTCTTTACGTGTGCTTCTCCTTTCAGGCTGACATACATGTTGCTAGTTGAATTTTAATAAGTGGTTTGATGCTGTGAGTTTGTTTACTAGTTCAGAAGCACTCATTCCTAAATAAGAAAGTATCAGAGAGCAGCTGCAATTGTCACAAGCACATGCAAAATGCTGGGTTGCAAAATACAGCTGGAGAGCTAATGTAGCAATGGCCTATTTGCCATGTGTTCTTTCAGCCAGCAACTCAATAATCTAGAGTCAAGTGAAAAGCTGTGGAGGAGAGGCACAGGAGGTCTGTGCATGGCCGCGGTCTCCTGGTGACACACAGAAATAGCCATTTACAGTAAATGGGATAAAACTGCTGGGGGCACCTCGGCACAACCCAGCCAGCTACTGGCAGGCTGTGCCGCCCTCTCCCATCACTTACAGGGAGCCTTTGGTTGGTGGATGCTACTGCGCAGCTGCAATGGGGTGACTTTTGTTGTTGTTGTTTTAATGGACATCCACCTCCATACATGTTACATAATGTTCCACTCCCATTTTTAAAAGTACAGGTTTTGAATTGTAGCTGTGAAATAAATACACTGGATGGTGTAAGGCTGGTACAGACGGCAGGCACAGAAATCCAAAGTCAGGTTTAAAGGCTTGACTACAGGGACAGTTAGCAGTAAGACTTGAGTGCAGGCAGGGCATCTTTAAGTGGAGGAAAGTGGGTTTTAAGTGCCCCAACAAAGAAAGTTGCCACCAGGCCTCCATTTTAGTATCTCTCCCCTACTGTCTTGATGACTGAGACCTGAGCTGCACACACCTATTGAGGCTTCTCCATTTCCCTGCCATTGTTGTCATGTGTACAGAGTCATTTTCACTGGTGAAGGAGCATCTGCAGTAGGGTTGTCAGGTTCTTACTTGCTGCTGGTGGGGGGATGGGGGGCATTTTGAGGGTGGGTGGGGATGACATCACTTCCAGAAGTGACATCATCATGTCGGCAACATTGGGGTGATGCTGTACTTTTTTGGGAAAACTCTATCAATCATGTGATACCCAGAAAAAGAGTTTCAGGCCATCTCTAAGACAAAAGTTGATAGCAGGACAGAAGCAGGACTGTGCACAATCTTGCATTATTTAATCAGTCTGTTTGGAACAATCATAACCTTGGAGTGAAACAAGCCTCCATGTCACCTCCCCTATGACTTAATCAGTAATTATCATGAATATTTTAGTACAAAGGAGCTGGCCACCTTATCATTTAAATTTTAGGAGGAAATGTTAATGGACTTTGCACAATCTTGCATTATTTAATCAGTCTGTTTGGAACAATCATAACCTTGGAGTGAAACAAGCCTCCATGTCACCTCCCCTATGACTTAATCAGTAATTATCATGAATATTTTAGTACAAAGGAGCTGGCCACCTTAACATTTACATTTTAGGAGGAAATGTTAATACTTCTGGAAATATCTGTTGGAGCCCTCTGGTGGCATGAACTGGCATGGCAGGCAGGGTAGGAAATCTATATATCTAATTCTCAAGTTGCCTCCTGGTGTGCGGATACTTAAATCCACACATCGGGGGGACCTGGGGGCAAGGGAGAGGTTTGTGCGCACATGGGGCGGTCCCCACGTGTGCACAAAAATCCTAAATCTGAAAAAAAAATCGGGGGGATGTTTAAATCCCCCCGAAACTCACAGAGCGTCCCCTGAGCATGCGCAGGGAACGCTCTGCGACCGCTGCTGCCGCTGCTTGGAAAGTGAGCGGCGAGCCGGGAGGGGGGCCCTCGCTTCGGAGCCGGGGGGGAGAAAAAGCCGCGAGGCTTTGGAGCCAGGGGGGAAGGGGAGAGAGC
>NW_015162488.1:584722-584869 GCF_001447785.1 Gekko japonicus | reverse complement strand
CTCCCTCCCCACCCACCCCCCATGAGTATCGCGGGTCCACCCCTTGTAAGCTATAAAAGTAAAGGGATGCAATTTGCATGCTTGATAGATTTTGTTTGTTTATTTTTAACAGTGTCTGTGCAAATGGTAAAGCTCAAATGTCAGAAT
>NW_015162488.1:562066-581810 GCF_001447785.1 Gekko japonicus | reverse complement strand
AACAGTGATGGTGGCCATAACTTTTTAAAGAGCCCCTCCCGAGAGCTGGGGGAGCCAGAATAGCCTCTCGTGTGTGATGTCCGAGCGGCAACGGACATCACATGCGAGAGGTCAAATTCGCCCCTACGAATCCAAGGCCACCATCCCGGGTCTCAGGGATGTGGGGAACGTTTCACCCCACCCCTCCCCCCACGCGGGCATCACAGCTGCCACCAAGAACAGCAACGGTGGCCATAACTTTTTAAAGAGCCCCTCCCGAGAGCTGGGGGAGCCAGAATAGCCTCTCGTGTGTGATGTCCGAGCGGCAACGGACATCACATGCGAGAGGTCAAATTCGCCCCTACGAATCCAAGGCCACCATCCCGGGTCTCAGGGAGGTGGGGAACGTTTCCCCCCACCCCTCCCCCCACGCGGGCATCACAGCTGCCACCGAGAACAGCAACGGTGGCCATAACTTTTTAAAGAGCCCCTCCCGAGAGCTGGGGGAGCCAGAATGGCCTCTTGCGTGTGATGGACATCACACGCGAGAGGTGGAATTTGCCCCTATGAGCAAGGCTCAGGGAGGCAAGGGACTCAGGGAGGCAAGGGAACGTTTCGCCCTGCCCCTCCCCCTGCGCGGACGTCGCAGCTGCCGCCACGATGGCGGCCGAAACTTTCTAAAGGGCCCCTCCCGAGAGCTGGGGGAGCCAGAATGGCCTCTCGTGTGTGATGTCCGAGCGGCAACACAGCTCGGACATCACACGCGAGAGGTGGAATTTGCCCCTACGAGTCCAAGGCCACCACCCCGGGGCTCAGGGAGGCGGGGACATTTTGCCCCTCCCCCATGCAGGTGTCGCAGCTGCTGCTAAGAACAGCGACAGTGGCTGTAACTTTTTAAACAGCCCCTCCCGAGAGCTGAGGGAGCCAGAATGGTCTCTCGCGTGTGATGTCTGAGCGGCACGCGAGAGGTGGAATTTGCCCCTACGCGTCCAAGGCCACCACCCCGGGGCTCAGGGAGGTGGGGGAATGTTTCGCCCCCCCACCGTATCCCAACTGATGGCTGGTGGGAGCAGGGGGAGGGGCTTATGTGCCCACTCCCTGGGCTCCTGACTGGCGGAGCGGTGCTCCGGTGCGCTCCGGCAGGAACCAAGGCCTGGTCACCACCAAGTCCTAGTCACCCCCATACCATGAGGCTTTGAGGTGCATCTTAAAATAGTTCATGCGGTATATCCACACACCCCCTTTAAATTAAATATATGTATTTGTGTGAGTGGGAAGTAATGCTCTACATTAAATGAGCTCCCACATTTCCATGAAGCAAAAAGGGGGAGGACAGCTCCAGTTTGGGAAATCCCTGGAGTTTTGAGGGTAGGGCCTTGTGAGAGCAGAGTCTGGGGAGGGGAAGCTCAGCAAGCTTCCTCCAAATCTGCCGTTTCCTCCAGGGGAACTGATCTCTGTAGACTGGAGATCAGCTGTAATTCTGGGACATCTCCAGGCTCCACCTGGGGGACTGGTAACCCTAATTAATAGAAAATGAGGTCAGATAGTATATGTCTTCCAAAAAGGATTAAAACATTTTCTCTTTTCAAGGAGGTTTAATGTAAATAACTCTGTATTATTAAAACATATAAATGAACGAAGTCAGCTGGAAATAGCACCAACTGCTGGGAATGAACTAGAGAACATCAGTTTAATTTACAGAAAACGGATACAGTCCTCCTACTGTTGTAAGTGGGAGGGCTTTTCCCACGCCTTGCTAGCTTCCCTAAAATGGAAATAGCAAGAGTCAGGGAGAAGAATTCCAAAGATCAGAAACCCCCATGGGGAGGGGGGTTGGGAATTATTTCTCCATTGCAGACTTACAGTTGCATTTTTTTAATACTAATGCACTGTTTCCAGAAATGTAACTTGGTAATTAGAAAAAAACCCCATGTATTAAGGCTTAAAATTGTATGCACACTTATTCAGGGTTAGGTGTTATTGAACTCAGTGTTACTTGCTTTAAATAAATATGTGTGGAAGCAGGCTTCATGGCAGCTTTGGAAAAGCAGTTGAAATAGACATCAATCTCCCATAAACTTTCCATGTAAAATTTTGAGGAAAACCAGTGTGTAGAAAGCTGCGTGAGATGCATCAATGTGACATGAACCATGCTGTTACAAGAAACGGCTTTGTTTGGACTGTTTCAATTTGATTTTCTAAAACTGAGAAATGGTTAGCTGACCTCACAAATGAGGCTCAAAAGTCCATTGCATCATAACGGGGTGGAAATCCCTAAAACAACAGTAGTGTTATATCTTTTTATTAGGGCTGACCATCATATTGCAAAACAAGTGACAAAGGTTTCAAATTTCACAAAACTCTGTACCTGTCTCAAAGGTTATTCAGCACACAAAACAACACACACGTAAACACACAAAGTTCCAGGTCTAAGATTACTCTCCATCTTTTAAGATAAAATAACTGGCATATTTTTCTTCTGCTCTATGCTTTCCCTTTGAGTTCTTATTACTGCCGATTAGATACCTGATTAAGTGCTGGCTTGTATATTGTCAAGAGAATATAAAAGTCAGCAGAATACAAGGGGCTATGTGCCTTCTCCTTCTATGTCCCAACAGCTTTCATATATCTTCAAACCTGCTAATTTACACTTGATCACCTAATCCAATTTAGTCTGCAACACATCCTGTATTCTACTTGAAGACTCTCCACACTGAAGACTTGGGCCTTCTCCATCATGGACTGAAATGTATTTTTCTCTTCTCCCCTTTCCCCCTTTATCTGAACATCCAGGCTGATGAAGAGCTCTGCAGAAATCAATTTTCACTGTTTTGTGATGCTGTAGTTGGTCCTGGTAAAAAAGTATTGCACATCAGAATGATAGCTTTCTGCAGCCATTTTCTAAGAGGTGTTAAGAAACAACTGTATGGGACAGCAGTTGCTCAATGAAATGCCATTACAAATTAACGCACCACAAGATAATTACTGATAGGTCATGAGGTGGGGGGAAATCATTAAATTCTCCTTTGAATGCGAAGTACAGAGGGGGTTGCTCGCTGAATCTCCATGACTGGCTTCTCCAAAGCCTTGTCTCACAAATGCAGCAAAAGTTCCTGTTAACAGAAAAGAGTGCAGGTTTCCAGTACAAATAGCAGCCAAGTTTGAATGTGTAGTCCTTGAGCTGAGAACTCACTTCAGGTCTGATGCTAAGATCCCCAAGGCTAGCGGTTCTAGGGGGGGAAGGAGGGCATCAGTTGCTAAACATTTGGTGTGGCTCAATTTTACTTGGCTGCTGTGACAGCCATGGATCCGTACCAGCTGGGACTTGCAAGACAAGAACTAAAACTACCATTTCTAGATATGCCTAGTGCTAACAAGTTTACGAAGGAATGTAAAACACAAATTTTAAAATGAGGCTTAATTACTATGACCCACATACAACTGCATCAGTCTAGTTTATGAACCAGCAAGATATTTCAGGTTTTGGAAGCTCCTGAGAGACAGCAAATACAAATTCGCATTGTAGTGAGTTTGTTGAAAGTGTCATTCTTTGATGGTTATATTTAAAGATGGAACTAATATCCCGAGGATGTGCAATGGAAAAAGTTTTGTGGGAGGGTTATGTTATTGTTTCACACATGGGAAGAGATTTTCAAAATGGTTCTAGAAATTCCCAGTTCAGGCTTCCTCAGACACTTAAGAACATAAGAGAACGTAAGAGAAGCCAATGTTGGATCAGGCCAATGGCCCATCCAGTCCAACACTCTGTATCACACAGTGGCTAAAAATACCAGGTGCCATCAGGAGGTCCAGCAGTGGGGCCAGGACACTAGAAGCCCTCCCACTGTTGCCCCCCCCGACACTTAAAAGAGTCAGTCAAGAAGACTAACTTTCCTAACATACTGCTTGCCCACGATCACCAATATTCCCATAAGATATGCAGCCGCAGGGGAGAGTGGGCATGATCCAAGCTGGGCATACACCTGGTTAGGGGTGGTAATCCTGTGCATCCTGAAAGCCAGTGTGGTGGCAGTGGGCAGAGTAGCAGATGAAGACCCTGGGCGACCTGGGTTTGAATCCCAACTTCTAACATGGAAGCTTGCCGGGTGACTTTGGACCTGTCACAAACTCTCAGGTTGGCCTGCCTCACAGTGTTGTTGTTGTAATTGTGGGGAAAATGGAGAAGGGGAAAATGATGTTCAATGGTCCTGGTCACACGGGCAGGAAAATGCGGCGGGGAAACGTGACTGTTAGCCCCGGGGCTAAAAACCGCGCGGTTGCTCGAGCAAACCTACTGATGGAGGTCCCATGGAGGTCCTGTGGTAGGGGGGAGGTGCCGATCACTCCACAGTCCTGCCGCGTGGCAAAGAAGTGGGGCGCGGGGCAAACGGGGTTGGTTTTTTTAAAAAAACCCTCAAATGCGTGCATGCTCCCTTGGGTGCTTGTGCGCATCCGTGGAGACGTTGAAAAAATTTTTTTTTCCAAGGGGACATGGGCGGGTGCCAGATCTACCACCGGAAACGTGATCAGATGCCCGCCCTTGCCCCGCGGTTTCAGGAAACTAGTACCTCCATGGTACTAGTTTTTTACCGCACATCTTCCGTGGGAAGCCTCAGGTTCGCCACGGGAGCTCGACACTTCCCAGATGTGGCGGTGAGATCGCGCCCGGAAAATCCGCTTATCTTCCATCCCTCTAGCGTGCCTAATGCTCCATGTGACCGTAGCCAATGTTGCTTTTTTGAGTCCCGATTGTGGATTGAAAAGTGGGGTATAAATGAATAAATGCAAATGCATGCAACACACAGGAGGAATTCTTTGGCAGATACGTCAATGTGAGAAGGATCTCTGAAGATGGGCAGTTTGTATCCCACTAATGTAGGGTAGGGTACCAAAAAATTGTTAGCCCTCAGAAACTGCAAACCTAAATGCAAAATATTTGTATGCAGTTATAAATCCCACCACCTCTTCCATAAATTTAATGTTGATTGCATAGGAAGAACAGAGGTGTGGAAATAGAAACATAATTTCAGGAAATTTCTCAGCTTCCTGTTTTTATCAAACCAGCGATAAGGAACTGACTTGTCAAAATCTGCAAATAAAATTTACTATATAAGAGTCTGCCTCAGAAGCTGGAAGTGTACATGAGCAGATGAAAATGCAACTGATAATTTATTGTAGCTGAAATAATAAAGGAAATAGTCTATAGCAGATTATAGTAGCAAATATTTGCATCTGATGAATGGAAGTATAGTAGTGCTGATGCCAGAAATATCTCTTACTGGTGACCCCTCATTGGGTTTTCAAGGCAAGAGATGTTCAGAGGCAGTTTGCCATTGCCTGCCTCTGCCTAGCAACCCTGGACTTCCTTGGCAACATACTATCCAAATACTAACCAGGGCAGACTCTGCTTAGCTTCTGAGATCTGATAAGATTAGGCTAGCCTGGCCTATCTAGGTTAGAGGGAAGGGAATTTACACACCACAAAAAATATTAAGACATTAAATGCAAAAGACACAGAAGGTCCTAAGTCCATCTCTGCCACATGCTGTTTCAGTTGTTTAATCTCCCTCAGAAACCTCTTTGGAATTACTTAAAACTTGGATGGCACACGTTCCTATGGTATGGGAAAGCTTCTGGACATAAATATTTTTAAAATAATTTAATAAGAAGATCATTATTGACAACCATGGGAAAAGATACGTCCAATGATATATACTAAAATTCCAAGATGGGTATCTCCAGTGAAAGCTTTTTCTCTACCAATATTGACTTCAAAACAAGCAGTTATCAGACACTCAGAATTGCTAGATGATGAAAATGATTTAAAGTCTCAGGAAGAATTAAAGAAAAGGGAAATAAATTTAGATTGGTGGACTAGAGTACAAGTGGAATCTAGATATAGTAAGGATAAACAGACAGATGGATTTTATTTAGAACAAGGTGCATTTGAAAAATTATTATGTACTTCAAAAGAGAAACTTATTAAGAAAATATATGGTATGCTGATGCAATTGAAAATGCATGATGAAATAGTTAAAGAACGTATGATTAAATGGATGCAAAATCTAGGCTATAACATAGAAGAAGAAGAGATTTGTCACAATAACATAGACTTGTCACAATGGAGTAAAATATGGAATGTGAATATCAAGTTGACTAAATCTGTTTCATTTAAAGAAAATTTGTATAAAATGTTCTAAAGATGGCACCTAACCCCAGATAGATTAGCTAAAATGTATTGAAACCTGAGTAACAGATGCTGGAAATGTAATAATTATGCTGGATCACACTATCATATGTGGTGGACATGTAAAAAGGTTCATAAATACTGGATTGGAGTACATACTCTTTTACAATCAGTGTTGAATATTACAATAGCTTTTAAACCAGAAATATTTCTGTTAAATTGTTTACCAGATGACTAAGATAAGAACCATAGATACTTTATTTTACATGTCAAAACAGCAGCTAGAATCTTTTTTGGAACGACATGGAGGACATTGAAAATCCCAATCTTTATTGAGTTGATAATGAAGATTATGAAATGTGCTGAAATGGACAGATTGACAAATATACTAAAAGGAAAAATGGAAGAAGAATTTATGGGACCATGGAGGGTCCCCCTTTCTATATATAAACTAATATATATATAAACTAATATGTATATGTGTGTGTGTGTATATGAGACAGAGAGAAACCTCTTTGGAAAAAAGGCTGTGTGTCACAGTACGAAACCTTTTGACCTCCACTGAGAGGCTGTTCCAAAAAACAAGTGCCATAGCTGAGAAGGAACATACCTGAACTGTGGTACATTTAATAGACTTCGGGGATCAACAATTGTATGGAAGAGCAATGAACACAAAACTTCCAAAGATGTAAAAATGGCAGTGGGGGGGGGGTTTGCTGTAATGGTACAACCTAGGTTTCCAGGCATGCTCCCCACATCTATTTATATTTTAATACATCTTTACTTCTCCAAACAATGTTGAACTCACAGCAAGCCAAAATCATAGCCACCTACAGAAACGTCCCAGCAAAAATGTAGTTGTTCTGATGGGGAACTACTTTTGATAGAATAAGCCGAAAGGAACCACAATACAATGGCTCATGTATTTGGATTTGAAATAACTTTATTTGGTTTCTTTTAAGCAAAATGCAGCAGATATATCTGTATACTAGTGCAATGGTTTCTAAAAGAGGTAGCCAAACTGGAATAAAGGCACAATAAATAGCAATAGGAGTATAAAATGTTCCGAAAAACAGAAAGGTGCATATATAATAAACAACTGGATAATTTTTAGGTTTGTATATAGGAAAGCACTGTGATCCTTTGTCACAACTTAAAAAAAAACATTCCTCACTTTACAAAAGTGAATTGAGGGTGACTTCGTATGTTATACAACAGGACAATATTTACACAACATGTATTACAAAACCATCCCGACTCCTTGGCAAGGGGCCCTATATAATAAATGTTAAGTTCACACACACACACAAAGCGTTGAGTGTGCAACAGAACATGAAATCTACATAATAGCCATGAGGCAGCTATTTCCCAATCTATTTCCTGGGCACGAACCAGGAAAATGCAGTTCAATTCATGGTTCATGGTTCAGCCATGAACCATAAAACCCATTAAGCCAAAATCATAGCCACCTACAGGAACTTCCAAGCAAAAAATGTAGTTGTTCTGATGGGGAACTAATCTTGACAGAATAAGTCAAAAGGAACCACAATACAATTGCTCATGTATTTGGTCCTGCAAACACCACTGAAAGGGACCACAGTCCCTTTCAATACGGTTTTCAGAAAGTCGGAAAAGAGCTTGCTTGCTCCCCACCAGTCAGCTGTTTCAGGCTGTCTTGTACAGTCCCTTTAAACTTTAGACTGGAGAAGACAGCACAAAAAAATGGGGGACGTGCCCCCTGGAAGGGACTTCTCCTTTCCCTTTCTGCTGGCCGCAGATTGCCAACAGAGAGCCTGCAGCTGGGCCATAGAGCTGGACCATAGAGTTTTCCCTCAGATGACTGTGGCCCCACCCCCAGCATGCCCGGCGTTGTCACGTCACTTCTGGGTGACGCGCACGTTGGGGTGGGGCTCCCACCGGGTCCCGATTCGCTGGCGGCGGGGAACGGGCCTCTGGGGCGGGGGGTTCCCCACCCCCCGGGGGGACTTGGCAAGCCTACTCTAGACACTGTTAATTAATGTAAATTACGATAAGGAACTGAAATGTTCTTTTTTTTACTTTACATTTTCCTGTGTCACCTGACAATGGCTGAAGGACTGCTGTGAAAGGATGAAGCAGAATTCAGCTAGTGCATGCTGTTCTGGGTTTATTTTTCATTGTGCTTGCTTAGCAAATGCATTATTTGTTGTATTGGTTTATCTTCCTTGGAAAACAAAAAATGCAACACAAAATGGTTGGATAGGTGAGCTTATTTTGGTTCCACCATCTCCTGAGGAAGCCTGTTCCTCTGAGGAACTGCTTTAACCCAAGAAAGGGCCTTCTCCATTGTGGCACCAAAACTTCGGACTTCCTCCACAGGGGGATATGTCTGTCTCCCTCTATTGGTGTCTTTTGCTGGCAAGTGAAGACTTTTTTGTTTTGGCTGACATACCTCCAATAGCAGCTTTTGATCCTCCTTCTAGTGTTGTTTGTTTATGTGTTATGTGTTTATGTGGTCTGGTGCTGCCAGGATGCCACTTAAGTCATCTCCAGGTGGCACCTCAGTGACAGGAGTTCAGAGGAGATGCAGTTCTCTATCAGCAGAACAAGTCCCTCTTTCCTGGGGAGATGGATCTGCCCTACCAAGGATTGCCAGGTCTGGGTTGGAAAATACCTGGAGACTTTGAGGGTGGATCCAGGAGAGATTGAGTTTGGGAAGGAGAGGAGCCTCAGCATGGTAAAAAGCAGCCATTTTATCCAGGGGAGCTGATCTCTGTCAGCTGGAGATCAGTTGTAAAAGCAGGAGATCCCCGGGCCCCACCTGGAGGCTAGCAACCCTAGCCCTACCCCCACAGAACTGGGCCTGTGCTTTTTCTTCAGAGTCCTGATTACTATGGCAGCATGCTATCTGTACCAATGCACAGTCCCTTCCTGTCCTGTGCCAGAACTCAACAAGTTTGAGGCACCAAGTTGCCACTGTGCCTAGAAATTTTATTTGAAGTGCCTAGTATTTTCAGCAATGGTGTTATTGTAGCATCTCTCAGCAGTTCTGAGAAGTAATATAAAGGGCTGGTTCCAGCTGGTTTCTCCACTGGTGGAAAGGGGAAGAAGGGGTCCCTTTTGACCACCAAAAGGGCTATGTTTGGTATCATGGGACCTGCATGAACAAAAGCCATGTGGAATGGGGCAGGATATTATAAGGAGAAGAATTAGGCAAATTAAGTGAAAAACCTGGCTGGATCTAATCCAAAGCTAATGTTTTCATTTCTCATCAGCATTTTTTTTCTGGTAGGAAATCCAACAAAATAAAAATAAGTGGGCATGCCGTTCTTGTCATTACTTGTTTATATGTTAACTTAACTTTACTCAGTGGTGGTTGAGGAATTCATTATTTAGCCCATTGCTTTCAATACTGGTTCCAATACGCAGCAATAAAGGAACTGAGGAGAAGTTTTGGGGTTAGATTTTGTGATCCTAATAATTAGAATATGTTTCCGTAAAATACAAAACCCTGAAAGATGGAAAACAATTTTCTCTCTTAAAATTTGGGACTGGATCCTAGAGCCAAAGAAACCCTGCTATGTGTCTGATCTGCGGATCTGTTGACACTTGAGATGGCCACGTGTGACCCACCGCTGGCATTTTCATGGAAAACCCTGTCTGCAGATTCACAGAATTAACAGGGTTGAGCAAAGTAGGCCTGCCAGATTTCTACAGTGTTATAGAAAAGAACAGTTTGTATAATGGTATTGCTAGACATGAAGAATCAAATTAGATGAATGAAAGGAAAGAAGGAAAGTAGCCACTATTTAGATTTTAAAAAACAGCAGGTCTTCGATCTTTTAAGTGACAAATGGGAAAAGAGGCAAGTGTGACTCTGATGGATCCCAAAATGAGTCAGATGCTTCTTTAAGTTGATGCTGGACTCATGGCATGCCAGCTACATAAGATGTGAACGCCAGATTTTTCTCTTTTCTCTTTTTTCTCTTTTCCATGAAACACCACACTAGCTGTTGTTTGACTCCTTTTAGGATCCTAGAAGAGAACATATATATTTTAAGTATGCAACATCACCATTTTTTCATTTGTGAAGAATCATCTTTCTCCCCAAAGATGTTCCAGCTTCCCCTGAAAATAACCTCTTCTTTTTCAGAAGATGGTCTTACATGTTTAGCCCAACTCTCTATTAGCAAACCAGTTTTATTTAACAAATTCCACCTAGCAACATATACCTCCATATATCACTACTTATTTTAATTTATTTATACCTCACCTTTCTTCCCACTGGGAACTTAAAGCAGCTTACATCATTCTCCTCTCCCTTTTATCTTCACAACATCTCTGGAAGAATGTGTGATTGGCCCAAGGTCACCCAGCAAACTTCCATGGCGGAGTGGGAATTTGAACCCAGGTCTCAGTTCCCCAGTCAACATCCCATTTTTTTATTAGGCATTTCAAACATGCTACAATAAACCTCTGTCTGGTAGCCAATTCATATGCTCTGATACAACTGCTACTTCTGTGTGCTCAGGTTCCAGGTTACACCACTAATATAACACTGATTAGATGGTCACCATGGCTACACCAACACTACTAGCTCTAGAGAGTGGCAGTGCTGGCATGGAAAATAATCATGATATACATCCACTCCACATGGGTTTACCATAAAGAGATTTCCAATGTGATATGAATACTGATCACATAGAACAACCAAATGCTGTCAGTCACGAACAAGTAGGGATGCCAGCCTTCAGATAGGACCAAGGATCTCCCACAATTCCAGCTCATCTTCAAACTATTAAGATCAGTTCCAGCGGAGAAAATGGATGCTTTGGAGGGCAGATTCTATGGCATTGTACCCCACTGAGGTCCCTGACCTCCTCAGGCTCCATCCCCAAATCTCCATAAGTTTCCCAACCTGGATCTGGCAAACCTACCCACCCATCCCCAGCCGGTGGCCAGGGAGGACCTGGGAACCTTGTGAACAATGCTAAGAATTATTAATACAACATTAAATAATATTTTTAAGGAATATTGCAATTTGCAGTATAAAACTACAAAAGCTTTGAAAACAAGTGATTCCAGTCAAGTGACTCTGAGTATAAATCCAATGTGGCCAGATCTAATGGTATGCTGGAAGGTAATCCACATGGGATTGTGTTCATATAAGAGATTCTTCTTCTCTTAGCAGAATCACAGAACTTGAAGAAATACCTCCTTCTTTAATATTCTGTAGACGAAGCCACTAATTCCTCAGAGACAGACAAGATATATTTCATTATACAGAAGATAAGACGGTTTAGTAAACATCTGTTACCAAAAAAGATCTGGCCACTGTGGTGCATGCCCTGGTAACTTCTAGATTAGAATACTGCAATGTGCTTTACATGGGGCTGCCCTTGAAGATTGTCTGGAAGCTACAGGTGGTGCACAATGCTGCCGCCAGAGTGTTAACTGTAGTGGGTTGTAGGGACCATATCAATCCAGTCTTGTTCCACCTACACTGGTTTCCAGTTTGCTTCCAGGCTCCATTCAAGGTGACTTTTAAATCCCTGTGTGGCCTGGGATCAACATTTCTTAAGGACCTCCTCCTCCCATATGAACCTACCTGCTCACTCTAGTCATCCTCAGAGACCCTGGTTTGGTTGTCCCTCCCATGTAAGGCTACATGAGTGGTAACCCAAGAAAGGGCCTTCTCCATTGTGGCATCAAAACTTTGGGACTCCCTCCCCATGGGGATATGTCTGTCTCCCTCTACTGGTGTCTTTTGCTGGCAAGTGAAGACTTTTTTTGTTTTGGCTGACATACCTCCAATAACGGGTTTTGATCCTCCTTCTAGCGTTGTTTGTTTATGTGTTTTAATTGAATTTTATATTGTGATGGACAGAGTAGGTTCCGCTTCTCCATAAGGGTAATCAATGAAAGCTAACAGAATGTTGGGAGAGACAGTTGAAAAACAGCAATTAGGAACAGCAGTTGGGAGTTAGCAGCTGGGGAGCTGAGAGGAAAAAGTGGCTTCTAATACATCTACAGTGGCTTCTAATACTCCTCGCCCCTCCCTGTCCTACACTGGACAGGCAGCTGTGTGTCAGGTGTAGGAGAGGAGGTGGGATGCTTACAGCCGCCGGGGAGGTTTGCTCAGCATGATTACCTTAGCACTGCTGCTGGCCCAGCCCCCCTGATGCCTTTAAATACAATCTCCCCCAATATCAGACAGGCCGGTGTCTGTCAGGTGTAGGAGCAGGGCCAGAGAGATAGTAAACGACATTTGTAGGAACCATTTCCAGATGTGCCTCCCTCATGAACCTGAAGAAATGTCCACCACATCACCACTCCCTCACACTAACTCCCCCTCACACCTCTCACCTCTTACTGCCCCCAAGAAAGCTCCTGGCAAACGTTGAGCCAGATACACCAACGCTACAAGGAGGAGGCAACTTAGGAATGTGGCAAAGACATTTGCACATAGCACTCCCGCAGTGCACTGAGCTGCACAGGCCAAGTACCAGCAAGATCACCCTGAGGTGCTCAGAACAACACAGTCTCCATATGAGCAAAACAATCCAGGAACACAAGTAGAGAGGCCATCACTTTCGTGGAAGGTAGCAGGAGTGGACTGAACAGATGACTGCTTCTTAAATGGACAGTTCTATGTGTCCTGCTCCAGAGTGAGCTCATCAAGCAGCCTGGTCATCCTAGCATCTGAGGGCAGAACCACCAATGTGGTCTAGAGAGAGGTCCTTCAGTACAGAGAGAAAAAAGTACCTATGTCTCACTTCATTTCTTGCACTACAATCTTCTCCATTACAATTCCTGCAACAAATGTCACATTTCAAATTTCACATCATCAGTATTATAACTGGATTTACGGAACTTAAATACCGTAGCAAAGCACGGGTATCAGGCTAGTTATATATATAAAACAGGGTATGAATAAATGGTGGCAGTGTGTGAATGGAACAGTGTTTGAGCCGCACCCCCAATAACTCTGTGTGAGTGAGGGTTTGTTATTAAATGGAGCTGGGCTACCCTGTCTGTGGATATCTCGGTGAGTGAGAGAGAGGGCCTGAGGTGTGAAATGATAATGGCTCTCTGTATATTTTAGAAGATGCAAGAAGGGTGGTGAGTGTGACGTCCTGACCTAAGTGTCACACATAACCTGAGAGGGAGGTTTAAGAGAGTGATGGGCACTCTGTATGAGTGAAGAAGGGGCATCATATATATAGGGGAGGAACTGCGGAGATCCTGATAGTGAGCAGCAACTGAATAATGTCTTGTTGAGTTTGTTCTCCTCTCTGCACGCAGGTATATAATGCCTGGCTGTGCCTAGTGAACACAAACTGAAGGGCTCTTGTCCTTTGGCTCTGGGCCTAAGGGTGGGGCATACAGTTGGGCATAAGATCAACCAGCAGAGAGAGAAGACCTGCTTAGCCATCAGTAAATCCCCCTACACTTTCTTGTTTGGTTTGTTTTTTTCCTCTGTGGGTATAGGTAGCCACTTTGGGTCTCTATTGGGAAGAAAAACAGAATATACATGTGCTAAACAAAAGCTGGAATTATTTTATTGGGTACTGGAAGCAGAAAGTAGGTTTGAAGATAATACACGTAATTGGTAATGCTTTGTAATGGACAATTTCTGTCTTAATGTGTCTTTGTTTTCTTAAAAATAAAGGCAGAATCAAGCTATTCATAATGAAATCTGTCCTCACCCAACAAAGACCTTTCAGGAAGAAGATAAATAACAGTCACATTGTAGTGAAAGGTGGGGTCAGAGCTTTTGTGCTAACAATGTATCCTGCACAGGCATGCTGCTACTGCTACTGTTTGGAAAGGATCCGATTTCAAATGTCTGTAGGAAGTGGTGTTTTTTTAAAGCAAAAAGAGGATTTCTGGGAATTAGTTGTTACCTAAACTACTTTATTCTTTTCCTCACAGCCCTAAATGCTAAGAAGCTGACATCTGTAGACAGTTCCCTTATAATTAGCAAAGACTAGTTACTTATTTGCTTTTTGTAATAAGCTCTTTGTGAAAGATGTCAGCAGGCAGGCATGAGGCAATGCTAGTCAAAAACAGCACCAGCTCCCTAAAGTGGGATCATGCCCCACAGCTCCCCCAAAGTTGTTGTTCTTCAGCCAGCCCCCCTTTCTTTCTTCGGCAATATTTACGTACTTCTTTTTTTCCTGGTGTGTCTCTTGGTATACAGTTCCTATGCAAAACACTGGATTTGGCTCCTATGCTAGCAAGTAGGAGTGACATTAAATGGTCTTGATTGAGCATTTCTTGTTAGCAGTCAAGCCTCTTAGCCAGACATCATGTGGCTCAAGACACCATTTAGAGCAGAGGTGTCAAACTCATTTGCTACGAGGGCCGGATCTGACATAGATGTCACTTTGTCGGGCTGGGCAATGTGTGCCATAAAACGTAATTCCCCATGGGCTGGGAGGGGTCGCAAAGGAAAACCCATATGGGCGGACTGGAGAGCCAGCGGTGCAGCACTGGGCAAATGCTCCCATGCTGCTTGACTGCTGCAGATGAAGTTGTTCCACCATGCTGAAGCCACAATCAGGGTGACTCTGCCCACTCCCCCCGAGCAGTCTCTTGTTCCCTCCCTTGTACTAGTTGCTCGTGGGCCACATAAGAGCCCTGGATGGGTCGGTTTCAGTCCCCAGGCCTTATGTTTGACACCATGGATTTAGAGAAATTAAGAGAATAAATATTTCAGCAGTGAGGGAAAAAAAGATCAGGTAGCTGGACTAAAAGGAGATAACAACAGTCTTTAGCAAAAAAAATATGGACTAAATATAAACCATGAAACTTTCACTGAAGCCAAATCTCTCATTCAATTTATAGTTTTTCAGAACTAAAACCAAGTTAAAACAAGGAAACTATTTTCTGTAAGCTAAATATGCCCAGGATCATGACAGCTGTGTGTTTGGTATTGTAGCTTTCACCTCAAACCACATGCTTGGGGGTGAAAAACCCTGTGTCTAAAGGGACTTTTCCCCAGGGCTTTACCAGTTTGAGAATGAGCCAGAATAGTTTCCGTTATCACTAATTCTGAGAATCATTTCTTTGTTGCATAATATGAGAGTAATTTTAAGCAGGTTTACTCAGAAGTAAGTCATAGTTTTATTTTTTTATTTTGGGTTTTTTCACATTTTATTTATTGGTCTGTACTCTGAGGGAGGAGCTGCAGTGGCTCAAGTGGTTAAGACGCTGAACTGAAGGCTGTGGAAGGTCGGTAGTTCAGCAGTTCGAGACCAGAGTGTGCCACATGCTGGAGTGAACTTCCGTCTCTAGTTCCAGCTCCTGCCAACCTAGCAGTTCAAAAGCAAGAAATTGCAAGTAGATAAATAGGCACCACTTCAGTGGGAAGGTAACAGTGATCTGTGCTCCTTGGTGTTTAGTCATGCCGGCCACATGACCACGGAAATGTCTTCGGACAGCGCTGGCTCTTCGGCTTTGAAACGGAGATGAGCACCGCAATCCTAGAGTCGGATTCGACTGGCTTTCGAGCAAGGGAACCTTTACCTTTACTGTGAGGGAAGTGTTCTTAGGATTTCAGCCAAAGGTTTCCTTCATACCTAACAAGCCACCATGGATACTGTTTCTCCTTGGTTCTCTCCTATGCAACTGTTTGTGTATATGTGAATACCTCAAAAATAGGCAGGTACTATTTCTCACCCCATCACCATCCTTCTTCCCAGTAGTGTGTCAACTGGGTGGGAAAAAAACACAAAATCAACTCCATCATGGGACCTCACTGTAAACAAGTATACCATAGGTGGTTGTTCCTATATGGCTTAATGTGTGCATGAATGGGGACTTAAGTAATGACAAAATGGTTCATAGAGTGGACCGATATGTTCATGCCCCCCCCCATATAGGTAATATTAAATAGGGCATTGTGGCTCATTTGCATGCAGAAGAGCTAGTAAAGGAATCAGTTAATAGGAGATGGGAAAAGCTTCTGTCTGCTTGAATCACTGGAAAGCCACAGACCATAAAACTGGACAGTATTACACTAGCTGGACCAGTTCTGACTCAGTTCACATTCCTCTATGGGTTGTAAACAGCCATGACATTGGCTAGCCTACCCTTCACCGGCAGAATTTCCTAAGTGTGTGTATGGGCATGTACGTAATGCTCCCCAGCAACCAAGGGGGGCCCTCAGTTCCGATTGGGCATAATAATGGACTTTTTGCTCATGAGTTGAGAAAACCCACCACTTGCATTCACATAATGCAATCTATATGTTACTAGCAATTTCTGCCATGAAGTAAATGATCCATGCCATTGCTTTCAACAGAATACACATGGGTTTGGTTCATATTTGATTCCCTTCTCTTGTATTTTGGTTGGTAGTACTCATGACAAGTATAAAAATGCCTTACAAGTGCTTTCCATTCAATATTTTACAGATTTGAGAGTACTCCATAAAAGATTCTTTGCTTATCAATGTCAGTTATGCATGTTCAAAAGTAGCAGAACCATTTATTAAGGGTTTGGCAGAAAAAGATGACTAATTGCTGTGGTAACAACTCAGCCAAGTCTTCTAAGTAGCATCAAACATCAGCCCTTCTCTAACATCTGCTGTGTATCAATGCTTGATTAAGCATGTCGCTTGACGCTTTCACTGAAATATCACCACCTCAGGAAGCACCTGCATAACTTTTTTTTTTGAAGAGGATATTCATCTAATGAACATTCCCCATCTCTAGTCTTTGCAGGCCAGCGTTTTCAGTCCTTGCTGGCCCCTCCTGCTCATCTATACAAGATGAACCATTATATATCTTCCTATCTTTTATCTGGAAGAATATTTGTTGCTCTCATTCCACCTTTCTGCCCCAATTCTTTCAGGCCTCTGAATTCAGGCTTTATGGAGTCCTACTTTTTTAGACAAGATAAGCAAGTGTTTGGTCATGTTAAGGAAAAGAGATGCTAATGCATACAAACAGGCTGGGAGTCCAGGAGAGATCCTGGTGTGTGTGTAGGGAGGGGGAATTTGGCAACCCTACCTCTCTCCTCAAAGTATCCCTATCCAGGATTCAATAAACTCACAGGGTTGAATATGCTAATTTATTCTCCCTCCTTTATTTTCTTTAAGTGACACTCAGTTCTGCCAAAATTCCATCATTATTTGCAGTCCTCATCAGGCTAATTGTTAAGGATTTTTATTGGATAATTTAAATAACAATATTTTCCACATAGCTGGAGGAACATCTATATCTTATTTTTATTCATTTTTTTTTGTTTATTGGGTTTTTTTAGTCGCCGCTCATCACGGTCTCAAACCGACTTACAACATTAAGTAAGACAAAGGTAAAGGTTTCCCTTGCTCGAAAGCCAGTCGAATCCAACTCTAGGGGGCGGTGCTCATCTCCGTTTCTAAGCTGAAGAGCCAGCATTGTCTGAAGACTTCTCCGTGGTCATGTGGCTGGCATGACTAAATGCCGAGGTGCATGGAACGCTGTTACCTTCCCACCGAAGTGGTACCTATTTATCTACTTGCAATTTCTTGCTTTCAAAGTGCTAGTTTTGCAGGAGCTGGGGCCAGAGACGGGAGCTCACTTCGTCATGTGGCACTCAAGTCTCAAACTGCTGAGCTGCCGACCTTACGATCTGCAACTCAGCATCTTAACCTCTGAGCCACCATATAAATTAGGTAAAAACAACATAAAAACAATTTACAAATATAAAATATTAAGATTAAAATATGTGGCTATCACTATACCACTAACAGAAAGCAACCAAAACATAGGGATTACCCTCCAAAGGCCAACCTAAACAATTTAGCCTTGCATGCCCTTAGGAAACCAAACAAGTCAGATAGGGTGTGGGTGTCATCAGAGAGTGCATTCCACAGGGTAGAGGCCAAAACTGAGAAGGTCCTTCTCTTGGTGACAGCTAACTGAGCCATCCTGGGGCTGGACACCTGAAAGAGGCCCCCAGAGTGTGACCGAAGGGAGCATGGGGGGGGTTGTGAGTTGCCCCATTGTTGTAATGGGCAGGTGGCCCCATTGAATGGCTTTCACAATCCATTCTGGGCTAACAAACTAATGTAAGATAAGAAGGGACCTACAAGGAATCATGGGGGAGAGGAAATCTGTTTATGTCAGAATGCGTAACCCTGAGCCCTCCCTCCAACCCAGAGGTTGTCCTGTCCAATTAGTCAATCAGTAATTTATTATGGTCATGGCTCAGCAGAATAAAACATACATTAGCAGAGTGGTTCTACATTGCCACTACCCTGCCCAAGAAACCCAGAACCACCAATGACATTGGCAGAGGAAGACAGCAATTCCACTAAACCCCAACTATGGAGTTCTGTGTACACATTACACTGAAAACATGTGTGCATGTATATCCTGCATGTACTTCTGTTCGTAAGAGATAACATGCATACTTGAAAAATATAATCAGGGATCAGTATCTGAATAAATGTGGGCTTTAAATCATATTCAACTGTGCATGCATTGAGTGGAATATAAGACTTACTAAATGCAAATAACAAAAAAAATCAAGTGAATGCTGCACATGGACACTACATGTCACCACTTTTTCCGCCATTTCACCATTATGCAATTTTGCTTAGGTTGAATGGATGCAGGTGACAAACCAGTAAATAGGCAGGGTGAGGAAACTCACCTCCCTCTCCTTTTGTTGTGCTGCTTTCATGCTCAGTTTGGGAGCAAGCTGCTGTACTATTAGAGGTCCATGCTGGGGCCCACAAAGAATCATGGAGCAGGGAAGAAAAGATTATTTGCAAATCCACCCCACTAATCACATCTCCCTTTCTAAGATAAATTCTCAGGAGGTTTATTACCCTGTCCTCGCCCCCACTCTGATAACTGAATCTCGGCACTCTATGCCTCCCGGAAATGCTCAGCCTTCATCAGTTCTTGTTTTATTTATCTCTTTCACATTCAGTTAATTTACAAAAAAAAAATTCTTTGCATACCTGAGTATGTATAAAACTCTGCTTTGCCTGTGGGTGTCTTGGTTTTGCTGCTTTCATGATTAGCATAAGCCTGACCCTTTACCATTGGATATAGTTAATATTGGATGCATCAATTTTACTAGAAAGACATACGGGTGAGAGCTAAAACACACATTGTATATGATAGAAGTTGGGTGACAGCTGCCCAACTGAACTTTCAGTTACATGTTCAAGAAAGTGACACACTCTCATACCCCCTCCCCCAGTAACTTTCCTTTATAATCTTGTTCATATTGTCTCTCAAGAGTACATCTTCCTTTGATTTTTAAAATCAGGTATTCACCATAGCAGGCTATCCCTGAAAATATATTTGAACATCTGCAGCAGTTGATTAATATCAGAGTTTATAAGTGTCCATCTATTTAAGAAAGGAAGTTGGTTTTTCCATCCAAGGCGCCTGACTCCAAGATCTGAATGCACAGGAAACTACTCCCTTATCTTTCCTCTAAATGCAAAAAATAGTCTCAACTTCTCTTGGAAATTCAAGCAGGATGTGCAGTTGGAAAAAGTTAGTAACAGAATTTGGTCTTAAGAATCATGGTGGAAAGGCATGAAAACTAGGCAGTGTAGCTCAGTACTGAGGCCAGATCTAGGAATAG
>NW_015162488.1:545999-562014 GCF_001447785.1 Gekko japonicus | reverse complement strand
TTAGGGTCATTCAGTTTTTCATATAAAAGTATAAAAAGTTCATTTGAAAAGCATTTTTCCCATTTTTAATCAGAAATGGATTGTTTACGTTCAAAGAACTAAAAAATTTTAAACTAATTTTGAATTCTGCTGTTAGGAATTTAAAATGCTCCTGAAGTTTTGTTCCAGAATTATGGTTAATGCCAGCTACTTTTAGAGCAATGCTTATTCTAATTTTTGCTTCTTATAGAGAAAAAGTTCTGTTTCCCAATCAGTCATCATGTTTACATGTAAGAAAAAAGTAAAAAAGAAAATAAGTCTAGATAGAAAAAATGAGGCCGAGTTCAGACTGGCAGTTTGAAGCGGGAGGGAGATCACACTGCAGCGACTGATGCGGGAGCATACCAGGGAGGAGGCGCAAGGGAGCGTTCGCAGTGTTGGCCCGCCCCTGGTGGAGGCATGGCTGTAAGGTGTGGTTTTCTTTTTGGTAATCTGGAGATATGCGCATAAGCGCACAAGAAAAACGCGGCTTTCGGCATTCACACTTTGTTGGTGCGGGATGGACATGGGATAATCGTGCTTTCCAGGGTTTGATACCACTTTCACCTGGTATCTTTTAAACTAGGGAGGGAAGCATTACGAGACGGGTTGGGGAACGCCGGACAGATGTGCCTGTGTGAACGGCCCCTTTAATCCGGTTGTGGAACATTTCTGAAACATGCCTATATCGGGGCAAACTGCCAGTCTGAACTTGCCCTGAGAATTATAGAATTCTTTCTCTACATATTCTTGTGCGGTTTTGACTAAAACCTCCTTTTAAAATGATTTTTGTCTCTGAGAAGTCATGGCTGCTCACTTTGTTTGATAATTGTGAATAATAATTTACATAGAAAAGACTTCTTCAAATAAGAGTGGAAGGAGAAAGGAAACATTAAATCTGCTTTTTCTTCCTCCGGCAACTCTTGCCAAATTACAAAACATATTTTAAACATGGGGGGATTTAGGCTTCCGATACATGTAAAAAATTTTTCCAGAGAGCTGAAGACAATATATTACTATTGTTACCTGTGATGTGAACTCAGCCCACTCCCATCATTTCCCATTAATTTTCTAGGTATTATTAGTGTTGCCAGTCCCCAGGTCCAAGTGGGGGATCCCCCACTTTTGGGGGCTTCTCCCCACCACCAACTGGGGAAACCCCACCCCCAAACAGTGGTGTCCCCATGCAATGTTGCCAGTGCAATGGCATCACATGGAAGTGAATAGTACCTTTAGTGATGCTCTAGTGTTTGTATTTAAAGTATGTTTTGTGCAAAGACACATCCATCTCTAAGGCCCCTAAGACTCTTTCTGTGTGTTTTCTACAAGGCCTATACAATGTTGCCAATGCAATGATGTCATGCAGAAATGACATCATCATGTCAGGGGAGCTGCCATGCGATGGTCTGGTTTGAGGACAAAAGAGGGCAAAACTCTGTTTTATTAATAGAGTTAAACCAGAGCATCACCATGTAACACCCCTGATGTGATGACATCACTTCCACATGAAGTGCAGCAATGTCGCAGTTTGGGGGCAGAGCCCCTTCTTCCTCCTGGAAGGCTTCCTTCCTCCCCCCACCAGTGAGAGATAAGGACCTGGCAACCCTAGCTATTATAAATGCTTCAGAATCCTGCAACAGCTGCTTAACTCCATAGGAAATGTTGCCTCTACTGTGGCACTTTTTAATTATTATTATTATACTGTGGCACCTTTAAACATATTAAACAATTGTCTGGCTTCATCCTAGGCTTGCCATTTGCCACTGGGGGAAGAAGCTCCCACCTTGAGTTCTCATTGTCTACCAGAACTCCAGCAGCTGGCAGGAGGGGGGGGGGAATTAAAAATTATATCAAGTGAAAGCTTTATGTCACTTCCTGAGAAAACCTGGAAGCGATACCACATAGCTCTATGAATTGCTGGGAACTCTTACGATTTTCCCTTAGAGTTTCTGGATATTCCTAGAGTGATGTGATATCACTTCCAGGTTTTCCCTGCAAGTTATATAACAGGATCTGATGGCACCCCCTCTCCCATGTCCCTGTATCCCGGACTCCTACCAGTCTATACCAGCCTAACCACTGTTTTAGAGAAGACTATACGCTGGGCTTAGCTACTGACATGAAAAAAATACAGTACTATCTTGCTGAAATCAACACAATCCTGGCTAACAAGTGTGAGAGTTCAAGATCCATTCTCACTTTGCCAAAGTCCTCTGATGCAAGAACAGGGACAATTATTAGGGAGGTGGGAAGAAAAGGCCAGAAGGCTGACCCGTGAGGAGAAGCAGGAACCCCACCATGGAAGTGGCAATCATGAACCGGTTTTAGAGGTTGCCAACTTTAGGAAGGCAGAAATCTGACAAGTGGTGGTATGACACCCAGAGGTCATTTCGGGGGGGAACGCGGGGGAACACAGTTCCCCCGGGTGAGGGGCAGGGGGCAGGGCACATGACGAAGCCCCGCCCCCTGCTTCCGGCCGCCCCGCTTCCAGCCCTCATTCAGCCAGGAGGAGGCAGGAGAAGAGGAAGGGTAAGTTGTTTCCTCCCCGCCTCTCCCCACCCCTGCCTGCCTGGGGCCAAGGAGGGCCTTCGCGGGGCTTCCTCGCACTCCCGCTGGCCTTGCAGGTCCACCACCGGGCCCCTGATGTCAGGGGGTGTGGCATATACTAATGAGTTATGCTAATGAGTTCCCCTAGCTCTTTTTCTACGAAATGACCCCTGATGACACCCCTTGTCCACTCACACAGAGAGCCTTCACCCCTCTACAACCCCTCTTATTTGGGTTACAGGTTATACATAGGTCAGGACATCACAGTCACCATCTTCTTTTCTCTTTTAAAATCTACAGAGAGTCATGACCATCTCGCACCTCAGGTCCTCTCTCTCTCACTCCCAGAGATATCCGCAGGTAGGGTAGCCCATCCCCCTTTATAATTAGCCCTCGCTTACAGAGACATTGGGATTGGGGCTCAAACACTGTTCCAGTCACTCACTGCCACCATCCATTCATATCCTGGAATATATGTATGTAGACTGAGATATTAAATCATGTTTGTGTGTGTGTGTTTTTACACCTTAGACACACAGCCCACAGGGTTAATCAAACAAGAAAGCTTTTATTTATAAGAACAAAACACTGTTTCACTTCCATTGAACTTTTGAACTGGGGTCCTATATCTGTTCATTACAAAATTACTGTTTTCAGCCTGTTCCAAGCAGCTCTTCTATACAGTTCCCTTCAGTCAGAAAAATCCTTTTCATCTCAGTCCTTAAGCTGTCAACTTCCCTCTCTGCTGCCAACCCCTTACTCTCATTTCCCAACTGCTGTTTTCAAGTCTCCTGCTCTCAACATTCCCTCAGATTTCATTGACTGCTGTTAGGGAGAGGCGGAATCTAACCTATCTGTCACAGGTGGGTCCTCTATTGGGGGTGGAGCCCATAACAGGGCCTACCCCACCTATCCAGGTTTGGGACCAGTGAGATAAAGGGTAAAGACCACTTGGCTCAGGGGCAGAGCTATATGCTGAGTGAGACAAAGGGCAGAGTGAAAGGGTCAAGAGCCTGTGCCAACAGGAAATACTAATTCATCTGAGGCATGCAGTTTTCTCTTTTTCTGCCTGAGAAGATATCAAGAGGGAAAATGAAGCAGAAAAGGCAGCCAAAGACAGCTGCAGCATTGAAAGAAGTTATTTTTGATATCACAATAAAAGTGTGAAAAAGAAAATGTACATTGTCTCAGTGCTGCAGAGATCTTAAAGATGCACCTAAATTGCTGCTTCTAAGGTTATGAAACCTCGCTGAATATGATAACCTGATTGTTATGGTTATAGTTATATATAGGTTACTTTTATTTGCAATTTGGTCTTCTATATTGTTTTAATTTTCCATTAGTTGCTTTAAATATTTTAACTGAAAGGTGGGATTATGCATATTTTAAATAAATATCAGAATGCAAATTCATCTCACTTGCCCTTTGGTTTGACAACTAACCACCATTTTTCCTGTTTTTGTTTGTTTGTTTGTTTTGTGCTTTTTGCCATCAAGTCACAGCTGACTTATGGCGACCCCATAAGGTTTTCAGGGCAAGAGACTGAGGTGGATTGCCATTGCCTGCCTCTGTTTAGTGACCCCAGTATTCCTTGGTGGTCTCCCCTCCAATACTACCCAGGGCCAACCCTGCTTACATTCTGAAATCTGATGCGAATGGACTAGCCTGAGCTACCCAGGTTAGGTGTACAGGTTCTCCTGAATACCTGCTGAATAACAGTATACCTGCTGTCATTCAACAGCTTCACATGGTTATCAGATATATAATCTGGTTTTGATTTTCTGTAACTCACCACTGCGTTTTTTCCTGTAATGTTTCCAGAATGCAACTCCTAATATTATCGCCACAAACATTAGGACCAAATTAGTTAGCAACACAAGAACTGTCTTCCAGTGGCCTACAGGAAGGAAAGAGGCAAAGCTGATGACCACATTAGTGCAATTTGTGAACTCTTTATTTACTCTAAGGGCCCAACTATACACAATTCTGAAGTTTCCTTAAGTTATTTGGGCCTGAAAAGCCGAATAAAGATCATACATACCTTGGTAATGCATGAAGGAGGTGCAAATTTTCCTTCCTCCCACTGGCTGATTTAGGCCCCAGTACAGAAAAAGACAGGCATAGTACAGCTACTGCAATTGATTCAGCTCCTGTTAGTTATTGGCAAAGATGGATTACCAGTTTGGTGTAGTGGTTTTGAGCAGGGGTTTCAAATGTACAGCCCTGGGGCCCATCGAGGCCTGTTATCTGGCTGCAAGAAAGGAAGAGGAGGGTGGTGGTGGCAGTGGTAAGAGCAGCGAAAAGACCCACCTCCTGAAGGAACGAGGAGAGCCACTGCAAGGCAAACCCCTAAATCCCAGTGTCGGTGAGGCGGTGGATCAGTAATTGATAGTCGACCATGTTGAACGCTGCCAACAGGTTCAGCAACAACAACACTGCTGTACCGCCTCGATCCAGATGCCTCCGGAGATCGTCTGTGAGGGCGACCAGGACGGTCTCTGTCCTGTGGCCTTGTTGGAAGCCAGACTGGAAGGAGTTAAAAACTTGCATTTGCTCCTCACATATCTGAAGAAGATTTTCTTGTAGCAAGCCTCCCTGGTCAGCTTTAGCTCACTGTGAGCTTTCACCTCTCTGGTGGCTGACCTACGGTGCCTAACAACCTGCATACACTCTTTTGTAGAGGTATGCCCTTCCCTCCATTTCTTGAACATTTCCTTTTTCTCCCTTAGCACATCACAGAGTTCTCTGTTCATCCACATTGGATTCCCTACCATGTTTCCTTCTTGTTGGAATAGTGATGGCTTGAGCTTACAAGAGCTCTTGTTTTAGGAGAGCCCACCCTTCTCTTGCTCCTTTCCCTTCCTGTAGTCTTGCCCATGTAGTCTCATCATGCCTCTGAGTTATTAAAGTCTGCCCTACTGAAATCTAACATACACATGTGGCTACAACCTTTCTTGGTCCCCCACAGCAAAAGGAATTCTAGCAGGACATGGTCACTTTTCCCTAAGGTCCCCACCACCTTCACCCCATCTATGATCTCTTGCCTGTTGGTCAATATTAAGTCAAGTATGGCTGAGCCCCTTGCAGCTTCCTCCACCATTTGATGAAGGAAGTTATCTGTCAGACAGGTAAGGAACGTGTGTGACTGGGGACGCTTTGCAGAGTTTGTCTCCCAGCATACATCAGGGAAGCTGAAGTCACCCATAACTACTAGGTCATGTTGTTTGGATACCCTGTCAAGCTGTTCAAGGAGGGCAGCATCTACCTCCTCATCCTGGTCAGGAGGTCTGTAGCAGACTCCAACCACAATACTGTTTGTCCTTCCTTCCCTGATCCTCACCCAGATACTTTCCACTGGGCTGTTGCCCTCCTCCTCTAGTATTTCCTGACAAACAAACCCTCTCCTCACATACCGTGCCTCTCCGCCTCCTCTGCAACCCTTTTGGGTTTTTTTATAATTTTATTTATAATTTTTATTGATAAAATGTTGAACAGTTACACAGCAATCAAAGTTTTTACATATATATCACATACATATAAGTATTTTGTTAATATATAACTGCAGTTTAGTTCACTATTTTAGAGTTAATATATTTTGAGCATGTAATCTAAAGTAATTTATATAGTACAGATAAGAATGAGTCTTAAACTATATAACAATACCAAATGTGTCTAAGGTTAGGTCTGGTTCTTTAGTTTCTAAATTTTGTTAATTTTGTTAAATAGGCAGTCTTAAACATTGTTTGAGTAAATATATTACCTATGTCAAAGTGACAAAATGTATTGTTGTTCAGATTAGGATCGAAAATAGATCAGCGGTCTATACAGAGGATTTTTTGGTATCACTTCAGCTTCTGCCATATAAGCAATGAGTGAGTACCAGGTCTCAATGAACTTGTTTTCTGACTTGTGTGAGAGTATGTTTGAGGTGTGGAGTGAAATCTTTCCCATGATAAAATGATCCCATATACGATCTTGCCATTCTTCTATCGTGGGTGGGGATTTGTCGATCCATTTTACTGCTATTGTGGGTTGTGCTATGGCTACTAAAGTGTGAATTAGGCTAGTCTGACTTTTGTTTCCATATGGATTTGACCAGTTCAAGAGTAATATCTCTGGTGAAAGAGGTAAGTTTATCTGTGTTATTAATTGTATGTGGGGTCTGATTTGTGACCAGAAGAATTGTATGTAGGGGCATGTCCACCAGCAATGGATATAATCTGCTTTTTGACCACATTTTTTGTTGCAAAGTGGGTCTATGTCATTTTTCCAACGGTGTAAGGTAGCTGGAGGTATATACCATCTCAAAAGGGTCTTGATAGTCTGAAAATGGATATTAAAAATTGCTGTGGAAAGATTTGGTGAGGCCCATATGCATTCCCAGTCTTCTTCTTTTATTTTGTTTTCACAGTCCCGGTTCCATAGTTTCTGGTACTTAAGCGGTTTATCTCCATCCAGTGAATTTAAGAGTTTATATATTTTGGAAAGTAAGCCTGATTGATGTGACTCTAAATTTTTTTAGGAGTAATTCAAAACCTGTTTGTGGTCTAGCCATTGCTTGTGATATATACGATGATTCCATCATGTGTTTAAGTTGTAGATACTGGAACCTTTCGGTTTTTCTTAAACGACTCATATCCATCTAGTACTACATTCCACTCATGGGAATCATCCCACCAAGTCTCTGTAATGTCTACTAAATCATATCCCTCTGTCTGCATTAGAAGCTCAAGCTCTTCCTTCTTATGGCCCAAGCGTTGACCATTGTTAAATAGAAACCTGAAGCCCCACACCTTCAGCTCCATTAGACCTGGCCCTCCCCTCTTGATGAATCTCCCCAGGTTACTGCCAAACACATTCTTCCCTGACCTTGAAAGGTGAAGTCCATTGCTTGCTAGTAGGTTGTCATCCAGAAAACCTAGCCCATCACTCCTGCCGGCACCGCCAACTCAGCCAGTGGTTCACCTCCATTATCATCTGCTCCCATTGTATTCTCCTTCCTATGATATGAAGGAATGAAGAGAACACCACCTGTGCCCCCATTCCCTTCCGCTTCCTCCTGAGAGCTTCATAGTTAGCCTTAATGCTTTCGATGGTGTTCACGGTTGTGTCGTTGGTTCCCACATGGACAATCACAAATGGGTAATCTCTGTAGGTTGGATGAGTTTTGGGATTCTGTCTGTAATATCTTTAATTTTTGCCCCTGGTAAGCAACACACTTCTCAGGCCAAGGGGTCAGGCCTGGACACATGACGTTCCATACCCCTCAGCAGGGACTCACCTATGACCTACGCAGTCCTCTTCCTTCCTGCACTATTTCTTCATATCTCCCTGTGCACCTCCCTCTGTTCTCCTTGTGTTTGTGATAATTACGCTGGCAGTGTTTCCACCTCTGCTTCCACCGCAAGGGCCTGGAATCGATTCCTTAGTTCTAATGGCATTGAGTGCCATCTTGCACAACATTTTTGGGGTTGGGCTGTAGTGCTCTGAGGAGTCTCGTTAAGGCAGTCAACCACACTGTTGTTCCTTTGACTGGTCTCTCCTTCCCTATGTAGGACATCAAGGCTTCAGTTAACGAACTCCTCCCCTTCCTTGATTTCATGGAGAGTAGTAATCCTTTCCTCCAGGCTCCAAACCTTCTCCCGTAAGAGTCCTATCAACTTACACTTCTGACAAGTGTAGTCTATCCTGTCCTCAGGGAGGAAGACAAACATGGTGCACTCCCCACAGGTGACTGGAAATGGTCCATGAATATTCATCATCACTTCCCAAGTCGATTCTTTTCACCTATAAAATACCTTGGTGTGTTGATGTACTCTGAAACTTAGATCCAGAGGAGTTAGCCATGTTAGTCTGTTGCTGCAAAATAGTAAAAACCCCAGTAGCACTTTTAAGGCTAACAAAAGTTATTGTAGCATACACAGCTCTCTTCGTCAGATGCATGGAGGGTATGAAGAAACTGGCCAGAGATATATAGGTGGTAAGGGGGTGGGGAGAGAATGCAGAAAGCTTATTCTACAATAAAGTCTGTTGGTCTTAAAGGTGCTACTGGGCTCTTTACTATTTTCCTGACACTTAGAGAACTGACCAAATGGCTACCTGAGCCAAAAGGGGTAAAGCACAATAATATAAAATTGTCTTAACTACTTATGGGATCCCAGGTCCAATCCCCAGGCTAAAAGCCACAGGGCAAGAGCCCTTTAGCTCTCACCCTTTGGCTCATGCCTCTGGTGAGAAGGAGCCTTGCAATTCAAAGGCTCACAGCCCCCAGCTCTCAACAGCCAGAGCAACAGCAGAGGGCGAGGCCAGCAACCAACCCCCAATCTTCCTCTCTCAGCAACAAACCAGACAAAAAAACACAGAGGAGCAATCAGAAACCCCTCTCCAGCAGGCTCCAAGCACTCGCTCTCCCTCACATACTGTTTTCTCAGACACCAACCTCAGTTAATGTTCCACAGCAGTTTAGGAAAAGCAAAACTAACACTCACCTCACCAGCCATTCTGTCCCAGCTCCTTCTCCCAGCCCAGCTGTTGGCCTGAGGGAAGGTGCTGAGTGTTTTGTTTGAGGGGGGTGGCATGAAAGAGCCAGGGTATAGTTGGAAGCTAATATAAAACAGGGGTCTTGAGCTACCTTAAAGGCATAATGAGATTTTTATGGATCATTTTTATTTTCTAGACATCTGTACCTTGCTTTTCTCCCCAAATGGGGACCCAAAGCAATTTACAAGTATCATTCTCCCCATCTATGTTTTTTGTTCTCACAACTGTGCAGGGTACATTAGGCTGAGAGAGTGTCCAGTCCAAAGTCACCCAGCAACTTCCATGGCAGAGTGGGGCTTATGAACCTGGGTCTCCCAGTTGTTACTCCCCATGCTCGAACCTCAGCACCATGGAGTGTATGCGTGTCTTTGTGGAAGGTCAGGTCTCTAAATGGGACTGAAGTGCAAGGAAAGGAGTGGTCTGTGGGAGCAGACTTGAGATTTGGAGGAGAGTAGATTGGTGTGGGTGAATCACACAGAGGTGGTGGGAGAAAACAGCTGATTTAGGAGTTCTGGTCATTGACAGGTGGCTGGTGAATCTGTGGCAGATTCATGATTTTTGTGGTGGATTGAGGAAGTGTTGAGGGTGGTGGCTCCAGTTTCTTGGAGAGTTTATATTATATTTGTACATTTTGGAGTGGACCACTCTAAGTGAGGAAGAAATCCTGCTTCACACACAAAAATGCTTCCAGGGTTGCAGAGAGAAAAAAGTGTAGTGAGGAAGTATATTTTCAGAGATGGAAGAGGACCCCTGGGATTACTTGTGCTGGGGAGGTGGGGAGATGGACAGGAAAAGTTTCTCTAAGATGGGAGGCCTTGCTCAAGGTGGGTTACACACAGTGAGTCAGTACAGTTGACAAGATGGGACATTCACACTGGTCCCCACCTATCAATGAAAGGATGCCACAAATCACAGATAGGTGGGGGAGCAATGTGATGCTGTACTGAAGGATAAGCTTTCTGAAGTTGGCATTAGCAAATTTTACCAGTTTTGGGATCCAAATTAACCCCAGTTTAAGACTTTTGCTTCTAAAATTCTGTCTATGTTTGGGGCAATGTACATCTGTGAACAGCTCTTTTCTGTAATAAATGTCAATAAATCAAAAATACATTCTCAGGTTTGATACACACCTAAACAGAATACTCAAGATTGCTACAGCACAGATTTTGACTCCAGATTTTGATGCAATAAATCAGAGCAAGAGGTGTCAAATAAAGGAAATACTGTAAGAGTGTTAATATTTTAAGCATGTTTGTATTTGGAGTAAAAATAACACCATTAATTGTGTTTGCCTGCGTCCTTTATAAAGTGTATATCTCCGGTACCTGGCCTTACATTTTATGACGCACATGGCGTGGCCCAACAAAGTGACATTTATGTCAGATCCAGGCCTCATAACAAATGAGTTCAACACCTCTGGGCTAGAGTGTCAGGCTAGGATCTGGGAAACCCAGGTTCAGATCCCCACTGTGTCATGGAAGCTTGCTGGATGAACTTGGACCAGTCACATGACCTCATCCCTCACAGGATGTTGTGATGATAAAATGAAAGAGAGAATGATTATATAAGTTGCTTCAGGTCCCCATTGGGGAGAAAGCCCAGGTATAAATGAAGTAAATAAATAAAAATAATAAATATTCAGGACACTCAAGCAAGGGAAAATCTGCTCCTTCTCTGCCATCACCAGGTTTTGTAAATACCTTGCCAAGTTTCTTGTGCTGGCCTAGTAACTAGAAACTATCTCTTTTTAAATGAAGTTGAAAATTCTCTGGCTAGTCTCATTTTATACCTTTGTAATTACAGCAGATTACCAGTCTTGAGAGAAAGAGAGAGATAATAATAAAATGCCTATGTAAATAAGGATAGGGCATGGCTACACTGAAGTTTGTCATGTGAAATTTTAAAATATGCATGTTTTGCAATAATGTGAAATAAATAACTAAAACATACTGCCCTGTATCCTACCATCCCACTAAAAATAGTCTGGAGGAAGGCTTCTTATAGTGCAATCCTAAACAGAGTTGCAGTCTTCTAAGTTAATTGATGTCAATGGGCTTAGAAGGGTACAACTTTACTTAGGGCTGAACTGTAAGGCAGGATACCACCCACTATGCCTGGTAAAAGGTTACTTTTTTAAAAAATGCAAAAAAAGGAGATACATCCTCAGCAAAGCAGCACTAATTGTTATTCAAGAGCTGTGGAATGCTTACATTTTTTTTTGCTGAATTTTCTTCCAGAATCCATCTCCCCCCCCCCCCCCCGCAGAAATCATACCATAATTCCATTCTCAGGTTCTGGAAAAATAATCCATACCTGCTGTAAATTTCTTTTCTATAAAATAAAGGCCTATTTCAGCAGCCAAAATGCAATCAGTGGAACACAGTACTTGCTTGGTCTGCTTCCAGCCATTTCCCCGTTTTGACACTGCTCTCACAGTAATTGTAATTTTCATTCTTGGGAAAATAAAATATAGGCATGTAAATAAGAATTGCAAGGAAAAAAATGTTTGCTAGCTGTCAACAAGATACAAATACCTTATCTGTTACGTGAACTCTGTTCACTGACCTTTTTCTGTCCTGGGCACTTTGTAATCTATCTCTTGCCTTCTGTATCTGACTTTGCAGATTAGCTCTTGCCCATAATGGCTGCTTGAGGTATTTATGAGTATGTTACTGATGATCGACACTGTGCCATTGGAATTTTCTAGCTTCCTTTCATTATTTTCATCTGCTGGTCCAACCCAAGAGATTGCAGGTGGTGGGAAACCAGTTGCTGTGCATGTAGCATTCAAGAGTCCATCAGTAATGTGATGGTGTAGAAATGCATGGAAATCTGATATACAAAAAACAATAAAATACGTCACTATGAGCAACTCGCTTGAGTGATGCATGAGAACAACTTAATAGCAACAAGGCAGACCATTAGACAACTTGCAAAAATCTAAATGGAAAGAAGAGGAGTAGGAGTTGGTTTTTATACCCCACTTTTGTCTACCTTAAGGAGTCTCAAAGTGGCTTACAATCACATTCCCCTCCCCTCCCCACAACAGGTAAGGTAGGTGGGGCTGAGAAAATTCTGAGAGAACTGTGACTGGCCCAAGGCTACCCAGCTGGCTTCATGTGGAGAAGTGGGGAATCAAACCCAGTTCTCCAGATTGAGTCCATTAACCACTACACCACGCTGACTCTCAGTAGAGCTGAAGAGAAATATGAATAAGAAAGATTTGTTCAGGATAAGACTTAGCACAGTAAAAAGGGAGCCTCTTTTTCTGTTGAGGACTGGACAAATGGGGAATGCTGCAGCCAGAACCTGAACGCACATTCTGTGTTTATATGTTGCAGCCAGTTACCAACTACAAAGCCCTTCATAGCCTTGGACCCAAATACTTGCAGGACCACCTCTCCTGCCATGTGTTTCCCTCATCTGAGGAAAGCCTTCTGAAGATGCCACCCTGCAAATGGATAAATTCAGCAGCTGCCAGTTCGTGTACATTCTCTTTGGTGGATACCACCTTTTGGAACAGCCTTCCCAAGGAGTTCAGGAAGGTGCCCACACTTCTATCATTTTGTAGAATGAGCAAAATAGAAATGTTCAGAAAGGTGGTTTTTATAATGGGATTAGAGCTGTAATATAAGACAACAGGACTGTAATCTATTGCAGTGTTTATTGTATGTATTATGTTTTAGTGCACTGTCTTCTACCTTCGTAACCCACTTATGCATTATGGTATGCCATGCCTTAGACATGTTTTTCTTGTTTCCAGTTCTTTAATCCTGGTCCGACAGCATAGTTTATTGGATGTTACACACTGTCTCATGAAATTAAGATAACTCCGGAGGATGATGGAATACAGGAGGGCCTGGCGTGATGTGGTCCATGGGGTCGTGAAGAGTCAGACTTGAATGTGTGACTGAACAACAACAACACACTCTGATGGAATTGTTGTTTACATATTATAACTTGTGTTGAGTCTCAGTGAGAAGGGCAGGCTATAGTCTGATGGAATTGTTGTTTACATTTTGTAACTTGTGTTGAGTCTCAGTGAGAAGGACAGGCTATAAATGAACTAAAGAAAGGAAGAAACCATTCAGCTCACCTTCTTCTACCTGTCAGACAATTACTGTGGCTACTTGTGTTTTTTTAACTAGACAGTCCTTTTTTGAATCACCTGTTGTGTGTGTGTGTTCATGAATGTTACTTGCCCCCCAAAATCCAATTTTTAACCTAGAAGAGCACAAGGCTGGAATGGCGCATAGTTGTTATGGCACCTAGAAATATAAAGGGGTTTTGCTACCTGTCCAGCCCTCAAACAGTTCTCGACTGCCTAGAAGGGTGACAGTTCACAGAGATTCTGCCATCCATACCAGTCAGTAATAACAAGTGACTCAGAAAATATTAATAAATAAAGAGGAATAACAGATACACATTCCCTTTGTGGGGCTGATTTAACACAGACTCACCATGTACAAGAAGACAGGTTTTGTTTGAGATAGGTCCTGTGGGAAATATATTAAATATACATTCATAGCAGCTACTTTCTGAGATGCTAACATTCCAAAAGGTGATGGCAGTATCGTTAACTGCTGAACTCGTGAAGCTGAGTCGACTTCTATATTCCTCAGCAATGTACTCATTTGTATGCGTATTGTTCTGACTCAATGCTGCAATATTTACAGAGCTCCGATTAGTTTGTTTCTTCCATGAAGGATGAACTAGTTCAAAAGACCCTGTTAGGATACATCTCAAGGTCACGTTGCCACCCAGCTCTACTTCTTTATCCTCTGTCAAAATGGCACCTGGGGGGAGCACAAAATAATTTGTGATGAATAATTGTCTACCCTCCTGCCTCATGCTTACAGATCACTTGATCATTTCCTTTTCTCTGATTCTCATTAAAAGAAAACTGATATACCTCAGCCCAGCAGGAGAAGTTAGGAAGATTCCCAGTGAGGTGGTCTAGACAAGATCAAACGGTTTGGCTTCCCAAATGTGAGCCAGACTTCACAGCTTGGAACAACAATGCCACAAAAAGTATATGTGGAAGAGGGTTTTGTTTAAGTCAGTATCTTTATCTAGAAACCCTTCCATGAACTATTTGTGCTGGACTTCAGTTTCTAAAATGTTTTATCTATGCTAACTTTTTTTTTTAAAGCAAACTTCACCTTTGTAGTGGAATCGCAGAATACCGATGTTATTTCCTGGAATTAGTTGGTGTACATTACAATGGTTCTCCACTTGTACCCGATTGTACTCGATTTTCCGGCATGGATGCTTTGAGCAGACATTTGTTTTCTTTCTCCCCTTTCCCTTTAAGTTCTGGAGCCCGGCAGTGTGTTGTTTATTCCTTCAAAATTCTGGGAGTGCATAGTTATCACAGCTAATCAGCTGACCTTGGGAGGGCCTGTATGTATGATCCCTGTCATGTATGTATGTATGTATGATCCCTGTCATGTATGTATGTATGTATGATCCCTGTCATGTAGCATGTATGATCCCTGTCAAGGACAGCAATGTATAATTAAAACCACAGGTATAATCAGTGTATTTCAGATAATATATAAATCTGGGAAATAGCCCCAATAGAAAGCCTCAGCATGGTGAAATGGCCACTAGACATCTCGGAAGGCCAGATAGAGAGACACTTGCAGGTCAGTGGAGCCATTCTTCCACACTCAATGTAGACTGATACCAGGGAATGTGCGCCATATCAGCCGTTTCCATGAGGTCTATTAAGCACTGAGACAAGGCAGCTCTTTCATAATAACATGTTCCTTTACTGAACTTCCCGACCAAAGACACAGGCTCAACAGAAACCAATGTATACTTTTAAAAACCACACCCACCTTAAACAACAACCAGTACCAAGTAGGCAGCTAGGATCCTTCATTTGCATGAACGAAATACAATGTAACTATTAACAGTGCAGCTTTTGGATTATAAGCAACAAATACGATTGGCTGTTACTGGCAACACAACCAATAGTCTTGAAGGCCTTTGGAGCCTTCGCTCAGACCCAGGCTCCATCAGTACATAACAAGGTCCACCCAACTGTCAATTCTCCAGGGGGCTCCTGACAGCTGAAAGACAGCTGTTGTATTTTCTTCCTGTAACTGTCTGGCTAATAAAGTCTTCAACTCTCACCCCACTTGTGTGCCTATTTCCTCTGAATTGTTTGAAGGGCAAAAGTACCACAGCCATTTGGTAATACAACCTGTTAGCATGTAAAAGACTCCTGGCAGCTGAGTCCACAGATGTGGTCTCAGCTATCTGAGTACAATTACCATACAGAAGAAAGGGGCTTTGAAGTCTCCTTCATCCTCTAACCATCTAACTGCATTGGGCTTGCTCTAGGCAGGGTCTGTTCTTCCATTCTCTTTTTCCCCTTTCTTGCTTCTACTACTTGTTCTCACCAAGATTTCTCTGTGCTACATAAACTGCTTCTGCTTTCACACTGTGAACATTGGAACATTGTGCAGGTTCTGCCCAACTTTGGAATCCCTTATCTGGCCTCTCACAGTTATCCCTGCCATCTGCAGCAGAGCACTGATTTCCTCTGCTATACAATCCAAAGGTCTGCTTACACAAACAGAAGGCACTTCTGTTCTTGTAAGGGGAGGGCTCTGCAATTTCCACAGATTTTTTTATTTGCGATACTACTTCCTGCACTGCTTCCTGTGCTTTCCCTGATGGTTCCCCAAGCAACTGCGGAAGACACTGAGGAAAAGATCCATTTCCTCAGTGCTGCTTCTATCAACCTTGAAAAATGTGGGAAAGATCCTTTCCATAAGTAGAGATTTATTCTTGGTTTGGTGTAGTGGTTAGGAGCACAGACTCTAATCTGGGAGAACTGGGTTTGATTCCCCACTCCTCCACGTGCAGCTGCTGGGTGACCTTGGGCAAGCCACAGTTC
>NW_015162488.1:537379-545851 GCF_001447785.1 Gekko japonicus | reverse complement strand
TTCTTCTTCTTCTTCTTCTTCTTCTTCTTCTTCTTCTTCTTCTTCTTCTTCTTCTTCTTCTTCTTCTTCTTCTTCTTCTTCATATTCAACCCATTGTCTCCTGGTCCCACAGCTAGTATCTTGTTCCCCAGAATATGTGGGACCCATTTCCACAGATTACTGCTGCTTGTCCAAGTCTCCCAGTACATCTGGTCTTTCTCTCTCAGGTACTTTGTTACATGATCAGTTCTTTATATGATTTTGCCAAATGACTGGAATAGGACAGATGAAATGAAGAAAGCTTTTATCAAAAGCATACGTCTTGAGATAGTGATAGTGGTGGCATATTCACATGTGTGTTTGGTACTTTCACAAAAGGAGAACCAATGTATTCTCTATATGCTGAACTGTGTACCAGTGGAGACTAATTCTTATTAATTAAACATTTCCTCACAAGTCATTGATCATATTAGACTCACCCTGTACTCTGCAAAGCAATATGGAGATGATGGCCATGGTCAAGCCCTGGAAAGTCCACTGAGAACAAAGACCTTCCTTTACCTAGAATCAGAAGAAAAGAAGTGCATTATGAATACACAATCTATTTGTTGCCAGTCGCATTGCTCTGCTATCTGGGCTTTGGGTAGGGTTGCCATGTCCCCCCTGACCACCAAGAGGGGATAGGGGGTGGGGCTGACAGATCCAGGTTGGGAAACTCCTGGATAGTTGGGGATGGAGGCTGAGGAGGACAGGGACCTCAGTGGGATACAATGCCATAGAGTTTGCCCTCCAGGGGAATTGACCTTAATAGTTTGGAGATGAGCTGTAATTCTGGGGGATCCCTAGGACCCACCTGAAGGCTGGCATCCTCTCAAAATCTTGGACTTTAATCTGAACAGAGCGCTTTTCCATCAGGGGATCTTTTCCAGTTTGGATCAATAATCCCATGAAGAAAGCCTCTCACAGACACCAGCAGCCAGATCTTCCTCCCCATTGCCAAATCCAATGAGGTCAATAGGAAAGAGCATTGCACAGTCTTGTGTTATTTTTTTTTTCATTTTAGGACTGGTACTTCATTCCACAAGATTTTATTTCTTTTGAAAGCACAATAATATATACAGGATGCTCTTTATGCGTCTTTCCAGTTGCCCTGGATCAACTGCCAAGATGTTACTGTTTGTAATCCACAGGGTGCGTTCAGATGGGGGCTTTACAACAGAATCTGCGCTGGTTGCAATCGTTGTACTTACCGGCGTTCAGACGGCGAACATCTGTCTTCCCTCCCTAACGTTGTAAAGCCCTTTAAACCGTTGCACTCTGCCAATAGGTCCCCAAGTGGTGGTACCCTGAGTGCAACAGTTGCATTCGCTTAACCCCGCCGTCTGATCTCTCTCCACTGGTGTCTAGCCACTTCCGTTCGGAAGCCTGAGGCTTCCGATTTCCCCCCGCCATTTTTTTAAAACTAAGTGATGTGCGCTTGGGCGGAGCTTCGCCCTGAGCATTTTTTTTTTAAAAAAAAGCCCTTAGTGTAGCGTTTTGGAGGAGTCTGGGACTTCAGGGAGGCCAGTTTGGTCTTTAAACTTTAAAGGTAAGTCCTTACCTTTAAAGTTTAAATGTAATATGGGGTGTTTTGAGCATGCGCAAAGATTGCCATTCTGTGAATGGCTGCCTATGCGCATGCTCAAACTGAGTTAAAAAAAAAAAGCCGACGCCCGCAGCGTGTGAGTGGGCATACAGCGATGGGATCCGCAAAATGGAGGTGAGTGTGATCGCGTTTCAGCCGGCATAAACTGCACCGTCTGAACGCACCCTCAGTGTGCCACAATTCATAAAGGTATACTATCATAATGGAGAGGATTTATGCAAAAAAGGGGCAGAGCAGGAATATTTTGGAGGAACTCAAGCTATTTTCAGATTTTAAAAATCTGTCACTCTGCTACATCCAACCCTGAACTGAGTTAGAAGTTATGCAGCTCAATTGTTGTACTGGTCATGGTTTATAATGCCCCCCACCCATTTTAGTGATAAAACAAATAGTTATGTATTTAAAATATTTATATCCTGCCTTAGGTGCACAGCTAACAATGGAACAAATGGCCAGGACACAAAAACAAAAACACATGCCAAAAAAGTTCCCCCTCTACCAAATGCCCTCTAATATAGAACTGTCTAGCAGCCACAGAAAGCACCCTTGGCACCCATTCTGGTAGGCCATTTCAGAGAACTGGACCAACCACAAAGAAGGTCCCTGACTCAGCTGTCGCTGAATAGATAATCTTAGGAGAGGGTACCGCAAGGAGAAGGCTGTTTAAGGTAACAAACAGATATATGGGAATATACTATAAATGCAGTTCAGTTGTTAATGTCACCACAGTCTTTGCTTTGTAGCATTCTTTTAAGGGGATGGTTTCTGAATACATGCACATCCCACTTGTGTACCATAAACTCAGTGGAAGCCTTTTTATGGTCTGACTAATCTAGGCTGAGCCTCAGTGCTGTCACTGAGCTCCAGAAAGCCCCTGGGGCTGAGCACCAGAAAGCCCCTGTCTGAAAATAAACATAATGATTTGAAAAAAGATTTCTCATAGAAAGACAATGAGGAAAAGGTGGGGATTTCAGATACAGAATCAGTGAAGGAAGCATCTGGGATTAGAATGACAAGGAACCACAGAACAGTATAATACATCTTAGAAGGAAGGGGGCACAGAGATGCTAGAAATGTCTGCCCTAAAGCCAATGAACATTTGTAAATGCCACGGTGAAAGATGTGCTCTCCTGGGATCTCACATAGAAAAATACGAATACAGGCGATGAAAAGTTTGTTTGCATGTTTGGGAGAATGCACACTAAAGCAAAATATCTTTCTACAGTCTTGAACCCCTCACCCTGGAAGTCGGCAGCTATACAGTCTCAAATGTATGGTGGGCACACTGAGAGCCTTTTGCCTCAGATGGTAACTTGTGCATGTGAATGAGCCATCATAGATTAATCATCACAGATTTGATTTTTAGATCAACCACTATTAGTTTGGATATAAAGTCACACAATCCATTTAGTTCAATAGTTCTAATCCAGCTGTACCTTCCTAGGGTCTCTCTCAGCCCTCCTCCATTGCTGAGCCATTTATCTGCCTAGGGAAAGTGGACACTGGAATGTGGCATGCACAGGTGTGTGTGCTGAAATTCCTTCGAAACATGAAAAAATCAGCTTCATTGATTTAAATAGAATAATGCATTTAGGATCATTTATTTATTTCCCAAAATTTATATCCTGTCTTTCTACCCTATAAGGACCACTCAGGTGGCTAACAAATTATGTAAGGATAAAGATAACATTATCTTCTCTCACCCATGTTTTCCAGATCTCCTTCAGAAAGTAAGGAAGTGGATCGTGCACATTATAGCCAAATAAACTATCTAAATGAGAATATTTTAGCTTGCTAAATAATTTTTTCTGCTCGCTAAATATTTCTTAGAGACTCAACTCTTTTATAAATATAAATCAGAAAATCGATGTTGTCTGGATGATAGGGTTGCCAGTCTCCAGGTGGGTCCTGGAGATTGACCAGAATTACAGTTGATCTTCAGACTACAGAGATCAGTTCCCCTAAAGAAAATGGCAACTTTGGAGGGTGTATTCTACGGAGCTCCACCGAGCCCCTCCATTCCCCCAACCCTACCTTCCACCCCCAAATTTTCCAACCCAGAGTTGGCAACCCTTCTAGATAAAACGGAATATTTTTGCGCCTTAAAGACTAATGTGATTTTTCTTGTATCAACTTTCATGGACATCTGAGAATGTGAGTGTTTGTTCACAAAACATTAAGTTGGAATTAAATCTTTAAAATCCCTTTATATGCCAGTTTATTTTTGCTCGACCAGATTAACACAGCAATTCCTTTTTTCTTTGAATATGTCACCAATGTTCAGCTGATGAGATGGCTCCTAAAACTTGGTCATGGCACAGACTGAAATAGAGCCCAACCTACATTATTCTGTACCTCCAGTTTTTTAGTCTTTGGGGATTTTAAAAGAAGAAGAAAAATGAAATGGAAAAATGCCTACAGTGGACAGACCACTGAGTTAAGGGAACCTAAGAGCAGAGATGGACATAGACATCTAAAAAAGTTTCATTTTAATTTCTGCTTTTCCTTAGACTCTGTTGTGGGGTGGGGGTGGGGGGAGCAGCTCTTTCCCCCTTCCTCTTAAACTTGTTATCTGAACTTGCCTTTGGAGAATGGGATCATCCCTTGTACCCTTTTAGATGCACACTGAAACCATCACAATACCGGTCAGTTTACCCCACAATAACTACTAGTTCTGTAGATAGCAATGATACAAATTAAAAAGCAATAAAAGGCTAGAATTTAACCCTACATTTCCCAGTTCTAATGAGTTTAGTGGAAATTCCACTTCACATTAGAGAAGGTGAATGCAAGCATGGGAGATTGATCAGTCTGGCATGTATTTCTGCAGTTTCCTCCTATGACTAATTTAGTGATCCCCATAGCCAGAATGGTACAACACTAAGAAGGAGCATATTTAAATAAAGCTTGGAAGTGATGATAAATTAGGGTCAGTAGTTTTAAAAACCACAAGCTGCCATATTGAAGCTGCTTAAAATCCAAATCACTTGTTGCTTTCCCAGATATCATTATGCCATCCACAATATATATTAAATTTAATATTGGTTCTCTTTCTATCTCAAATCTACATAAACAATGAACACACATATGTGCACACACACGTATCACCATGGATATTAAAAAGAATTACCTTTGTGAAATACTATGTACATTTGTCTGGAAATAAGCTCCACTGAACTCAATGGGACTTTCTTTTGAGAAATATCCTCAGAATCAAGTGGCATAGCTGTTTTCACATGACTGAATTTAAATATAGGTGTATGTCTTGCATCCATGTTTCAAAAATATTTCTACATTTATGGGAAACCACATTAGACCACTCTCCTGCTTCCATCCTGTCTGATATTCGTGGCCTTCACACCAGGAGCAAGAGAAAGGCGCTTTTAGTGTAACACATGGAAACATTCCTGCAGCCAAATCCTTCCCATGATGTTGGAAATAAGACTCATGGACTCATGGAGTTTAGTGCCCCTTGCTTTGTCATCCTAAGCAGAATCACATTCTTTTAAGCCATCACTAGAGTGTCACTGTTATTCCCCAGTAAACATGCGTAGCACTGCTGCCTGAGACATGACGCGAAAAAGGAACTTTGAGCCTCTTCTCTGCTGCCTGAATGCAGAACATGACAGATAAGTTGGACAGATTAATTGTAGACTGATTTAAGCAAATACTGATGGAAACCTCATGTTTGAAGATATCCCTCAGTTACATAGCCCACATTTCCCCTCAGGCATGTCTCCCTACCTCCCATCAACACTGAGAGAGCCATATAACCAGGAATGTGCAGGGATGGATGGGTGCAAAGTAGACAGAATAACATTATCAGTTCTTACCGTGGGATACATGAAGAAAGAAGAGCGTAAGAGCGTCTGAGAGCAGCTGCTGCTTCCAGCTAAACAATGAAGGACCAACAAAAACCCATGAGATGGAAGGAAAAACACTACAGAGCGTCTGGCTCTCTGGAGAAATAAAAATCTTCACTGTGCTCCTCCCACGATAGCTGATGGGATGAGGGCTTTCAGGCAGCACTTCCTTTCTCTGTATTCTTGTACTTCAGCATTCAGTAGAAAGATTGCACAAGTTTACCAGTGTCTGCATTTTTCCAGGGAAGAGAGGGGCTATTTTATATGTGTGTCATTGATGACATGTGAACATTAAAGAACTGCCACAATGTACATACACATAACTGGAAACACTGATTTTGTACCATTATTCTTTTAAAATTCTCTCCCCAGGAAGGATTCAAAGTCAGATGGTGTCTACAAGACAGACAGAAACAAAGTAAAGGGAAGGACCTTTGTATAGGCCTTGTAAAAACACACAGAAAGAGTCTTAAGGGCCTTAGAGACGGATGTGTCTTTGCAAGGAGCATACTTTAAGTACAAACACTAGAGCATCACTGGAGTTCAGGTACTATTCTGTTTATCATGGAAATCCATGCACCTTTGCCATTTACAAACAACTCCTAGAGTACAAAAGTAATGGGATGCTATGAGATAAAGAATAACCTATAATTTTGTGGAACTAGGATAATAATCCAAGAAAATCCTTGATGCAATGCTGGTAAATTTAGAAAGAGCAGGAATATCTAAATGTAACAGAGAGCCAGTTTGATCTAGTGGTTAAGTGCGTGAACTCTAATCTGGGAGAACCGGGTTTGATTCCCCACTCCTCCACTTGCACCTGTCTGGATAACCTCGGGCAAGCCATAGTTCTGATAAGAGCTGTTCTTGAAAAAGAACAGTTTCTGTCAGAGTTCTCTCAGCCTCACCTACCTCACAGGGTGTCTGTTGTGGGGAGGGGAAGGGAAAGGAGTTTGTAAGCCACTCTGAGACACCTTTTGGTAGTGAGGTTGGGTATAAATCCAATCACTCTGAGACACCTTTGGGTAGTGAAGTTGGGTATAAATCCAATCACTCTGAGACACCTTTGGGTAGTGAAGGTGGGGTATAAATCCAATCTCCTCTTCTTCTTCTTCCAAACAGGAAAAGACACAGAAATATTTTTCATGCTGTGTCCTGAAAGCACATTTCACATTTGCTGCTCTACAGTGGAAAATGTAAATGAGAACAGCTTTAGAAACAGCTCCCTTCTGCTTTCTGACTTTTCTATATCAAGTGACAATTTGCATGTGTAAAAGGACCATCTCAGTTCAAAAGCAGCAGAACTATCATATAAAAGCAAAACCAATCCGTCTTCATAGCAATAACTCACACCTTCATCAGCAAGCCTTGACACAGTGGACAGACAAGTATAGGTTGGCCCCCAAACAGCAAAGAAACAAGGGAGAAGATGGCTTTGCCAAACTACTCTAGACATGATTATCTCGTGTGTATTTTCTTACAATCACCAGCATTGAATTCCCAGTAACATCTCTAGCTTGTGCTGTTACCAAAGGCTGTGCAGACTTCATTAAATCTCTTGTTCTGGATCATATACTGGACTGATGTATATTTTAATTTGTTAACTGATGAAACGACAAACTAGTTGCATATCTTATTTACGGCTAAGAAAAAATTAAGTGAAACTGAATAATGATTAGACTTGTCACTGCTAGTGCAGTTCTCAAGATGACTCCTTGTCAAAGAAGGTAGCCTTACAATTGCATACAGTGCAGTTCCTGCAATAGCCTTCTTGAAAATAACACTAGCCAGGTTGCTCAAGCAAGATATAACTTGTCTGTTGAGGGCAATTTAGAAGTTGACAAGAAGCGGGGACCTGCGATACTCATGGGGGGAGGAGCTCCACATGGAGGAGGAAGAGGAAGCAGCCACAGGTGAGCCTTCTCGCCCGCCCCCCTGCATCAATGGTGAGGCCCGCGTGCCTCCCAGCCACTGAGCCCACCAATCCTTTCCCCCCCGCAACCAGCGGCAAGCCGCACAGGCATGCCGAGCCTTCTCCTGCTCCCCCCAGGGCACTGGCAGTGAGGGCTGAGTGGCTCCCAGCCACTGGGCCCACCAAGTCTTCTCCTGCTCCCCCCAGCACCGCCGGCGAGGCCTGAGCAGCCCCCAATGGCCAGAGCATTCTCTGCACTTGCTCAGGAAATGCTTTTACTTTTTGAGGATTTAAATATCCCCCATATATATATTTTCAAATTTTTAGATTTTTCTGCACACCTGGGGACTGCTCCAAGTGTGCAGGAAAATCTCTCTGCCCCCCAAGTGCCCCCGATGTGCAGATTTAGATATCTGCACAGAGGGGGCAACTTGGCTATTAGATATATAGATAAATGTGACTTTGTTTCACTGTGCTTTTGGAAGTTAATCCCTGTTGGGTATCTAGATGGGTAGCTGTGTTAGTCTGAAGAAGAAAAATTATAATTATTGTAGGTATTACCATCTTCTGTTGCATTGTCCTATGCTTTGTAATCTGCTTTCTGTATTGTTCAGATTCTGACCAGTTCACCAATAGTGGCTCAAATGCTGAAGTCCCACCAATTGCAGTGCAACCCAAATTTTACTAGTGAGCAGCTGGAATTTTGGCTGAATGCCAATGTGGATCTTCATTCTGCATCCATGTTGGCCAATGGCATTGCTCTCCCTGATAATGCCAGGTAAATACAAGTGCATAAAAAGGGCTAAGCAAGCCCTCCATTCTTACAGTTGCTTCTGCTCCCAAACCTTCTTCTGTCATCAGTGACAATGAAATCACTAGTCCTCCTCAGGGGTCATTTCGTAGAAAAAGAGATGCAGGGGCTCATTAGCTTAACTCATTAGCATAACTTATTTGCATATTCCACACCCCCTGATGTCACCGAAAGTGTGTCAGAAGGCAACATCCACCACTCAGGCTTCACTGGACTGTTTCCGATTGCTAGCTATTGGGGGGGGGGGGTCGCTCTCCTTTCC
>NW_015162488.1:514329-537312 GCF_001447785.1 Gekko japonicus | reverse complement strand
GGGAGCAACAGGGTAAGGATATGTACACAGAGGTCACAGAAAACAGAATGGCAGCTTGCTGACATTGAGGATTTAAATATCCCCCATATATATATTTTCAAATTTTTAGATTTTTCTGCACACCTGGGGACTGCTCCAAGTGTGCAGGAAAATCTCTCTGCCCCCCAAGTGCCCCCGATGTGCAGATTTAGATATCTGCACAGAGGGGGCAACTTGGCTATTAGATATATAGATAAATGTGACTTTGTTTCACTGTACTTTTGGAAGTTAATCCCTGTTGGGTATCTAGATGGGTAGCTGTGTTAGTCTGAAGAAGAAAAATTATAATTATTGTAGGTATTACCATCTTCTGTTGCATTGTCCTATGCTTTGTAATCTGCTTTCTGTATTGTTCAGATTCTGACCAGTTCACCAATAGTGGCTCAAATGCTGAAGTCCCACCAATTGCAGTGCAACCCAAATTTTACTAGTGAGCAGCTGGAATTTTGGCTGAATGCCAATGTGGATCTTCATTCTGCATCCATGTTGGCCAATGGCATTGCTCTCCCTGATAATGCCAGGTAAATACAAGTGCATAAAAAGGGCTAAGCAAGCCCTCCATTCTTACAGTTGCTTCTGCTCCCAAACCTTCTTCTGTCATCAGTGACAATGAAATCACTAGTCCTCCTCAGGGGTCATTTCGTAGAAAAAGAGATGCAGGGGCTCATTAGCTTAACTCATTAGCATAACTTATTTGCATATTCCACACCCCCTGATGTCACCGAAAGTGTGTCAGAAGGCAACATCCACCGCTCAGGCTCCACTGGACTGTTTTGGATTGCTAGCTATTGGGGGGGGGGAGAGAACGTGCAGATCTGTCCTCACAGAGGAGGGAGAGCTTGTACCTGAATAAAACGTGGTCTTAAAGGTGCCACTGGACTGTTTTGGACCCGGGGGCCAGGGGGAGCTCTGCAACTTACCTGGCTGCTTCTTGCTCTGACTGAGGGCTGCTGGGAGCAGGGGGTGGGGCTTGTTGCATGTGCCCCCCCCTGGGCTCTTTACTGCCGGAGCTCTGCTCCTGTGCGCTCCTGCAGGAAATGACCCCTAGTCCTCCTCCTCAAAACAGGCTGAGGATGCTTTCTCTTTCTCTGCTTTCCCTTCCTGAAATTGATCCTCCACCTCTTTCCACCCACACCCATCTCTTAGCTTCCTCTGTCCCTGCTCTTGGCTGGTCTGACTTATAGCTACTAGAGATCGTCTTCCCTGATAGTACTCCCACCTTCTTTTTCTGGGGGGAGGGGACCTTCCTTTCTCATCCCTTCACATCTTTTGGTCCCTTTTGGTTAGCACTTACATCTATCATTTCTCTCCAAATTGGTTTCCCTGGACTAGATACATGGAAGAAACACTGTTTGAGTCCAAAGTAACGTTAATGAGGTATTATCTTCAAGTAAAACAACTGAATATTATGATTGGGCAAATGAAATTGGTTTTTATTACATTGTCACAGATGAATTCCTATTGTATTTCATCACCAAATACTTGTACAGCCACCCCTTTTTCCGTTTTGAATCTTATATCTATTTTGTACCTTTTTCTATTTTGTATCTTACTTCTGGGTTAAGTATCTGTTCCCTCCCCCCCTCCCCCCTCCCTTCCTTGGGATATTCACTGTGTCAGGATGAGAACTCTGCATACAGTGGATTCAAATGATCTCTAACCTAAGAATCCATGTTCTACTTATACACATGTGGACGACACTTTTCCCAAGCCTGCCCTGACATGGGGAACTGATTTGGGTAACAATAGTTTTGAAATGCTGTACACAGTTTGTTCTAACCTGTGTTACAACAGTAGATGGCAGCAGTGATCTAACAAGGATTTTATAAGTCAAACGATCAAAATACAAATTTCACTTTACTCATTTTGCTGTTCATGTAGTAGCAATATATGTCTAAAACTGGACAATTCTGTTAAATGAATTCTATTTGTTTGTTTATTAGATTTATTTTCCGCCCTCCCCACTGAAGCAGGCTCAGGGCAGCTTACATAAAAAGTTAGAATACATAAAACACAACATTTGTAAAACCGATAAAAAAGTGCTAGTACAGTGTCAATAATTGTGTAGCGATGGCGGAACATAGTAGCAGATCAGTCATAATGGGAATACAATCTGCATTGATGTTAAGCTATTATCTCAGTTAAAGAGGAGCTGCTTCTTGAACTACTGATCACATACATGAATGCACAAATCTGCGTACTGAGTCAGACCATGGGTCTATCAAGGTCAGCATTGTCAACTCCGACTAGCAGGCGCAGCAGATCTCCAGGGTCTCAGTTTAAGGTCACATCTATCATTAAGGAAGTAATTACTATAATTATTTTGTTATTTCTTGCACCATGCAATACTGGAACAAATCATAATTACATTATTTCTCCCAGCAACATATTTTGCCTGTTGCCTGCTTGTGCTTTACCTTTCACCTTTTGCACCGGTTTTCTTCTTTAGTTTGGGAAATAGAAATTAAATTATTTACTTTTTATTTATTTCACAAATTGTATGCTCCAGCTATCTGGCTGTATAATGGGCAACATGGCAGCTAACAAATGAAAAACGTACATAATAAAATCACATCTTAGAAACCATTAAAACCGACAAAAACATATCATTAAAACAATTGAAAACAGAGCTAAAATATACACGCAACATAAAAACAGCAATTAAAACATTGGGCAGGAAGGAGGGATCACTGAGCTGGAGGAAATGTAGGGTTGCCAACCTCCAGGTGGGGCCTGGGGATCTCCTGCTTTTACAACTGATCTCCAGCTGACAGAGATCAGCTCCCCTGGAGAAAATGGCTGCTTTGAAGGGTGGCCTCTATGGCATTGTACCATGCTGAGGCCCCTCCTCTCCCCAAACTCCGCCCTCTCCTGGATCCACCCCCAAAGTTTCCAGGTATTTTCCAAGCCAGACCTGGCAACCCTAAGCAAATGGGATTACCATCTTTATCAGGCAATGTAGATAGCTGAAGTGCACAGGCTAGGATCTAGACTTCACATGCAGATGTTCTGTACATTCTAGGGTACTTCACAGAAGCACCTTGCAGCAGATGTGCCTCCCAGCTGCCACCCAGCTGGAAGACCTCCAGAGTACCATCCCCTGAAGCATGAGCAGATGCTGCTGGAAAAATTAAATTGGCAACATAATCCCATCAAATGCAGAAGTGTTTGGAATCCAGCCATAAATTAGGCAAATCCTATCCTATCCACTCCACTGGTGTGTAAAAATGACTATATGTATCACAATGAGAGAATACATTACAGAGAAGAGAATGTGAAGGGATGTGGGTGCTGTTACGTAGTACATTGTGGTCTGTTTTTGGTTAAATTTCTTTCTCACATTATTACAAGAACTCAGGATACAACATAGCTACATGTCATTTTATTTTCAAAATAACGGCTGAAAGACAAGAGTTTGTCACACAGAGAAACAACATGATAAATAAAAGAGATTTGTCCAAGGCTACCCAGTGCTAACCAATTTGCAGAGGCTTTTTTAAAAATTACCTGCCTTTAACTGGTAAAATGAAGTTATTTATTTATTCATCCATTAACAAGGTGGGGAACAACATAATCAATACAATAGTTATAAAGCCAATAAAATCAAATAAAACTGTAAAGCAAGCAAGTTGTGAATGTTGTTGGCATACTCAGGAATGAAGACCTCATCTAGTTTTTAAGGCCCATTCACACGGGCCAGACACCTGGATCTCCTGGCTTCCTTTAGCAATTTTATAAAGCTGACAGGATTAAATCACAGACCTTCCCATCTCCCTCTGTTTTAACCTTCACTGTTTATTTATTAATTATTTAATTTGATTTCTCAACCGCCCTCCCCCGGAGACCAGGTTCAGCACAGTATACAACATGGTTATAAAATGTCAGATAAAACAAGATTAAACCAATAGACCAACAGTTGAGTTAAAGATGGCATTAAAACCTCAATAGTACTGCAGGGACGGGAGTGCCAAGAGGGAACTGTCGCTGTTCTCAACCGAACGCCTGGCAGAACGCCTTACAAGCCCTGCAAAACTGTAATAAGTCGCACACGGTACGGATGTTATTCAGCAGAGTGTTCCTGGCCTCGGCCCTGGTCGAGGACAGCTGGATATCTCTTGGGCTGGGGACCAACCAGTAGGTTTTTATCTACAGAGCATATTGCCCTTCTGGGGGTATACCAGGAGAGGCTGTCCTGAAGGCTGTTAAAGGCCTTAAAGGTCAATACCAAGACCTTGAACCTGATCCTGTACTCCACCAGAAGCCAATGCAGCTCACACTGCACAGACTGAACATGTGTTGTGTGCGGTGTCCCTGTGAGGACCTGAACCACTGCATTCTGCACCAGTTGGAGTTTCCAGGTCAGCCTCAAGGGTAGGCCCACATAGAGTGAGTTACAGTAGTCCAGCCTGGAGGTGACCATTGCATGGATTACAGTGGCTAGGTCAGGGCGAGAAAGGTACGGAGGCAGTTGTCTGACCTGGCGTAGTTGGAAAAATGCCTGTTTTGCAACATTGGTGACCTGGGCCTCCATTGTTAAGGAGGTATCCAGAATCACCCCCAGGCTCTTAACAGTAGGTTCTGGTCTCAAAGGCACACTATCAAGAGCTGGGAGTTGGCACCCCACATCAGAATCTCCCTGCCCCGACCACAGAACCTCAATTTTAGAAGTGTTTAATCTCAGCCGGCTCTGTTTTAACCATCCCACCAAGGCCTCCATCCCCTCTGCCAAATTTGCAGGGGTGGTATCTGGCCGGGCTGCCCTTCAACAGATAAAGCTGGGTGTCATAGAAAGAGTCATGCTTTTGGGTAATCCATTGAAGTAGGACAACAACAACTGCGACAAGCCTTGAAGGTTTAAGGTTTTGCAATTCTAGTGGCCAAAAGGCATAAGAAAGAAATCTGTTTTGATTATTCTAAACAACAAAGTGCATTTCAAAATAAATAATTACTGCATTGTATTATACAATTTAACTTAATTATAGGATCAATATTTATGAAGGCAAAGATCTGAGTGCATTTTATGCAGTTAGAACTCATGTGAAGTTTCATCTCACAACAAGGTTTCATTCAATAGATTCTTCATCCACCCAGAAAGTTTTTTTGGGGAAGAGCTTTCAATGGGACTTGATCTCTTGTACAGGAATACTGTCCACACGTTAAATTTCCTGAGCATATCGGAAGAACCTGGAGAAGAGCAAGGTAATACTTTAAAGGCCGCAAATAAACAGAAGACCTTGCTAGAATACTGAATGTGTATGGAAATTGTTTGTCAGAGGTTTTAATGTTTTTCCCCCCCACTTTCCAGGACACCCTTTCCAAGAAGGATAATTTATATGGACTGAATGTGTTTAGTTTGTATTTTCTGCCTCCATTTGGGATATGTGTGTGTGCCTCCATTTACTTCAAAAGACAAGAGAGACCAGCACAATTCATCAGCAAGGATGGGAGAGATATTCTAAGTAAGAGGTGTCAGACTCATTTGTTACAAGGGCTGGATCAGATATAAATGTCACTTCGCTGACATGTCCCACTGTAGCTACTGGCCTGCGGATATGTAAACTTTATAAAGGTGACTTCAGGTGCCAGATGGCAATAGCAGGTGAATGACAATAGGAGGCTTGATTGGATTAGGTGTGATATGCAGAGGGGTAGTAGGTATGGAGATCCCAGCACTGATAATGAGACAGGAAACCTAGGTCTCAGTTTCATCCAGGATGATTCAGTCCAGGAGGGATGCAAAGAATAAATGGGCATAAGTTTGACATTAGAAACCACAACATTCAGTTGCTGACCTAAGAGTAGCAGTGCTCTTACAAAGGAATTTCATAGAGATTAGAAAGAGATACTGCTGAGTTGCAATTGATAATGAAGCTCAAGACAATGCATCCTCAGGACTAAATTGAGACCTAGGTTCCCTGTTTCATTACCAATGTGTGCTATTATCATTTGATATCTGAAATCACTCTACTCTCCAAGATATAAGGCCCGATCCAAGTGTTCTAATTCCTAATCAGGGTCTTTTAAAAAAAGAAAATTACATCCAGATAGGAACAGAGAAATCTAATTTTTTTAAAAAAATCAGAATAAGCCAAAATAATTTCCTCACTGTAAATTGTGCTTATTGGAAGAATTCATCCATTCACCCTCCCATCCATCCACCCTCCCTCCCTCCCTTTCTGAAGAAGTGTGTTTGCATGCAAAAGCTTATACCTAGAATAAAATGTTGTTGGTCTTAAAGCTGCTGTGCGGCTTTGTTCTCTCTCTTTCCTCCCCCTCCCTTCTTCCCCAAAAGAGAAGGAGCAGCCCCAGAGAAGGGAGCAGAAGCTCTATGTGTGTTTGTGTGTGTGTCTGAGAGAGAGAGAGAGAGACTTGTCTCTATAACTCTCCCACACAAAGCAGGAAGCAGCCACTGAGGGAACTCTATGGGGGGGGGAATGCAGGAAACAGGAAGCAAATAGCCACCGAGGGAGCTGGGGGGAAAGCAAGCTACGGTGTAGGTGTAGCATCAGACCTGGAAAAGGAAGCAGGAGAAGGAAGTCGCTTATGGGTTTGATCTGAGCCCTGCAGAGGCCAGATCCAGCCCATGGGCCATATGTTTGACACCTCTGTTCTAAATGAAGAGCCCACCTATAATATACTGGGTCCGATGCATACTTGAGTCAATCAGCTCATAGTTTATTCAGGAACAAGACAACAACAGCCGGCTCGCAGGCCGGCTTATAACCCCAAGGCAAACCACACTCAACACACACCACCCCCCAACACCCATGATTGGTTTATTTACAGTGCTCGTGCTTAATAGGTTAACTCTAAGATCCTAGCTTCCCGATTGGAGTGGACTAGGATCTGACCATCTATTGTTTGTATGAGCGAAGCTCGGGCTCTCCGCAGGACCGCGTGCAGACCCGACCTCGCACATAGCCGACTCAGTATACACCACCACCTTGAAGTCCTAGTCCAGCACACCCTTCTTAGGTTGTGATCCCCATCTGCCAGAAACTTTCAAGAAGGTTTATAAGCAGGTCATAAAGGAAACATTCCTTTGACTTGCTCTTTATATCCAGCATCTAGCACAAAGGCATATTGCCTCTGAATACCTTTAGTGATCATGACTTACAGCCATTAATAGGCCTCTGTTCCACGACAGGTGACGAAACTAGTCTCTGCAAATGGTCAGAAGCATCTTCAGTCCTAACCTTCCTTTACCTCATACAAAGCCAAACCCCATCACTGAAAACAGGCTTTGTGGGTTAAAATCCCATGAGTTTTTTATTCAGTTGATCCCAGCTTCCCATTCTTTCAGTTTAAAAAAACAGTCTCACCACGTGTAGAAGATCCTGCTTTGCATCACTGGGGGGTACTCTCCTCCAGCACTTGAAGACAGAAAAGGCCAATAGCCCCAGGATAAAGATGATAACCAATATGCAGACAATTATGGGAGTTCCCGGAACTTTTCTTTTTGCTGCAGAGAAATAAATACATGAGATGGGAGAGGCAGAAAACGGGGCAGAAAAACCTGTGTGTGAAGAGGGCATTGCTAAAAACATTTTGTGCCAGCAGAATCATAGTGGATGTCTGCAGAAATGTATTTTTTCATGCCTTAGATGAGTGTCAGTGTGTTATTGATACATGACCTAGGATATCTCTTTAGAAGCACAGAGACGTGAATACTGGTGATGTGGGTATATGCTTAAAATCAGAATTTGTCCTAGAAATGCATTTGATTGCAAAAACAACTCATCTTGTGACATGAGCAATACTACCATGGATGCAAAAAACCTGAGGTTTTGTTAAAATTGTCGCTCCCATTCACCTTGGGTTTTATTGCACATAATCAAATGAAGTTACCTTTATTCTACCCACATAGATATTGATACAAGATGGTGGCATTCTCTCAACATTGGAAGGTCGCCTACCACCATAGTCCAGGTTCCTACCAGGCTGTGGTCGTTGAGTTAGTGCTGGTGTTAGGGCCAGGGCCATAGTATTAAAAGGTGGCACCCTAAGAGGCGGCTTGGTGGAAGAGCTCCGTTTCTCCTGGAGAAAATGGTGGACTCTGTGTCCTTATATCCTGCTGAGATGGCCCCTGTATGACAGCCAATGTGACGTAGCAGTCAGGGCTTCAGAGCACGGTAGAGACTGCAGGTAAGGGGGGTGGAAAGCTGAAGAGTGAGGGGGAAATAAAGGTAGGTTGATGATTGGCTGGGAAGGAGATAGGGTTGCCAACTCCAGGTGGGAAATTCCTGGAGATTTGAGGGATGGAGCCTGGAGAGGGTGAGGTTTCAGGAGGGGTGGGACTTCAGACAGGTACACTGCCATAGACTCCATGCTCCAAACCAGCCATTCCCTCATGGGGAACCATTGTTGCCAATCTCCAGGTGAGGGCTGGAGATCACTCAAACTTACAACTGTTCTTGAGGTAGCAGAGATCAGTTCCTCTGGAGAAAATGGTGGAATTGGTGTCATTATACCCTGCTGAGCTAACCACAGCAAATTGACACTGAGTGCTCAAGGCCAGGGCACCCGCTCAGAGCCTATTTCTAGAGCTCGTTGTATTTATTTCCACAACGAGCCTTATTCCTAGTATATATATATATATATTCTGTAGGCAGCCCTGAGCCTGCCATGGCGGGGAGGGTGGGATACAAATTTAACAAATAAATAAATAAATAATAACAAATAATAAGACATCTACCCTGGACAACTGCTGGCCTTGAAATACTAGCAGACTTGGGGTAAAGCAGTTTAATGTGTGCTCAATATTCGAAATACATCCGAATCCAAATTTTACTGTTCCAGATATTTGGAATCCTTTTGATACATATAAAAAGCAGGCTGAGCTGCCTGACAAATGAAAGTGAAAAATAATTCTCCAAACGGTTTAGGATGGGTTGCCTGGAAAATGAAAGTGAAGCATATTCCCCATGCAGCCTGGTAACAAGTGTAGTGGAAGCAGGGATGAGAGCAAAGCCTGTGACTGACAACTGATAGAATCCTGAAACAGGCACAAATAACAGAAAGCATTTTCACATTAGTCCCTTCAAAATGAAAAATGGGCATAACTGCTTTATAATCCCCCTACTGGCCATTTGCTTTTGATTAATGCTCTGGAGCAACATTCCATATGCAGAACCTGTGTTCCTTTTCATTCTCCTCAAATGACTACCACTCAACCCCTCACTGTATACATTGATTTAGTAGTTAGGAATAAGATTTAGGATTAGCAGATTTATTGAATAATTAAAAATAGATTAATACAGATATTTCATATTTGCTTTAGGTCCTTTCAAAATTAGCATAAGAATATAGTTTGTTAGACAGATGCAGATAGATAATTTGTATTAGTTTTAGATAATAGATTTGTAGACTGTCATGCTCAGGGTCGTCCCTGAGCCCTGAAAATCCTGTCGCCGTTTTGGAAGAGAGATCGCAGAAGGAAACAAGTGCCTCAGATGTGAAAGGGCTGGGTGTTGCGTCACAGTCCAGACACCTTTCTCAGAGCAATCGCTTTTACACCCTCTCTGTCTGCCTTAGCTGTGCAATTATCTCTGAACTCCTCCCCGGCATTTTCCGTTTCTTTCCTTTTATCTCCCTGCCCCTCCCTTAAGGACACACCCCTCAAGCTATTCTGGAGCCCATAGCCTCTTCCCGCCGCCCATCACCGCATTCTCCAATCTCTTAGTGTTTCCCCTTTTTGTCCCACCTCTCTTTAAATCCCCGTGCCTCTATCTTGAAGTTATGCATGCAGGGGAGTGCCCACTTCCGTCTCGGACGCCGTGACTGCCACTCGCTGTCTCTTCCTTTCTGAGGGTGAGGGGTAAGGCAGGGGCCCTCCAATTACCTCTATCTTTCAACTGGGCCCTCCCCCCTTTAGGTAGAGGAGCGCCGTCCATGCCGGACCGCTCCTTCGACCCCATCTCCTCCGAGTTCCCTCTGCATTGCGGCCGTCGTTGAGGGAGGGGTTTGGGGATGCTCGAGTCTCTGGGACTGTTTCCCATGGCCCATCCACCTCCCGGTATTCATGGGGAGCCCAGCGCTGGCCGCGCTAGTCCCGCCGCCGCGGCCTATGAGGCCGCGGAGTAGCCCACAGCGGGACATAGACTTTGTATGCTAAGTGTATGAGTGTGATAGAGTTTCAGTTTTATGCCTGTTTCTACTGCAGCTGTTTTTAGGAAACACTGTGCTAGTGTGGAAGCAATTTGTAATTAGGGATGGGCACAAACCAGGAAAATGCAGTTCAGTTCATGGTTTGTGATGTGCCCCATTGGGCACATCACAAATGTTTAGCCACCTCACAAATTGGTTTGGTTTATGAAGATTGTGAGGCTGTAGAATGCCCCTCCAGCATGCTAGAGACACCAAACTTGCAGGGGATTTCCAACTGACTCTCCTCTACCTGTCCTCCAGGTTTGGTGAGGATCGGATTTACAGGGTCCAAGTTACAGCCCCCAAAATAAGGTGACCTCAGGAAAGTGCTTTCTGGGGAAATTATTGCCTGTCATTTCCCCAGAAAGCACTTTCCTGGAGCCACCTTCTTTGGGGAGCCATAATTCCGACTTTGTAAATCCAATCCTCACCAAACTTGGAGGGCAGGTAGAGGAGAGAAAGCTGGAGAGGTTTTGTGAGTTTGGTGACTCTAGCTTGCACAGAATTCATTTTATACACGCTTGAACCTCCTGAACCTGCACCTGTCAAAATGACCACTAGTGGTCATTTTGACAGGCGCGGGTTCAGGAGGTTCGGGAGTGTATAGAATAGATCCTGTGCAAGCTAGAGACAACAAACTTGGAGGGCCTGTAGAGCAGCATCCAATGGAGGTCTCCTGTGGGTGTGGTGTCTCTAGCTTTCACAGAATCGATTCTATAAGCTCCTGAACCTCCTCAACCTGACCACCAGCAATCATTTTGATAGGTGCAGGTTCAGGAGATTCAGGAGTATATAGAATGGGTCCTTTGCAAGCTAGAAACATCAAAGTCACCAGGGACCTTTCCTAGATACCCCTCTACAGGCCCTCCAAGTTGTTGCTTTGAAGTTTTGAAAACATTTTGATAAAGCAGAGACAGACTGTTTGGAGGTCCCTTCCAACTCTATGATTCTATGATTCTATGCTCAAAAACCAGCACAAATCTCTATGAACAGTTGGAAAGTTCATGGAAAGTTCATGCCAGTCGTCCTGCTACGAACTTGGCTTTGTGAAGCATGAACCAGTCAAAATTTGTCACAAACGTAAGTTTGTGAGCTGGTTCATGCCCATTCTTATTTGTAATGTAGACATGGTAGATGTGCTGGTGCACAGGGAAGGCTAGAGAAACACCAGCTGCACTCACTGCAAGCCAAAGGAGACTGACCTTTCACTGGGCTCAGAAGAAGTCTGTTTGGAGACACCTGGCCAAGGTTGAAAGATGTCCTGCACACCAGTTATATATTAAAATAAGAAACATTCACATTTAAACTCACCTTGTTCTACCCCATTCTCAGGCAAAGTTAATTCGTGTGTAATGTTTAAAGATGGATGTTGAATGACACAGCTGACTGGGTTCTTCCAGAGATCTTTGGAGTACATGTGAGTAAAATTGCTCACTACAGTCACTGTTTGGTTTGGATGGTGAGTGACATATTGGATTGGCTTTATATGAAGGTATTCCGGGACCTTCCAGGTGATCACTGCAGCTGGTCTCCCTGTTACTGAGCAGCTTATTTTTAGCATTTCTTTTCCTGTGCTGTCTGGACTAGTATGTTTCACATCAATCTTGGGTTCCTTTAGAGCTGTAAAACAGAAGCAGTTAAACATGAATAACATCTATAACATTCCAGGGGGCACACAAAAGGCTGGTAAGAAACAGGGACATAGGGGCAAGGGACACAATGGCCCTTTAACAAATCTGCTGTGACTAGAACTGTATGCAGCTAGATGGTAAAGCATAGAGACAGCTATTTGTATTTTCAGGTACATGATACCTTTATTATTTTATTTTTATTTACTCAATGTATAGCCTACCTTTCTTACTGAGACTCAAGGTGAATTACAGAGATGAGAGACCTCCAATTAAGAGACAGCAGAGACCGCCAATTAACAGTGCAATAAAAATATGATTAACGAATGTTCCCTGGGCTATGCTTCACCAGCCCATCTGTCCCCTCCACTGGCTGTTCTGAGCTTCAGTTTCCCATAGATCTCCTCCCATGGGCTTGCCTTTCTCTTCCTTGCCCCATCTCCATGCTCCTCGCAGACTTCTTTCTCTTGTCTCACCTTACATTGCCAACTGGTGTCTTTTTTTTATTAACATTTTTTAATCAAAATTTACAGAGTATCAACTTTAAACAAACCAAATACAGCAAATTGTATTCTTCGTTCTTAACTATATGAATCAAAAATACACCATTTTTTTATATTGTGGATTATCCGGAATAATATCATTGTTTAACATATAACTTACAACAGGATACCAAACAGCAACAACTTTTTTGTGATATTTATCAGGAGATGCATTACACATTTTAATTGTCAGTTTATACATAATAAAAATTTCCCATATTCGATTATAACATTGAGATAGCTTAGGCGGATTCTTTTCTAACCACTTTGTTGCCACCAGCTGACGAGCAGCTGCTAATAGGTATGCGATTAACTCCTCTTTTCTTTTGTGTTTTCTACGATGTGGCCAACGTTCCAGTAACATTATTTCAGGGGAGCAAGGTAAGTCAACATCAGTTATTTCTTTGATTTTCTCTAATATAATCTGCCAAAAGTGTTGTATTATAGAGCATGACCACCAACAGTGTATAAAGTCAGCCTTTTTACCACATTGTTTTTTGCAAAGTGGACTATATAAGTTGTTAATACGGAATAGTCTGGTGGGTGGAATGTACCATCTCATAATAATTTTAGACATTAAGGTATTTAAATAAATAATTTTTGAGTTTCTACTGTAGCCATCCCAAATTACTTGTCAGTCTTCCTCATTAATATCTATTTTTAAGTCTTCTTTCCATTGTTTTTGAAACAAAGTGTGTTTTTCTTCTTTGCTATAACTTAATTGTTTATACACTAAGGAAGTTAGATTTTTGGATAAGTTAACCTCTGGCTAGCAGAATGTTAGACCCACTGGTACACACAAACTGCCAGTTCCTCCAGGCTACTTCACTTTAGATGGGAATGTCCTTCTTCATCCCCAGGGTGTCTGAGATGAGGGCCTGTGGCATGATTCTCAGATCAGCAGGTGGCTACAATTAAGTACTGTGAATTTGGATTACCAGCCACCTTAAGTATTAATTTTGAATAGAAAGGTAGGGTTTCTTAACTGAGTTATATGTAGATAGCTATCTGCAACATTTCTGAGAATAAAGAAACACAACTTCAGATATACAGGAAGAAAAATTTCCTCAGCTGAAATGCAGTTGATGGCTATCATCATAGTATGGACTGAGAAAACTTAGCAATGGTATTTCAGAGGAAGGGGAGTGTGGTTTGAAGCGGCTAAACATCTTGATAGAAAAGATAAGATATCTTGAGACAAGTCCTTTCTGGAAACAACAGCAATAATCATAGCATTTATGTAGACTGGAGCCAAAATATTATCCCTGTAAAACTAATAAGGATCAAGCTGAATACAGTCTATTGGTCTACCCCACCCCCCAGTACCCAGTGTTCTAAAAGGTTGAGATGGATGCAAAACTATTATGAACTAATCTAAAATTTCACAAAAATCCAGTGAACATACAGAGCTGTGTGTGGTCTTCCATATTCCTTTCAGCATTGGAGAAATGCTTCATCTATAACTGGAAATCCCCATTATGCACCAACACCATTCCACAGCTTGTGGAAATGAAGACATGCCTCCATGCCATTTTAATCACCAAGAAACAACAAAGGCAGATGAAGCCCAAATTAAAATCTCCTGCACTTACAGTTATTGTAAGGATTTAGAGATACTTTGTTGGCTGGCATGGTATAAACATTTTCTGTCCCACATTAATTCATGAGGGATCAACTCATGAATGGTGATCAATCTCTTGGGTTTGTTAGTGATTAAACTAATCACTAACCAACTAACCAACCAATCAACCAATCACTCACAACATTTTAGGGCACTCTAAGTAATACACTAGAGGTGATACAAGCAGGCTTTTTTGGTAGAAAAATCCCAGTAGGGAACTCATTAGCATAATAGGCCACACCCAACAGCAGAAACTCATTAGCATATTAGGCCACACCCCTGATGGTACAGCCTATTAGCATATTAGGCCACACCCCATGCCTTCCCTTGGCTTGCCTGGGCATCCCGCAGCTGTGGGGAGCCTGGGCAAGACGGCCGTTGGACAGGCTGGGGAAGACACGGGGAGGCATTTAAATGCCTCCCCGATCCTTCCAAGCCCCCCCTAGCCTGCCCGCCTCAGAGTCACCGGGGGGTGGTCACTCTCCAGGCCTTCCCTCTGTAGCCACGCATGCAGAGGTTTTGGCTGTAGTGGGCGTTGCCAACTCTGAAGCCAGCCAGAACTCCTTTCCTGTGCGTTCCTGCCCAAAAATAGCCCTGGATACAAGTTATCTGTGATTAGGATCTCCTGAGGTTTTTTCCTAAGTTATGGCATGTAGCTGCTTTAAAGATTAAGGCAATATTACTGGGAAGGAAGTATTTAACCCTTTCTCCCATGCCATTTCCCCAAATTAAATAGCCTTCATGAAGACTATTTATCTGCACCCTTTTCTTTCTATTGAAATTTTCAGGGTAATGGAAGATACACAGAAGAAAAGAGTTAAACACTCTCTTCCCCAGTGACCCTTCTTTGATCTTCAAAGAAATTATATGGAGCTGCTCATTAGTTCTTTTAAAAAACCAGTTAGATTCTAATCACTGACAGCATGCCACATTATATGTTTGGCCCAGAAAGTATTAGTGCCGCATCTTGTGCACTTGAGCTCATGGAGTTGATATTAGAAGGGAGAAATCTTCTTGGTTCCAATGAGTGATTACAAAAATCTAACTGAATTATGACAAAGATCATCTGTATACTATTAGCCATGTGTGGCCCCCATCTGCAAATAGCTAAATCTATGGATGCTAAAGAGATTTTTCAGCATACTTGGGGACTCCCAAAGTTTACAGAAAAATCTTAAAACAAAAATAAAAGAGATGGGGTGGTGGTGGTTAAATCCCTCCAAAACAAAATTGTGTACACAGACAACACACTTAAAGACAGCACTCCAGATGGCCACCACAGTGGAGGAGGACACTGGCACCACTGTAGGCCTGGAAGTGGAGAACACTGGCAGCCACCACAGGCTCAGCCACAGCAGAGAACACCGGCACCTGCTGTGGACTCGGGCCTTGCAGCAGCAGATGCTGGCATTTGCTGTGGGCCTGGCATCGAGAGGGCCTGAGCGCAGTGGCAGCCGCTCTGGGTCAAAGCACTCTGGATCAAAGCTGCTGCTAGTCTGGGGGCAGTGGTGGCAGATGGCTGCTGGTATCAGTGAAGGGTGGTGGGACCTGGGGTTTCACTGGCTCAGCAATGGGGGGATATAGGATTCTCCCTCACTTGTATAATTATAATTGTGTTGCTGTAGTTTTCTGTGTAGACCTTAAAATACAAGATTTATGTACAGTGCCTGATCTATATGTCTATTTCCTTTTAGGAGAGTGTGCTTTTTACAAAGTTTGTAAATAACATTTGTTGAACACTACTTGATGTTTATCTAGGGAGTTGTCACATATTTGTTCTGTCTTCTTCCTTTTGATTCTTGAAGAGAGTAACCTTGAGCCAGTCTTACACTTCCAGCCTATCCTACCTCACAAGTTGTTGTGAGAATACAATGGAGAAGGGGGAAATGCTGTAAGCCACTTTTGGTCCCCATTGGGAGAAAAGTGAGGTATGAAGGAAATAATAACACTATTTCCACCTTACTCTTACCAAGATCTTACACTAATTTGGGAGATGAAGGAAAGAATCTATTCTCTGTACTCTATGAACTGCTTATGAAAGGAATGGAAGTATCATTTTTTGAAATCAAATGTATTCATGTTTTTGCACAACATTTCATTAAAGCCTGGGCAAAACAAGATTACACCTCAGAGTGAAGCAAGAGGGGTACATATTTAACATCAGGCTTTCTTAAAGACAAATATCTTTTAAGACTGAGCTTTGCTCCATACAATTGAGGGCAATAACTAGTGGATGTATGTAGATTATGCAGGGGACATTTAATCGTTGTTTGTTTGTTTTTTACAATATTTCTCATTATTTTGCAACATCTAAAATATCTTATTGCACTGGTAAGTATGGAGAGTGAGCAGTTAATTAAGGTACAGATCTGTTGTATGGAATATGTGTGTGTGTGTTGCCCTACTATACTCTTTTGTTGATTAACTAAATCCAACAAAGTGATCTGATGAAGTGGAATATAGTTTCTTAGTCTTTAAGTTGCCATTGGTCTTCTCTTGTACTTTGCTGCCCCAGATGAACTTGACTAGCCTCCTGGAATTGACTACTAATGCACTGTTGTGCACAGCTCTTGACATAAAAGAACTTGGACCTGATGGATTTCTGGGAAGATTACAGACTTTCCCAGACATCATGTCACTTACCATAGACCTGGAGACATGTCCTGCCTGGCATGGATCCCAAGGGAAATGTGTTAAAGATGCAGCTGTAACAGCCTTCATCCTTGACTGTAACAGCATGAAAAGTGATGGTAGAAACACTCAGCCCACTTTGAGAAATATGCACATGATTCTGATATTTGCCCAGGACTTTAGGACCATGAGTTGTGCTGTAAGTAGCTATATTGGTCTTGTCTTTCCCATGCTCCTTCTGCCAGGTAACCTGAACGACATCATAGCTTTCAGCCAGCTGACAGTACAACGTCACATTTTCTCCAGCTATAGCTGTTTGAACTGACTTGTGAATCACCTGGGCTGCACCTGCAAAAATAAAGTAACAAGTTGCTAAATTCTGACAACTTTCTTCAGGAGGGTGACTTGTCATGATAAAGCCAGCACAGCCCCCACCTTCAGCTACAGCCTGACAACTTTACAATTTTGGGGGGAGGGGGGAAGATGCCACGACTTGGGCTTGCCTAGAAATTCTACTCTCTAACATGGAAGACTTTCCCCCTCTACTTACATATTTGTGAGGACTTCCTGCCATTATTCAAAAGTGAGAGATATGTACTCTGCACCAGCTCAGAGGCACTATTCTTATTTCATAAGTTCCAGTTTTGAGTACTGGGATTTTTTTAAAAAAGGATGCCAGGGCAAAATCCTGGTGAACACTGGTACAAATTTAGACCTTTTTACTACATTTGACTACATTTACTTTGCATGCCAGCTAGTAAATTCAGTCAGTCACTATGTCAAACCAGAATTGAATGCTAACTGAGGACCTGCAGCCACCGTGGCTGCAGTCTTTCTACCACCATCTTTTTACCACCTGCCAGAACACCTTCTTGATCTGCTCTTGCTGGACTACCATTCTTCCTCCATACATTAAGCAATAAACTCATGAGGTGGAGGAGACAGATTATACCATGCAATCATTGTACAAACATAATGAAAATTTTACCTGTGTGTTCATGATGGCTCTTTCAATAATGTTATTTTTTTTTAAAAAAAATGAAGCTAATTGGTGCAAGACTTACCTGTCACAACAGTCCAGATGCCACAGATGAAAAGAGAGGTGGACATCATTTTGGCTCTGTGCTATACAATTTACCAATCAATTCACAATTACCGATTGAGGCTTTTAACTTATGTCTTTACAGACCGCTGTGTACTGTACTATAAGTATGCCTAGTCATTTCTGAGAAGTGAAAATATGTACTTCCCCATGAGAAATCACAGTAGTCCCAAGGGGAGTTCGAATTTTACGACAGGGCAGTGTGCTCTCTGAAGATGTTTTGTTTTTTTCAAAGTATTCTTATAACTGTTTCCTTACAAGAAAATCATCCAAATGTAACATTTCCCACCACACAGGTGCATATGAGCAAGAGGGTTGGGGAGGTAGTATGTGGGGGTCATAAACCTCTAAAAACCTACATGGGGGGCATGTACAGCAACCAGGTCAGTAGGGCTGGTTTTTTCTTTGGATAATAATGTTCTCCAATGCAAGTAAATCCCTCATTTGTTAATGGTTACTGGGCTTTAGTAGGCACCAAGAAGCATTTCCATGTCAGGATCACAATGGACAACATGCAGCAGATCTGAAGAAGATTAGAAACCAAAACTGTTTAGCAGCTCCTACTGTTTGCTTTGAAGATTCAAAGAACTGCACAGTGGGAATTGGTGTTTGGGTGTTTGTTTAAAGATTTCTGTACCACTCAATATAGTTTACTAAGCCTGTCCTTCCAGGCCTTCCCCAAATAGAAATCCCCACTCCCACCCAAGCTGAAATTCCCTTAAAAAGGGAAAGGGGTTAGAGCTCCAGTACCTGCATTTTTTCTTCCAAGTTGCCAACTTTTGAGAAGCTGGTTGGAAATTTCAACTGGGGAAAAGGCATGTGAAGGAATAATCAAACATCTTCTCAAGGAATCCTTCTCTGACCCTCAAAACTATATAATATTACTACACACATTATGGGAATAACTAATTTTTTATTTTTGGAATTATCTGAGTATCATATTAAAGGTGATGAAGATATTGATTATAGTAAGAATGAAACTTAGATTTTGACAAACAATTGAAACAATATTCAGATTTTAATGATGATTTAATCTTAGCATAGAAGTTTGTTCAACTGCTAAAGATGTAATCCCTCTTATTGTTAATAGATTATCACTAACATTAAGAAAGTTCTTATTTATTCTTTAAAGAGAGATCCCATCCCAAAACACTGTAATATTGATGTTTTATTGTCTGCTTCTATATTTGAAATATGAATTCTTACTAAGATATCTGATTTTACTTGTTGTAACAACCCATAATATTTGATGAATATGATGAATCTATATTTTCCCTTACTCCCTTTTCCCACTTTTTTATCCCACTTTTTTTTTGGAATTTTTTTTTAAAAAATTAATCATAAAATTAAAAAAGTGTACTATCACTCCCTGGCTTTGATTTTGGGAGGCAGAACTGCCGTGGGTTCTTCTTGAGCTAAATCTAGATGGCTTTGAGCTCTTTACTCACATCACTGATCTAAAGGTTATTGTTCTGTTGCAAAAGAACTTCAAACAGAGAATCCAATTGAAAAGTGTTAAATTAGGATTCATCAAGAGATTCAACATTAGTTGTTGTAGATTTTCTGGGCTGTATGGTCTTGGCATTGTAGGACCTGACGTTTCACCAGCAGCTGTGACTGGCATCCTCAGATGTATAACACAGAAAGATGGAGTACTCTCTGTGTCAAGGTGAGAAGAAAAATGGTAGGCAGGTAATTTATATCTATTAGGAAGGTGGGGGTAGAGCTGAGTCATTGTCTTGTAGGAGTTCCCCAGGCTGTGACATGCTATTTTTCATGTGGAATTTGCCACGTTGACCAGGAGAAAGAATAACTGACCCTGGAACAGGCTGGCAAAGTCCAAATGCACCCGTGCCCATGGCGTGTGGGTAGTCTCCCACTGGTGAACAGGAGCCCTTGGAGTTTTGGGGCACATCTCCTGGCAGGCCTGGCAGCGCTGTACCCAGGCCTCGATTTCGCTGTCCATTCCTGGCCACCACACGTAGCTCCTGGCCAGAACTTTGGTAGCTGGAAGTCATGCCAGTCGCATCTACCTCATCCCATGCAGCCATCTGGGCCCTAAGACAGTTTTTTAGTACACATAGTCTACCAGACATGGTCATGACCAATAATGGCTCCACCTTCACCTGGAGAGAGTTCAAGGAGTTCCTGGACAAGAACCTCATCAGGCACATGCGGTCCGCTCCATTCCACCCAGTTACCAACAGACAAGCCAAGCGGATGGTGTGGACAACCAAGGATGTGCTAAAGTGGCTCACTCTAGCGGACTGGGATCTCCAGCTGGCTGTCTTCCTGTTCAGCCATTGGGTGAGCGCAAGTGCATCCACCAGCCATAGCCCCGTGGAACTCTTAATGGACCGCCGCCTCATGATGCGACTGGACTGCTTGCACCCAGACTGAGCCCCGGAGTTGCGCCAATCTCTGGTGAGCCAGGATACCTCCAGAGGGTTCTTTCCAGGTGACCCTGTCTTCGTGCAGAACTATTCCAACAGCCCCGCATGGATCCCGGCAAAGGTTACCTGAGTCACTTGACCCCTATCATATGAGGTATTGATGGATGGGGCCCAGCTTCTTCGCAGACACATCAACCAGCTCCGCTGCCGCTTGCTGCCCATGGAGCCTGACTTATCTTCCACCAAGGAGGAAGATGACAGCCAGGGAACATTGGTGCTGCCACTGGCCGAGAACAGCCCCCCAACTATAGCATGCAGCCAGATTGTTGGGAAGGGGAAGGCCCTGCACAGGTCGCTACAACCCCCCCCCCCGGATTCTGTTCCCAGTGCGCAGGACTCCAGTGCGGTTTCTGCTTCACCAAGCCTGGCTCTGGTGTCGTCTCCATCCCCACAGGAGCCCCAACATTCTCACAGGGAATGTCGCAAGCCAGCATACCTTGAAGACTATGGGTGAGGGGTGTTATGTATTGGGACTGAACCATTCCAGGTATATCACACCAGGGACTGGCTGAGCTTGGAGCACAAGAACAATAGCCTACCAGGACTCTGGAAGTAACCAATCAAGTAGTAATGTTATGTAAATAGCCTATTATTGGGAGTGGGTGTGTTTGGGTGTGGCAATTGCATGCTATTTAACAGAGCTGTGGTTCTGGGGCCTTGTCTTGCCCTTGCTGAAATCACAAATAAAGTTGAGCTGATCACTAGACTCAAGCCTGCTCATCCATGGAACCCACTGAGGGGTCACCTCTTTTTTTAGAAGTTTGGAGCTCCACTTGTAGCCAGAGGACTGTTTTTGGACATTGTTTTAGGCCACTGAATATTGTCATTGCTCTCTTTTTATGCCTCTGGGGTTTTGGCTAGTTTTAATATCAATCATTCTTGTAGTTTTTATAATTTTATTGTACTGTTTTTACTTGGTGAGCTGCCTAAAGCAGGTTTTGGGGAAAGCTACATATACATTTTCTAAATAAATATGATTAAAGCTAGTAGTATTTTAAGTGATTTTGCACCTGAGCAGTTGGCAGCATTCATTGTGGTGGCCTTTGCCACCCCCGTCAAGCAGTCCAACTCTCACCCTCTTCCCAAGCTTTGTTGGGCTGGGAGAGGAGAGGAGACAAGGGACTGTGGGAGTCATGGAGGATGAGGTGAGCTAAGGTGCCTTCTCAGTGAGCACATCCTTCTCTGTCGCCACCACCATCACCACCACCATCTCCTCATTCCCCCATGCTATGAAAAAAAGCCTTAGGGGGTTAGTGTTGGCAGAGTCAAGGAATGGAGCACCAACTGTTTAAAGAAAATAACTTGGTTTTTTAAAGAAGTACTAAATTCTGACAGAGCAGAGGAGAGGGAGAGAGGCTTAATTAACTGACTAACTGCTGTAAGAGACAGAAACAAAGGGGGAGGGCTCAGTTGGAGTAGGAAGTCTTCAAAGAGCCAGTCAGGAGACAGGAAGGACATAATTTGAAATTGTGGAAAGTCCCTAATTTAGTTATGCTAACTAGCAGTCCTTCATCTGCCCCTTATAGGCTGTTCTTCTGATCAGTGCACTATAGACGTATATTCCAACAGTTAGCACCTCACAAAGTGTTCGTTTTCCCCTCTCTGCCACTACCTCCTTCCCCTCATAGCACCTTCTCTCCATGCCCAGCCCAGCTACGCCTGAAATGGTGGTGGAGTCTGGGCTGCTCAGTGGGCATGGGAAAGGCCCCCCAAAAGACAATGTTGGTTTCAGAGCTTTTCTTTCTCAGCTGGTAATTGATGGAGTACTTCAATGGCTATAACAGGTCAAGGACTAACCAGATGCATGTCACTTAGGTCTACTTATATATACCTGTTAATATACAAATGTAAAATGTAACATTTAGTTAGGCTCCAGAGTATATGATATTTATGTGGTTATATGCCACTTCAAATATCTATATATCTAATAGTGAAGGCGCCCCCTGCATGCGGATATCTAAATCCGCACATTGGGGGCACTTGGGGGGGGCAGGGAGATTTTCCTGCGCACGTGGGGCAATGCCCAGGTGTGCAGAAAAATCTGAAAACTGTAAAAAAAATATAGGGGGGATATTTAAATTTCCAAAAAAGTAACAGAGCACCCCCTGCGCATGCGCAGGGAACGGTCTTAAAATGGCTTTGCTGCCACCGCTAAAGAAGGGGAGGGGGTGGGGGAGAAGGCTTGGCCGGCTGGCGGCTGTAAGCCACACATCCCTAGGCACCGCTGCCCGGGGGGAGGGAGAAAGTTTGGCTGGCCGAGCTCCAGCCTTGCCACCACGGCGAGGCCTCGCTGCTGCCGCTGCTGAGGGGGGGAGGGAGAAAGGTTGGCGGGCCAACGAGGCCTCGCCACCACCGCTAGGGGAGAGGGTGGGGGAAACTTGGCGGACCGAGGTCAGGCCTTGCTGGTGCTGGGGGGGAGGAGGGAGAAGGCTTTGAGGGGCACGGGCCTCGCCATGGGTGCCAGGGACGGGGGTAGAAAGGGGAGAAGGCTCACCTGCGGCTGCTTCCTTCTTCTCCCGTGGAGCTTCTCCCTCCCCCGTGAGTATCGCGGGTCCCCCTTCTTGTATATCTCTATACATCTAATTCTCGACAGTACCCTCTGCATGTGGATACTTATTTTTGCAGATAGGGGGCACACTTTCTTCCAACAGGTTTGTCTACAGACTCGAAGGCTTTGTGGGTCTGCAGAAAAATCCAAAAAGTTTTTTAAAAAGTGCAGGGAGGGTTGAATTTTCCCCCAGTACCTTTTGAAATGGCCCCCACAGGAATCTACTCCATACCCCACCGCATTGACAGTGAGAGATAGCCAGAGAGAGAGCGG
>NW_015162488.1:506797-513510 GCF_001447785.1 Gekko japonicus | reverse complement strand
GGGCGGGGCCACACCATTTGAGGGGAAAACAAAGAGTTTTCCCCTCAAATGGCGTGGCCCCGCCCCCAGCGTGCGATGTCACTTCCGGGTGACGCGCACGCGGGGGTGGGGTTTTCCCCGGGCCCCGATTCTGCAGGAGCGGAAATCGGGGCTTGAAAGCGGGGGGAATTCTGCCCCCCGGGGACATTTGGCAGCCCTAATGAGACCACCAACGTGTCCCAGGTCACTACGCAGAGACAGACAATGACAAATCACCTTTGAATGTCTCTTGACTTGAAAACCCGATAAAGTTGCCATATGTCAGCTGTGACTTGATGTCAAATGTTTTTGTGTGTGTAGCTCTATTTTGGCATGCTTGTGACACAAAAGAGAGCCTCTGAACTAATCTGTCACTGCAGAAGATATCCTACTTGGAAACCACATGTTTTCAGTTTACAGTATGTGCTATAAAAAGACAACCCGCTTGCCTCACAAACCACCAGATAGTATGTATTCGGTAGAGCTTTCAGTTTTCATTAAGATGAACATCATCATTAACTGAGAGTAGTAAATAAATAAATAAATAAATATAATTCCTTAAATGTAGTGTAATTCCTGGAAGTTTGTTTTATTAGAGTATTTTTGTTCATTTATAGATCTTATATAGTTTGTGGCACTGAATGAGAATAAGGAGAGAGATTTCTTGTTGCTTCTTAGATGGCAAAAAAGAGTGTGGTATATTTTTGCTATCATTTTGAATACACTTTTCTCGTGCTGTTCTTCTCGAAGACATAAAGTTAACCATTGGTTACACGATTCACATTAACAAATGAAACTTAAGGACTAAACATTTCTATCAAATGACCTTGTAAAGTGTTCAAACCACACCAGCTGAGATTTTTTGTTGCTTTATTAGAAAGCCAAGTTTTGCATATCCTTTAATCAGCTTTGTTCTCTCCCTTCTAGGAAGTGACCTCATTTATATCTGAGTTGCTACACCCCCATCAGTGATGTAAAGGGGAAACTTCTATACAATGTAAATGTATTATACTGCCTCTGGTGTGCGAGAATTCTGTCTGTTGACTGGATTTTACTGGGCTTTTACTACACTCAAAGAGGAAGAAAGGAAGAAGAGCCTGACTGGCACAGAATAATTGAAAAGATGGGAAATCAAGAGAACCAAAAGAAAAGGTATTGTCCATCACTCCAGTGTCTCAAGGTGGTTTCCAAACTGTTGTAGTGAGTCTTCAGGTTCCCATGGGAAAGATACTGCTTTTATAAAAGTATGGTTATGAGTTTAAAAGACGGTGGCTTGAAAGAGAATTCAGGAAGCAGACTAGAAAAAAGGGGCACCATAAAATTGGAAGAGGGAAGGAGAGTAGCAAGGAAGATGCTAAAGAGGTTTTGAGAGAGCAAGCTCTGTGTCCCATACTAACTTTCCAATCAGAAAAAAACCCTTTATATTTTACCTAAATGTTATAATGCCAAAATATATCATCAGAATTATTACCTTGTTTCAAAATTTACAGCCATTTTTAAAGACTGATTTCCTCCGGTTTTAAAAACTGGTCCTTTAAAAACAGTTTCCTACGTTAGCAAACATTAGAAAATATTAGATGTTTCCTATATTTACTGGTCATGTTCAACTTCATTTTGATATGGATCAATTAAGATCAACTGCACAAGAGCTGAAATTAGCTTGTTGGATCAAAGCAAAGCACTCTTCAGCTATTTGACAAACTTTTCAAATTTTGCAGATCATTTAAAGTTAGTTAACTACTAAATCAAACCTATCCATACCATGTACCTAAGATCTTACAAATTATTTTGCACAGTGTTCGAGTTCTGCTATAGCTCATCAGTTTTGGCAAAGGTTCCAAACTAACTTTTTTGCTTAATTACCATGACACAAAGCATAGTGCCTCTGAGCTGGTGCAGAGTACATATCTCACACATTTTAATAACAGCAGGAAGTCCTCATACATATTGTAATTAGAGGGGGAAAGCCTCCCATGTCAGAGAGTAGAATTTCTAGGCAAGCTTAAGTCATGGCATCTTTCCCCCTAGAAATTTGTAAAGTTGGCAGGCTGTAGAGTGCTAGTGTAGCTGATGGCCGGGGCTGTGCTTGCTTTATCATAACAAGTCACCCTCCTGAAGAAAGAATTTAGCAACTTGTTACTGTTTTTTGCAGGTGCAGCCCAGATGATTCACAAGTCAGTTCAAACAGCTATAGCTGGAGAAAATGTGATGTTGTACTGTCGACTGGCAGAATGCTATGATGTCATTCAGGTTACCTGGCAGAAGGAGCATGGGAAAGATAAGACCAATATAGTTTCTTTCAGCAGGAAAAAGAGAGGAGGTTCAATTTAGTTATTGTAGCTTAGCCATTAACAAGTAGGGGACTGACAAGGACTTACAGCTGCATCTCATTTTACTCTCCCCCACCATTTCTTCCTTCCTCTCCCTGGCAGCCCCATAGCCTCTTTTTTTCCTGCTTCCTTCTTTCCTTTCCACCTACCAGCCAACTTACCTTTATCTGCCACCACCCCCTTCCCCATCTTCAGCTTTCCCTCCTTTTCTCCCCTGGCAGCATTTCCCCAGGAACAGTCATCTTTTTTTTTGGGGGGGGGGTAAATTGAAAATTAGCCAGTTACTTTAGTAGAGAATCCCTTGATTACTTAGGGATGTGCTGTACCGTTTTTATGTCTCAGTCTGAACATGGCTCAACAATGGCCCCAGTCACATGGGAGGTTTTTCCCCACAAGAGGGATGGATCAGGGGTGCATCAAACGGGTGCAATCACACTGCAACATCTGGGAAGCGGAGCGCACCCGTCCCCGATCTGTCCTTTTCAAGGGGAAAATGCGCATCAAAAAAACCCAAGAAAAGAGTACTACCTACCTGAAGCTCTGCAGCAAGGGCGGCTGTGGGATCGCCGGCGCGCCCGTCTTCTGCAGCATTCAAGGCTCCCGACCAAACTGCGCATGAATGCATATGCGCAGCTGGCTGCCTCACTCTCCGTCCCATGGCTCCCCCCCCCCCAGCATCTGTTTGTGCTGGGGAGCAACTGCGCGCCGGCTCGGGGGATCTGTCTGATCCCGCCGCCTCATGGCTATTTTGCTGTGGCTCAGAAAAGCTGTGCTTTGGCCATGCTTCCCCCCCCCCGTGTGACTGGGGCCAATGTGGATCAAAAAAATTTGACCAATGGAGCCCTGAGGGGGACAGTCCAAGAAATCTTGGAAAATTTCCAGATTTGTTGAATAATCTGAAAAGTTTTTTAAAAAGTGAAACAACTTTTTAAAAGACCCCCAAATTGTGATTTAAAGGGGGAGGGGGGAACCAGGAGCTTGAAGATCTCACCTGCCATTTTTCAGGTTGCCAAATAACATTATAAACATTTCTGAAGGTAGCAATTGCTGTTGTCAGAACAGGAGAAGAGGCAGCAGTGAGAGAAGGGGTGAAGGAATGAAAGAAAAAGAGGATGCTATGAAGTGGCAATTTGAAGGTAGTGGCTGAGAAAGAGAGGAGGATATGGCAGTAGTGGAGAGAGAGAAAGAAACAGAAGGAAGCAGGCCAACTAGCTGGTGACTGATGGGGAGTTTTGGAGTGGAAAGACTCTCAGCATGCTTTCTGCTCCAAGTCTCCCCTTCCCCACCATCATCATCAGACATGTGATGTGTGGAATGGTACAGCTTGGAGCAATAAGCATGTCATGTATGCTTTCTGCTCCTAGTCCAGTGCTCCTGATCAGCTGGCAGGTGGCTGCTGGGGGAAGAAGGCTGAGAGCAGAAAGTGCATCTGGTCCTTCCAAAGACTATGTTTCCCCATAGGAACCCATGTTCAGATTTTTCTGCCCCTGTTGATAGTGCTCTATGCGGCAATTTTTAGGGTCCCATACCTTCTCTTCTGCAGTTTCTACCATATGGAATGGTCTACTAGAGGAGTTCAATAGAGTCTCCCATGCACTGGAGTAGTATTTTTCAGGGCACATATGACCATACTTTTCTGTGGGACTTTTCATGATCCGCAAATGGAGGTTCAGCATCTTTAAAGCAATTATTTCCCCCATTTTCCCAGACAGTTGTTTTAGGCTTCTTTTCCCCCCTCCTAAGTTCTGTAGCACAAAATCTATGGCATACAATAGCGCCTTCCTTGTTTCGGTTTTCTTAATAATAGACACAAACCCTGTCAAAGTGGTTTTCACTTTCTGTTCTCATGCAAAATGCTTCATCTAGAAATATCAGAACAACATTTGTTCTTGTTGGTTGTTTTATGTTTTAATTTCTTGAAACCTAGGTGTAGAGTTGCCAGGTTCCCTCCTCGCTCCAGTGGGGGGATTTGGAGGGCATTCTGGGGTGGGCAGGGATGCCCCAAGCCCCACCCCCAAGCCCCTTCCTCAAGTACGACCACCCGCTTGGCCACCCCTCTCCCTCCCCTCCTGCCAGATTTAAAAGGTCTTTTCGTGAGTGGGTTGGGAGCCACAGTGCATAGGGTTTATTTCCCCCAGGGTCCTTAAAGGGTCTTTTTGTGAGCCAACCATGTGGCCTGTGACCACCCCTCTCCCTCCCTCCTGCTAGATTTAAAGGTCCTTCCAGCTGATCAGCAGGCCATGTGGTCCCCGCCGATCAGCTGAAGCCCTTTAAATCTGGCAGGAGGGGAGGGAGAGGGGTGACCAGATGGGTGGTCATGTTTGGGGGCGGGGCTTGGGGGCAGGGTTTCTCCCACTGACCAGCTGGCCTGGGGTGGATTGGAACCCCCACCCTGACCTGGCGGGCAGGCAACCCTACCTGGGTGACTTCTCTGACTCGTGTGTTTTAATCTAGGTATAAAATAATGTATACAATATGTTACACTTCCAGACAAAGAGAAAGCACGGTTGTAAAATTCCTGGATTTGGAACTTTGAAGCACAGTTCCCTTCCCTTGAGCTCACCCCCCTTCCAAAAAGAGTACTGTACTTTGGTCTCCCCTCAAATCAACTCAGAAACTCCAACGGGTCCAGAATGCTGCAGGTGCATGCATATTACTCCCATTCTGCACACTCTCCACTGGCTGCCCATCTGTTACTGGGTTCGGTTCAAGGTATTGGCCATCACATACAAAGCTCTTCATGGCCTTGGCCCCTCTTATTTGCAGGACCACCTCTCTTCCTATGCTCGAGAATGACAACTCTTCTCATGTCAGTAGGAGCTTCTGCAGGCACTAGCCTGCAAATGGGCAAAATCAACAACTGCCCATACACATGCTTTCCAAGTTGTGGCTCCTGCCTTGTGGAATGGGCTGCCTGAAGAGATCAGAAAAGCTCCCACTCTCCTGGCTTTCCTCAAACTATGCAAAACTGAACTATTCAAGAGGGCTTTTCTGTGCAGTTAATAAAGTTGCACTGTACAAAATGGTTCACAAAGTTGCTTGGATAAATATTTGGGGACTGTGGTCTATACTTCGATGTATAGCTTATTGTACCCTAAAGTAAAGGTAAAGGTTCCCTTGCTCGAAAGCCAGTCGAATACCCTAGGATCCCATTTATGTAATTTCTGTACTGCTTAATGTTTCATGTGAATACTTATGCAATGCTTCCATTCTTTCTGGTGGTTCCAGACTTCTAGGATCTTAATGCATTTGTTATTGAATGTCCCATTTTATAATCCGCCTTGATTCCCTGTCAGAAAGGTGGACTATAAATAACATAAATACATTTTTAAAATTGTAAATGGTCAAATAAAAATAAAAATTGTACATTTTAGATTCAGATAATATATACAGGCCTTTGATACTTTTGACCATAATAAGCCTTCTAGCCAAATCAACTTTGATATCTTTTCAAACATGATACACATTGTGTCTTATTCATGGAGCCTTGCCTTTATTGATTTAGTTATTTTACAGATGGAGGATGGATAGAATGGTCCAGTTTTGGATATATACTACACATTTGATATCCAGTAAAATAATTGTTGTGTCCACTGGCCGCCACCAGGGGCCTACGATTACAAGCTAGAGCACCGCCCCGGAAAAGCGATGGGCCACGCGGACGCTCTGAGTCGTCTGCCCCTGCCGGAGGGGGTGGAGGACCCAGCCCCAGTGCACCTCGTCCTGCAGATGGAGGGTCTTCCTGAGGCACCCCTACAGGCCGCGGACATTGCTCGCCGCTCGGCCCGGGACCCCATCATATCCAGGGTGATGGGCTGGGTGATGAGGGGATGGCCGGGGAAGCCTGAGGGCCCCGAGTTCACGGCATTCACGTCCCGCAGAGATGAGTTGTCGGCACACAGAGGCTGCTTGCTGTGGGGCGACAGAGTGGTGGTCCCCAGCACCCTCCGCCAAAAGGTCCTCAAGGCCCTACATGAAGCGCATCCGGGCATTGTCAGGATGAAAGCCCTCGTGCGGAGCTATGTGTGGTGGCCCGGCATCGACGGGGAAGTCGAGGCTTGGGTGAAGCGTTGCCAGACCTGCCAGGCCATACGACCCAGCCCCCCGGGGGCACCAGCACAGTCGTGGGAGTCCACACGGACCCGTGGTCCCGGCTACACATAGACTTCGCCGGTCCATTCCAGGGACTGTTGTTCTTGGTAACAGTGGACTCCTACTCGAAGTGGCTGGAGATAAGCCCCGTCTCGTCTACTTCCACGAAAGCGACCATAAGGGCTCTCAGGAAGATCTTTGCCACCCACAGACTCCCTGACACCATCATCTCGGACAATGGGACGGCGTTCACGTCAGAAGAGTTCCAGCAGT
>NW_015162488.1:503645-506679 GCF_001447785.1 Gekko japonicus | reverse complement strand
CAGAACTCCTTATGGGGCAAAGGCCAACCACCCTGCTGGACCGGCTGCACCCCGACAGGGCCCCGGAGCCAAGGAGCGACCCAGAACAGAGAAAGGCACCCCGCGGCTTCTTCCCAGAGGACCCGGTCTTCACAAGGAACTTTGGAAGAGGGCCGGAATGGGTCGCGGGCCGCATCATCCGCCCCACGGGCGCCGTGATGTATGAGGTGTCAACAGAGGACAGGCAAGTCCTGCGGCGACACATCGACAAGCTTCGTCGGTGCCTGTTCCCAGAACAGACGGGCACAGAGGAGCGGGAACACGGAGTTGGCCCAGAGGGGGCCCCCCCTGCCTCACCAGTGCAGGACCCGCCCATGAAAGAGCGTCCCGACAGGGCCCCCAACGCCCCGGAGGCCACGGAGGAGGCCCCAACAGCCGGCGCTCCGGAACCAGAGGGGCCGGCACCACAGGCGAGCCCCAGCATGGGAAACGGGGCCCCCGAGGTCCCCATTCCGACCCCCAGACGATCCACCAGGGAGCGGCGCCCCCCGGCGTACCTAAAGGACTATGTGACATGGGGGGGCGAACCATGGGGGGAGGGATGTTGTGTCTGCTGGCCGCCACCAGGGGCCAGCGAGCACCCAGGGCTTGACCCTGGGTGGACAATGGGAACTGGTCTCTTGGTCTCTCCAACAGGGAGCCAATAGAAACGGGGAGGGAAGTTTGAACCTCCCAATGGGATCCAGGGGTGTCCCCTGGATATGTATATAGTTGGCCTCCTGGCCGTTTGTCTTTGTCTTAGTTGTGTAAGAGTCAAGCGTGCACCATGTTATGGGAGCTGAGTGGGCCTAGCCACGCGGTCAACCCACTACACAATAATAATTGTGCCTGTTTTCTTCTTTCATCAATTCTTTTAGTGCTGAGAGTAGAAAAATGGCTTAATATAAAATCAACATGAAAGCACAGAAGGAAAAGGTTTTATTTATGCGCGTGCTAGGCTGTAGGTAATTTATTCACCTGATGAATTCCACTTCATGGCAAAGAGAAGAAACAATATGTAGCTTTTCTCTCCTTGCTACTTCTCTTCTGCAAAATAGTCCTGTCAGCTTCATACATCAAAGAAGGGAAAAGGTGAGGACTGTGGCAAATGAGAGCCTTTCCTCATGTCAGTCAGGACAAAGAAACCCAGAATGGTAGATGTTCAGAGAAAGCAAAAAAAAAAAAATAACACCTTCATTGATCATGAGTCCTAATCAGTATCCCTGTTTTTTGTGTTGCAGAAAAAGACATTGGCCCTGTTTTGGAAGATGCCTTCACCCTGGAAGTAAGTAATAATTCTTCAAAGAGGCCAAAGAATGGCTTGAAAGAAGCTCTGGCCCTGACTAGTACCTTTGATATGAGTGGCAAAGCTACAGGCTTTTGGAAAATCTGCAGGGAAGTTTCCAGTATTTTTTAAACATTACAAGTAGCTGCAGAGACAGGTCTTTGGCCATACCTCACCAGTCACCTATTTTAATTTAATTATAATGGCTTTCAAAACTGATTTTCTGTTTTCCTTTTATTTAAGCACAGGCTAAAGAAACTTCCTCCATTCCTGATCAGGTACTGAAAGATTTTCCTTGTATTTCTTAAATTGAAAATAAAATAATTCAAGATGGAAAATGTTTGTTTTGTACTAATGTTGTCTAACTCATTCCCCAACCCTCACTCTTATTTCTAAGTAAAAAGATATATAACCCAACTGACATGTTTATGCCAATTTGCAATGCAATCCTATACAGAATTACAGTCTAAGCAATGGATTTAGCCTGGAATAGCTCTGTATGGGGTCACACTGTAAGGGGACATCAGCTTTAGTAACTGGCAGTTTTCTCAGTCACTGCAAAGTTACCATCAGTTAAAAGTCAGTATGTAACAGATGGTTTATTTTTAACATTAGTTTTAAAACAATTACCTCTTGCCTTGCTTGCTAAGAGCTCAGGATAAATAGGATAGATAGGAACTCTAGGTCTGGGGCAAGTGATGCTCTATATTCTTGGTGCTTGGGGCAACAGTGGGAGGGCTTCTAGTGTCCTGGCCCCACTGCTGGACCTCCTGATGGCACCTGGTATTTTTGGCCACTGTGTGACAGACTATTGGACTGGATGGGCCATTGGCCTGATCCAACATTGGCTTCTCTCTTATGTTCTTATCTATCTATCTATCTGTCTGTCTATCTTATTTATTTATTTAACTAGCAGTAAAGCCCGTTGTGAAAGCAATACAACGGGATCTAGAAAGAGGCTCTGGGGCAGTGCTCTGGCTTTGGGCAAACAGTGTCAATTTGCTGTGGTGACCTCAGCAGGGTATAATGACAGAGTCCACTGTTTTCTCCAGAGGAACTGATCTCTGCTACCTGAAGAGCAGTTGTAATTGTGAGTGATCTGTAGCCCTCACCTGGAGATTGGCAGCAATTGTTACCCAGGACAAAATGGCTGGTTTGGAGGGTGGAGTCTATGGCATTCTACCTGTCTGAGGTCCCACCCCTCTGCAAACCCCACCCTCTCCAGGCTCCACCCCTCAAATCCCTAAGAATTTGTCAGCATGTAGTTGGCAACCCCATCTCCTTCCCAGCTAGCCATCAACCTACCATTATCTGCCCCTTTGACTTCAGCTGACTTCTGCCCTCCCTTCTGCAGAGCAGTTGTAATTCTGAGTGCTCTCCAGCCCTCACCTGGAGATTGGCAACAATGGTTCCCTATGTGGGACTGACTGGTTTGGAGGGTGGAGTCTATGGCAGTGTACCTGTCTGAGGTCCCACCCCTCCTCAAACCTCACCCTCTTCAGGCTCCATCCCTCAAATCTCCAGGAATTTCCCATCTGGAGTTGGCAACCCTATCAGGACTGGCCCCAATGTGTTTTCTCCCAAAGGCCAAAGTAGGTGACAGGACCAAGCTTAGTTGCCTACCAACAGGCACTGAGGGGAATGTAGGGTTGCCAGCTCTAAGGAGGGAAATACCTGGAGGTTTGGGGGGTGGATTCTGTAGAGGGCCGGGCAACGGAGGCATCGGCCTTC
>NW_015162488.1:488969-502855 GCF_001447785.1 Gekko japonicus | reverse complement strand
GGGGGGGGGTGAGTTTGAGGTGTGGAATGGAGTGTGGTCCAATCAGCTTCCATATGCAAATGACCATGGAATGCTGGGCGGGACTGCACAAAGCAGCCAGTCAACCCAGCTATTGTCTTCTGAGTGGCAGTTTTTCCGGCCTAACACTAAAGGCAGGCATTTTAGAACTTTGGCACCCACTATTCAATTATATATAAGGAGAGATGTTTTAGAAATTCACAATTCAGTTAAGGGAAAACCCTATAACTCTGTACATAACCAAAAGTTGACTCAAACATGCTGATCACACTTCTATCTCATTATCCAAGCCTTTAGAGTAGGGTTGGCAACTCCAGCTTGGGAAATTGCTGGAGATTTGGGGGCAGTGCCAGGCAGTGGAGTTTGGGAAAGAAAAAGAGCCTGGCAGGGATCGTGATGGCATACAATCCACCCACCAGAGCCGCCATTTCCTCCAGGGGAGCTGATCTCTGTAGTCTGGTGATAATAAGTAGTAATTTTGGGAGAATGCCAAGCCTTCCTTGGAGGTTGGTAACTGTACCCCAGAGCTGGCTGTGAAGATCCTGGGCCAGTGTCTTGAGGCTGTGGTCAAGTGGCTGAGAGTTAGCAATCTGAATCCAGAAACAAGACAAAGGTGATACTGGTTGGGAAGGTGGAAATTATGACTTGTGATTGTTACCAGAAAGGATATAGGAGATTAAGGACTTTTCTGCATGGTTTTCCCCTTCTAGTTTGGCTTTTTTGGGTTCTGTTTTTCTGGAAGCCGATTGTGACTCAGCTTTCTCCTAGTCTGTAATGTGCATAATGTTTCTATCGGTTTTCTTTGGCCCAATCCAGCGTACTTTTTAATGAATGGAGTTGTGCCTTTGTTAAACCACTCCCTCCCCCTCCCCCTCCTTCCTAAAATCAGTCCTGACTATTCTAGCTCCTTTCCTCGTGGAGATATGAGGAAAAGGGCATATCTCCATGAGGGAAGGGGCTAGAGAGTTAGGGTGGGTTTTTTTTAATGAAAGCTGGAGATTCAGAGAACCTGCTTAAACTATCACTACAGGATGAATAAAAAAGTCAAGACCTCCAGAACCTAGAAAGCTGTGGCCAGTTAGAACACATATTTCTGGGCTAAATTTGTATAATTATTATTCACAATTTTTATCCCGTATTTTCCAAGGAGCAAAGGGTGAATTTCATGGTCCCCCCCTTTTCAGGTTTTATCTTTGTAACTACCCTATAATGTAGACAAGGCTGAAGGCTGAACCACACGTTTAGGATTTTAATGAATTAAGGAGCTTCCCCAGACCTAACTCAGGTACCCCACAGTTGCTGCATAGACTACTCCATGTGGAGCAGAAAAAAAATAGGGGAAGACCTCCCTCCACATCATTTTTTCTGTGTGAGACAATGGCATGGGGAGAGGAGGCAGGAGCCCTTCTTTCCCCTATGGCGGTGTTCTAAGCATGTTTGAGCTATCCTGTACTTTTTAAAAGGCATCCCCCTCCCCCAGATGCAGGGAACCCAAACCTAACTTGTTAAAACCCCAAATGTGTAGTTTGGCTCTCAGATAAAACAACTGTCCCAATATTCCACAGTGAGCTTCCTGGCAGAATGGAGATTTGATCTAAGGTCTCCTGGGCCTAGTCATGCACTCTAACCACTACACATTATTACCAATAGTCTGATAGGAAGACAGAAAATGACTGTATGCTCCATGAATCGTATAAAAATAACTCTGACATTCAAGACTGTTCTATATAACCATTTTATTATGAAACAGGTACACATCTATTCCTTCTGTACTATACACTGCTTAGTGGCACAATGAGCAACTTGGAAGTAGCCCATTAACCAAAACTCCAAAATGTTCCAACGTATGGACTTTTTCCAGAATTGGCTTCATCATCTTTAGGTTCACAGTAATAGGCAATGCCTTGAGGCTGAATGTTGCTTGTCCATTTTCTAGAATCCTCCTCTCATAAAGGTGTTGCAAAGGTATTTTGATATTTTGCAGAGTGATGCAGATAACCCGCATGAGTTGTGGCGTGATGGCTATACAATGTTTCTCTGCACTTAATGTGATGCCCTTGGTGGAATTAGATTTACTTCTTGTTTTGTTCAGGATGGGCAACAGAAAGTACCTCTTCACATCATTCAGTTATGGTATTCACTGATACAAGAAGTGGATTATAGCTAGTAATTTAGATGAGAATTAAGTATAGTAATGGAAAGCATCCATAATTAGAGGCATCATGCCACCAAATACCAGCTGGAGGGTGAGGGCAATTGCTTTCATGCTCCACTTGTAGACTTACTTGGCCAGCTGGTTGGCCACTGAAAGAAATAGGAGGTTGGACTAAATGGGCCATTGGTCTGATCTGGCAGGGTTCTTCTTATGGTCTTATTCATACCACTGTAATTTTGAGTCTCCTCTCATCTGGCTACCAAGTAGTGGTATTTTCCTAAAGCTGATGGTTTATGGAAAGAGGAATGAGTACATACTGGCAGTCAGTCAGGTAGAACTGTTTCTCTGAATGAAACGTTTCACTCTCCAAAGCTGAAGATTCTTTGTAGGCTGTTCATGAATGTTATAGTCCATGTAGTCCAATTCACCCGTCTGTATTTATAGCCTGTATTACTTTAGAAACAAGGTGGGGAAAAGAGAAAAAGAAAATAAAACTTTCTCAGACTAATTAGAATTATTTAACTAATGACTTTACTATTAACTAGTGATGTATTCCCCAAATATATGAACATTAGAAGAAGAAGAAGAAGAAGAAGAAGAGATTGGATTTATACCCCGCCCTTCACTTGTAGTCTCAGAGCGGCTTACAACCTCCCTTCCCTTCCCCTCCCCACAACAGACACCCTGTGAGGTGGGTGGGGCTGAGAGAACTCTGACACAAACTGCTCTTTTTCAAGGACAGCTGTGCCAGAGCTTGTGACTGACCCAAGGTCACATCAGCAGGTGCAAGTGGAGGAGTGGGGAATCAAACCCGGTTCTCCCAGATTAGAGTCCGCACACTTAACCACTACACCAAACTGCATCGTTTGTATGATGTTTTCAATGTGCATAATGCCGCAGAATGAGAAAATACAAAAAAAAAGATAACTGCACAGTCCAAAGACCAAATGAAAGCAGAGGTCCATCAGTGGCTATTAGCCACAAGGCAAAGATAGGAACTCTCGGTCTGGGGCAAGTAATGCTCTGTATTCTTGGTGCTTGGGGGAGGGGAAGCAGTGGGAGGGCTTCTAGTGTCCTGGCCCCATTGATGGATCTCCTGATGGCACCTGGTATTTTTGGCCACTGTGTGACAGAGTGTTAGACTGGATGGGCCATTGGCCTGATCCAACATTGCTTCTCTTATGTTCTTATGAAAGAAAAACTGTGCAAAATACAATGTTCAATTTGAATAAGTTAAAATATATTATAATAAAGATGCATTGCTTGAATTCTTATTCATTTCATTTGGCAGAGTGACAGAAGGCAGGTTCCTGCTCCATGGAGCTGAAATCAACAATGCCTAACAATTTCTGGCTCATTTCAGGATTATTATAGTTTTCAATATTTGAACAAGTTAAATAATGTGAATAATGTGAATGAAATTACTGTTGCTTTATTATAAAACAGAAAAGAATCATAATAATTCAAGAATCTGCATATTGAAATGATATTTTTTTTTAACAGAGAAGGCTTTGTTATATTTCAGTGAACAGACTTTAACTTTCTGGAAGGGGAGTTCTTTAACTTTTAAAACAGAATTTAAGTATTCATTGAATGTGACACTTACATGAAACTGAAAGAGAAGTTGGATCAAGTGTCAAATATGTACATCCAGTTACATCTACACCATATATTTCTTTCCGGTCATAAATATTTTGCCTTAAAATGTTCTTCACAAACATCTCACTCATTCTGTTCTTCATAAACTCTTCAGTTGCAGATTCAGGTGGGACTGAGAACTCCAGCTCAAAGAATGCAGTTTTGTTTTCACCACTGAAAGGAAGAATTGGGCACAGCAGCCAAATTACAGAGATTCCCATCAATTTCAACATGAACAGTGCATTTACACGTATATGTGTTATATATATATATATATATATATATAAACTCTGAGCATGAAAAATGTGTTTCTTTGAACAGATCTTCATGGGGGAAGAAGTACCACATTCAGCCATTCTATGATATATGTGCAAACCCACTGGTTAACCTTAGCACCAGCTCAAAAAATAATGGTGCCAAAAGCTGCTGCCTCCCACCATCTCCACCAGCTAATCCTCCTTTCTTGCTTGCTAACCCTGGCCTCTTTAAAAACAGCATGGCAAGCCATGCATGTCCCGTAGGACTTCCTGAACTCTTGTGAATTCCTTCCTCTCCTGAGGGTTCACCCAGCATTTGAGATGATTTGGCAACAGACACACATGGGTCGCTGTGCTGTGTTGAAAGAAACTTGGGGGGTGAGCAGGGAATCAGGATTCTTTGCTCCAGCATCTGGATGGGAGTCAGCAGGAGAGTGAGGCAGAGGAAGTGAAGGGGGGGGACAGGAGGCACAGGGGATGCTGGCAGAGATTCGATGTCAGGAAAAGAAGCTCTTGCCTCCCAAAATCTTCTACCCAAAATCTCCTTCCTTCCTCCCATTTTGTGACCCAAGCTGGCCCATAGCTACAGTGGGGCATTTGTGGGTGCCCCCCCCCCGACTTACTGCAAAGGCCCCTTAAATGCCCTTCAACTTCCTTTAAATGCCCTGGCTGAACTCCCCTTGCACCACCGTGGCTGCTGCACCACCTCTCCTTCCTTTCCTCTGCAGCCTTCCTCCTTGCCTTCCCATTGTCCAAGGAACAGCTGCTGGGATTGCCTGAGGTGGCTGCATGCTGGGGAAGGGGCACTGGGGAAAAGTGGGGCAACAAGGCCCACGATGGGGGCAGTTCCTCTTCACTCTCCTCAGATGAGGTGCAAAAGGCAGCAGCGGTGGTGGCTGTTTCCCGGGCCCGGCGTGCTGCTGCTGCAAGCAGTGGCAGTGGAGAGGAGGAGGCCCCTGTGTGGGCCACAGCGGGCAGGTGGCTGGCCAGGGGTTGAACAAGGCATGCACAGCAGTGGCGGTAGTGGTTAAGTGCATGGGCTCTAATCTGGGAGAGCTGGGTTTGATTCCCCACTCCTCCACTTGAAGCTGCTGGATGACCTTGGGCAAGCCATAGTTCTCTCAGAGCTGTTCTCTCAAGGACAGTTCTGGAAAGAGCTCTCTCAGCCCCACCTACCTCACTGGGTGTCTGTTGTGGGGAGGGGAAGGGAAAGGAGTTTGTAAGCCGCTCTGAGACGCCAAGGGAAGGGCTGGGTATAAATCCAATCTCCTCCTCCTCTTCCTCTTCCTGGGCCCGGCCTTTTGCTGCTGCTTGGGGAGGGGGGGGAGGGGATGGTAGCAACAATGACGATGCTGAGCCAGGGGTGGAGCGAGCAAAGGAAGCTAGAGAAGAATGGAGAGGAGGCAGCTGCAGCAGCAACAGAAGGGAGAGCGCTGGCCTTGTACGGGGCCTGGGTTTTTCCACCATCGAGGGTGGAGGGAGGGGGTGAACAGGAGTAATGGGGGCAGCAAACATTCATAATTAAATTATCTACATTGTCAGTGCTAAGTGCCCCTCGAAATGTTTAAATGCCCCCCGATTTAAAAATTCCTAGCTATGGGCCTGGACCCAACTGTTCTAAGTTACACAAATAAAGGCATGAAGCTAATTTTCCTTTCTTACCTGAGGGAAATAACTTTAGCGGAAATAAAATAGCGCCCAAGAGCCGGTGAATCACTATATACATCTGTAAGCTTGAGAAGGAAAATTATTCCCACATATTTCACAACATGAAAGCAGCCATCCAGTACACACCACGATTCTTATTGTTAAGGCAGTTTTGCCCTTTTGAACTAAAGCAAAGCGCATCCCAACCTGCAGAAGCGGGCCTGTAGTAACCTGATATATTGTGCATTCGGTTCCAGTGTTTTGTTTGCTTTGGTTGGGATGTTCAAACTACTCCATCTGAGACTGAAAGGCTTCCTTATATACACCAGAGTTTCAGCAAAGGTTTATTGCTGACTGCAGGTAATCTTAAACTGGTTCACAGAAGAAATAAATAGGGTCTCCCAAGAATAAACAGTCTATCTTGTATCACAGTATTAGAATATTTATTGCTTTAAATCCAGAAAGGTAGCTACATTAATCTATTGCAACAAGATAAAAGAGAAGTCCAGTGGACCCTTAAAGACTAACAATGTTTATTCCAGGTGGGTAGCCATGTTGGTCTGAAGCAATAGAACAAATTTTGAGTCCAGTGGCACCTCTAAGGCCAACAAAAGTTTATTCAAGGTTTTAGCTTCTGTGTGCACGCACCTTTCCTCAGATACATTGAAATTGAGTTAACAGTTCACATATATAGGCAAATGCCTCTACAGAGGTGAACAGCAAATTTGCATACAACTTAATGAAGATGTTTTGACATGCAAAGACTAAACAGCAGTAACAAGCTCAGTTCAGACAGTCACCATTTGTTTGGATTTAATTGGGGGGGAACACTGAAGTTAAAAAAAATGTCAAAATAGGAGATAGATGTGTAAAAGGGATGAAAGCTCTTGAATAAACTTTTGTTGGTTTAAAGGTGCCACTGGACTAAAAATTTGCTCTAATGTTCTAACGTTCATTCCAGCATGAGCTTTCATGAATTGGAGCTAAGTTCATCAGAAGCAGTGATGAAGAAAGGTCTGACTTACAAAAGCTTTATGCTGGAGTAAACTTTGTTAGTCTTTAAGGTGCTACTTAAAGTTGTGGGTCCTGGAGATTTTCCAGTATTACAATTGATCTCCAGACTACTGACTGTACGGAGTAGTACTGAGATCAGTTTGCCTGGAGAAAATGGCTGTTTTGGAGAGTGGGCTCTGTGGCATTATACCCCGCTGAAGTCCTTCTCCGTCCTCACCAAACTCTACCATCCCTAGGCTCCATCTCCCCAAATCTCTGTGCCATGGCTCCTCCGCTAGTCTGTAGATAGACAGACTCTTTTCAAGGGCATGCTAGGCTCTGTCCTAAGCACACCCAGTAATATTGGCGGGCTGGTATCACAATATCACATAGGCCTCTTGAATCCACCTATTTGCCTCATAAAACAAATGTGACATAATAATATATATTTACTGGTTGCTAAAGTGCAGCCTTGACTACGAGTATAACACTTCCAAACTAGGATTTATTAGGGTTCAACAAGAGTAGATATAGTCAAGCCAAATCCAGGAGATCCCTGGATTCTGTTTTTCCTTTCATAATAAATAATGGAAAAGTTCCAAATTGGATTAAGGCCTAAGGGCTGGGGAAATGGGGTTAACTCTTTCCTCTGTGCCATTATAATACAAGCCCCCTCCCCAGTCACTATTTGCCCCATGGGGGAAAACATGCAGGAAACATTTTTATGTGGCAATTTGCTTTGCCAAAGAAAATTTAAATCAGGAAACAGAATGGACCCTCCAGCACTGTGGTCCTAATCCAATTCATCTGGAATCCATTAAAAAAATCCTCCCTGTTGGAATCTGATTGTACATTTCCTGTATCTCTTGTCCTTTTATACTGTCTATGATTGGGGAGATTAAACATTTTAAAAGCATACATATATACATTATAGGCAAAGTTCTTTAAGCACCTGATGAACTTACCCTTTTACTAAGATTTTCAGAAAGCAGATGATATGCTGATTCTGACAGCAACCAATCAGGATTAGCACAGTGAATATTTAAAATTCCAGAGAAATTATGACGATTGCCATTTGCTATTGATTCAAGATCCCAGTATCCATCTTCATCTATATAAATCTCTAAATTAAAAGAAGTTATTTCATTATTGAAAACTTTAATAGGCTCAGTGTATTTTTCAGCATCAAGTGATTCTTAATACCATCCTTAATGCACATCAATGACACTGTGCCACTGGTGCATCTTTTTTAGAACAGTAAAACAAAAGCCACTTTGACCTGGCTGGACCAGATTAACCCAGTCTAATCAGATCTCAGAAACCAAGCAGAGTCACCCCTGGTTAGTAGCTGGATGGAAGACCACAGTACTTTATAACCACCAAGGAAGTCCAGGGTTGCTACTCAGAGGCAGGCAATGGCAAACCACCTCTCTTTGTCTCTTGCCTTGAAAACCCAATGGGTTAGCCATAAGTTGGCTGTGACTTGACAACACTTTCCACCACCGAGATGACACCAATTTCTGTTTGGTTGGTTCATCAAATTCAGGCTCAACAGATTTGACTTTTGGCTATTACAGACTGCACAAAATCTGACTAAAATTGCTCACAGATGTGATGGTGGTGATTACAGTAAACAAGTTGTACATCTTGGGAAGGATTTATATTCCTTGCTCTTGGATGGCCTCTCCCTCCTAACTGAGTTAGGCCTTCCTCCTTGAGACTGAAGTAGCCAATATGACAAAAGTTGTATCTTATATGCCCATTGTGCCCATTATTGCCATAACCTTACAGGGTCATTACTGCAACACCATTTCCATGTGGTTGCTCTTTAAAATGTGTTGGGGTTTACTGCTAAATACAAGATGCTGCTCCCAACTCCCCCCCCCCCGGAAACAGCCAACAGTTGCCCAGGCTGCCTGTTAGCTTCCAGGCACATTTTGTTTTGGCAGTTAGTTATAAAGCTGCTAGGGCTCATCATAGCAGGCACAATAGCATGGATTCTATTTTGCCCGAGTCCAGTGGTATTCAAAGAAATTAAATGCCTGATCTTCCCCTTCCCTCTGCAGCCTGTGGTATCCCCTAAAATCATGTCTGTCATGGTTGGTCAGAATAGGGAAGGATAACTGGCAAAAATCGGTCCCCTTTTCTGTCAACAGAAGTGCTTTTCATCACTGCAAAGCATACTCAGTACCCAAGTTTCTGACTTTTATTATGTGGCAAAGCCTTGTTCTAAGGGGAGCTTAAAATCGACCTGATTTATCTTAGCTGACTCCAAAGAAGAAATTCACAGATGGTCAAACATCAGCTTCCATAGGTGAGAATTTCTGAGTACCCTGTGCAGACAGACAAAGACAGATGGGCCATTTAACTAACGGGGAACGTTTCCTGTGGCCTGCTGCTCTGGAGGGCTATTGGTAGCTACAAGCAAGCAAAGTGAAGCCCCAGCAGTCCTGCTAGGATTACAGGAGGCACTCACCTGAGCTAGGGTTCCCAGCGCAGCCCTGACAAGCAGCAGAAGGTTTAGAGGATGGAAACACGCTAATGAGGGGATCTGAGCTGAATGGAAACATTGCCAAGTATCCTGCTTTGGTGGGAGACCTCCAGCTGGCAGCCCTGGTTGCCTACTGAGTAGAAGGGGGGAAGGGGGGGAGAGGAGTCATTCTGACACCATGACATGACATGACATAACTTTCCAGCGCAACCCTGTAAGTGACACTGTTGCATTATCATGATGCTCTAGGATTCCTCCCAAAACTCAATAGTTTTAGCATAGAGATTTGAGGGAGTCCTAGAGTGACATGATGGCAACACTTCTGGGGGTGCTGTGGAAGTGACAGTATTACATCAGAATGGCATTTATTCCTCCACCTTCCTCCACCCCCACCTTCCGCTCAGTAGGCAACCAGGACAGCCCATCAGGAGCCCTAATCAGCTGATGCCACTTTTCAAGAAGAAGAAGAGGAGGAGGAAGAGGACGAAGAGGAGGAGGAGGAGGAGATTGGATTTATACCCCGCCCTTCGCTCAGAGTCTCAGAGTGGCTTACAAACTCCTTTCCCTTCCCCTCCCCACAACAGACACCCTGTGAGGTAGGTGGGGCTGAGAGAGCTCTTTCCAGAACTGTCCTTGAGAGAACAGCTCTGAGAGAACTATGGCTTGCCCAAGGTCATCTAGCAGCTTCAAGTGGAGGAGTCCGTGCAGTTAACCACTACACCAAACTGGCTCTCATAGCTTAGGGCAGTTCAGGAGAAGGCAACTGGTAAGCTGACACCCACTACCTAAGTGGCCTTGTAGCATCCCAGGGATTTCTTGGGCCATATTAATTTACCAGTCTGCCCTTGTAAACAAAACTAATTCATCATCTTTTCCCTCTTCCAATGTCACACAGCTCAGAACCAGTAGATCAGTTATGCCAACAATTAATGTGAGAAAGAGACAGTTCAAGTATCATATCCAGCTCTTAGCAAGGAAATGGGTAAAAGTAGTGGTACTACAACTTCAAATTACTCTCTTCAAATTACCTCCAGCACTTATATTGTTCCAGATGACACAACTCCCTGTTCAGGCAAGCTTTTTGGAATGAATGCTGCCTTTCTTATTTCCCCCCTATAGTTATTTACTTTGTTTATTCCCCACCTTTCTGCCCAATGAGAACCCAAAGTGGCTTACATCTCCTCCATTTTATCATCTTATTTCCCCCCTATAGTTATTTACTTTGTTTATTCCCCACCTTTCTGCCCAATGAGAACCCAAAGTGGCTTACATCTCCTCCATTCTATCATCACAACTACCCTGTGAAGGAGGTTTGGCTGAGAGTGAGTAAATGGCCCAGCTATCTTTTATGGCACATTAGGGATTCAAACCCAGCTCTCCCAGATCCTAGTCTGGCACTCTAACCACTACCCCACACTGGTGATGTTGATTTTATATTGTTTATGTTTTATATGATTAACGTAGTTGAATATAGGTTATAGTGGAGAGCAGTTTTCCCTTGCCTTGACCTGGATCTTGGCAGATCTTAGAAGCTAAGCAGGCATAGTCCTGGTTGATATTTGGATGTGAGACCACCAAGGAAGTCAAGGTCTGCTACACAGAGGCAGGCAATGGGAAGCCACCTCTGAATGTCTCTTGCCTTGAAAATCCTACAAGGTCACCTAAATCAGCTGTGACTTATAGGCACTTTCCACCACCACCAGTTCTTCCTTCCCTAATACATCTCTGAGATTTTGTTGGCAAGATTCATATTTGGATACATACCTGAATAAAAAGTTAAACTTATAATAATCACAAGGATCAAACACAGGAGAACGGAAGTTATAATCATCCACAGTTTGCATTTCCAAAAAACGATCTCTGAACAAGCACGTGGGTTGGCTGTCTTTTAATCATACAAAGAATAAAAATGAAAATCCATTAGTAAGTAATGTGACTGTAGAACAGAACAGTATGAGTGAGTGAGTGAGTGAGTGAGTGAGTGAGTGAGTGAGTGAGTGAGTGAGTGACTCTCTTGGAAGTAATAAAATACTGTGACATTGTGAATCTCACTATTCATATCACAGGCAATAGTCAGTGAGTGCCTCTGATATTTGAATGGCCACATTCCACAAAGCAGTTGCAACAGTAATAAATCACTATATGGGAAGCAAACAGTTTTCCCCAAATACCATTAAGGGTGGGAGGAAAATGGAGAAAAGGCAACATAACAAAGAAGAAAAACATGGACTCTGTTTTGGAAAGATTAATTTAGAGGTAAGAAGGGGAGATCCAAAAAAGAGACAGCACAGATGTAACAGGAGTAAATGGGGACAAAACAAAATACAGCTGAAGTTTTTCAGCATACAGTTGATGGTGTTAGGCATAAACAGGGAAGCAAGATGGTGAATATAAAGAATGAAAACCCTATTACAGGATTTGATGAGAAACCTAAAAAGAGAGAAGAACATGTGAAGCTGCCTTCTACTGAGTCAGAATACTGGTCCATCAAGGTCAGTATTGTTTACTCCAACTGACAATGGCTCTCTAGTCTCATGCAGAGATCTTTCACACCACCTACTACCTGATCCTTTTAATTGGTGAGACCAAGGATTGGATCTTGGAGTTTCTGCATGTAACAAAGATGCTCTGTCATTGAGAAGAAGAAGAGAGGAGGAAGGAGAAGGAGAAGGAGAAGAAAGAACAGAAACTCCAAAAAGATGTCAAAGTAAAGAGAGAAATAGCTGCCAAAGAGCTCTTGGCCTAGCCTCTTTGCCCATGGCTTGCAGCCTGGGAAAGTTTTGTAGGCAGTGCAGTGAAGCGACATTGCCCAAGGTTTAATTGTCGGGTTGTTTTGATTATTTAAATTATACTATCTAATTTGTTCTGGAACTTTCTGTAGGCCTAAATAAATAAATAAATGCCTGGATCCTGACAAACAGCAGCAGCAATGTTAGATTCCTAACAGTATGAGCTAACTGTTGTACCTTAGAGTCCAGTGGCACCGTTAAAACAAAGTTTTATTCAAGGTATGCACTTGGGTATGAGCAAGGTATGCACACACACTCTGAGGAACTTTGTTGGTCTTACAGGTACCACTGGACTCTAACTTTGTTCTATTGCTTCAGACCAACATGGCTGCCCACCTGTTCCACCTTAGGTAAACATCCTTGTTAAACCAAGGCAGAAAGGATTTATAATACATACATAGTTTCTTAAATCAACAACTTCTTTTCTTGATAACAGATGCAGTAGATTACTTAGTTTCAGGGCAAAGCAGCTGCTGAATTCTTTGCAGTCCAGTTTCTTGGTGGATAGTTAAATATGCGACATGATATTGTGCACTTTTCCCTCAGACCAGTAATGATAAACATTTTAAAGTAATCTTAATTCACCTGAATTGCTTTGGCAGAGCAATAAAGACCAGACTACATATTATAAGAAGGGGATAAGGGGATATGGAGTTGTATGATTGTTGCGGAAACACATTATCTGACTGATGATAGACCCCTTAAAGTAGTGATTCTCAGACTGTGGTGAGTCAAGCGGGTTGCAAGTATCTTGGTAGTTAGTTGTGAGACCAGGACAGAAGGAAGAGGAACAGAGTAGCCTGGGAGAGGAAGCTCCAAGGAGGCTTAATAGAATACGTGGGCTTGCATAGTGTGTGAAATGGCCATGAAATACTTCTTGTTGTTCAATAATGCTATCTATTTATACATGCACCAATCCATCCATCCATCTATTATTCTGAACATGGGCTCAGAGTACAGATCAATGGCACCCTGTCAAGAGCAGGAAGTCTGAACCCCATCCCTGAAGCCCCCCCCCCATCTTTATTGGGTTCAGTCTCAGTCTAAGGTTGTCTGTGGTTGCCTAGGTAATTCAAAATGACTATCACCATTTCATTTTGAAACTTAAGATGAGTTAAGGGAGAAAAACGAAAGGGACAGACCAGAAAGACATGAAGGAAGAAGGGGTGAGAAGCAGCTACTGGGGAAGGGGAAAAGGACAACTGAGTAAAGTGTGGGTAAGGAAGCGGGAAAAGAGAAGAAATTGTGAGAGGAGGGAAGGAAGAAAGCAGTGGAGTTAAAGCAGCAAATGGGAGACCTGGGAAATATAGGTGGGGAGGCAGGGGAGGCAGAGGAAAGGAGGGTAAGCAGAGATCATGTGGGGAGAAGTACCAACAGATAGGGATGGTGTTCCTGCCCCCATAAAATCCTCTCAGGTGCCCCGCATGTACTTACAAATACTAAAATGAAAAATACAATAGAAACTGGTTCACTGCTAACTGTGTTTTCTGTTGGAGACAGGGAAAGTAGTGTGCCACTACTTTGTAAGTCAATCCAGAAAACTACAAGATGGGTAGCCACATTAGTCTGTCTGTAGCAGTAGAAAAGAGCAAGAGTCTAGTAGCGCCATAAAGACTAACGAAATTTGTGGCAGGGTATGAGCTTTTATGAGTCACAGTTCACTTCTTCAAACAGAAAACTACAGCAAGTGTTCTAGTGGGCTCCACTTCAAGAAGTTTTAAAGCTACTGACTAAAGGTTGCAATCCAATACACTGCAGGTAAAGTAATAAAGGCTGTGCAATTGGAGCCCTTTAAAAAAAGTTAAAATCCCACTGATCTGCTGCTTGGTAGAGAAGGAAGACCGGATGAGACTGAATCCAGTCCCCCTTCCTCACCGCCCCCCCCCCCCCCCTCCCCC
>NW_015162488.1:487202-488919 GCF_001447785.1 Gekko japonicus | reverse complement strand
CCGCCCCCCTTCCCCCCCCCCCCCCCCCCCCGCTGCTTCTGAGCAGCCAAGGAAAAAGCAGCAGAGTTATAGCACTTTAACACACTAAATAACGCACTTTCAATCCAGCTCCTCAAGGAGCTCTGATATAGAGACCCAATAATCAGTCAAGGATTGTTTATCAGGACATGGAGGAATATATACATTAATTATTATTAAAGACTTTTTCAAACCTTTCAAAAGGAAAACTTGGGCCAGATGATCACAGTCCTTAAGGGGTAGCACCTCTACATCAGATCTGCCTGAGCAGAGTAATGCTAAACCTGCTTTGCCACGTCTAAAAGAGTTAGATTTATAAACTAAAAGGGAAAATGTCCTATAGCCCTCTAAATTTATCTCATACTGGGCCCAGGTTTCCTGTAATAATATTATATCAAACTCTCTTAGGAACCAACTAAACTCTGGACAAAGCTGAGATGAACCACAGTGATTAGAGCCTTCAGAGGTAAAAATGGATCTAATAGCACTCCCCAAGAACTGAACCTGTTCGTTCCAGGAGAGTACAGCTCCTTATTGATATGACATTCTATGTTATCAAATGCAAGATAAGCTTACACCAGCAGCTGGTACAGGTAGTGAGATAAATAGTGCCATCCTTAAGCAGAGTGACACCTTCTAAATTCCTTGAAGTAAATGAGCTTAGACCAGTATAACTCTGCTCAGGATGGCACTGGTATATAAGTGATTGAAGAATATATAGGTCTGTTTCAAGGTGAATATTCTCCAAATAGGCTTTACAATAAAATTTTGAAATCCAAGCACCTGCAATGAAAATCCTTTATTCCAAAAAAATTATTCCAATGAAATATTATTGTTATACTGACACACCCTTTTTAAAAAAGTAACCTACCTCAGAAGTTCTTGTGACTTCAGGATTAAGAGGGCATTCTGCATCAAGTCTACTTTCTTCCTCCTTTTCTTCCTCTAGATCATGTAATTCAACGTCTTGCACTTCTTGTTCAGGAATATGGCCATTCATTGCTTCTAGTTCTCAGCAAAGAAGTTTCCAATGCAGGACATTTAAGCAGGAAAAACCAACTTCCTCTGTGTTTTCAGTTCCAGTCATGTGTCTTCTGATAACACACAAAGCCAAAAAAATCCATCCAGGCAGCTTTTCTCATGAATTTGGCCACGCGATGGAATCCTCATAACAGACTTTGAAAGAAAATCAGTTCGTAACTTTAGCAGACCCCTGTCTATTTACAACCGGGAAACGCAAAGTCTCATTCTCAAATTGTGTAAGGCTGGATTTTCCAGTTTGCTTACCTTACTGCGCCTGCCCTCTGTAGACTGAAACAGGTAGCTTAACCTGAGGCAACCCAACCCTTTGTGAAGTAATGAAAGCTCATTTCTCCCATGGAATGGAATAAAAACCTCTGACAGATAATTGCACTCTATATCAAAGAATTCAGAGAATCAAATAAGAAACATGGATTACAAATTAAAGCGGGAGAAATTCAGACCAGATAAAAATAATCTTTTGCTTAACGAAAAGTAATTGTTCAATTAATGGTTGAATTAATCATTTCAAAGTACAGCCCTGCCTGACAGCCACCAAGAGAATCTTAACAGACTTATCCAAATTCGGTGATTAGTCCTGTGGTTCTTTTTAAGACCAACAAGACCAGGTATAAACTTTTGTGTGCCTGCACACTTCAGAGGGAGGGGGGGGGAGGGA
>NW_015162488.1:414734-486753 GCF_001447785.1 Gekko japonicus | reverse complement strand
TCATGAGTCACTAATCACTTCTTCAGATTTATTTCCATTTATTCTTTGCATTCTCCTGGACTGAATCCTCCTGTACCAAACTGAGACCTAGGTTTCCTGTCTCATTACCAATGCTAATATCTCCACACATACTACCCCTTGGCATATCACACCTAATCCAATCACACCTGCTATTGCCATTAAGCATCTGAAATAATCTTTATAAAGTTTACTAGGAATAAGGCCCATTGTGGAAATAAATACAGTGAGCTCTAGAAAGAGGCTCTGGGAGACTGCCAAGGCCTTGGGCACTCATTCTCAATTTGCTGTGGCAACCTCCTCAAACCCCACCCTCTCCAGGCTCCACCCCTGAAATCCTCAGGAATTTCCCAACCTGGAGTTTGCAACCCCATCCCCTTCCCAGCTAATCATCAACCTGCCTTTATTTGCCCCTCTGACTGCAGCTGACGTCTGCCCACCTCCTGGAAATCAGTTGTAATTCTGAGTGATCTCCACCCCTCACCTGGAGATTGGCAACAATGGTTCCCCAGGAGAAAATGGATGGTTGGGAGGGTGGAATCTATGGCATTGTACCTGTCTGAGGTCCTACCCCTCTTCAGACCTCACCCTCTCCAGGTTCCATCCCTCAAATCTTCAGGAATTTTCCACATGGAGTTGGCAATCTTACCTCCTTCCCAGCCAGTCATCAACTTACCTTTATTTCCCCCTCACTCTTCAGCTTTCCTTCCCCCCCACACGTGCAGTTTCTACCGTACTCTGAAGCCCTGACTGCCACATCACATTGGCTATCATGGGGGGGGGGCATCTCACCAGGGTATAAGGACACAGAGTCCACCATTTTTTCCAGGGGAATTGATCTCTGCCATCTGGAGAGCAGTTGTAATTCTGAGTGATCCACACCCCTCACCTGGAGATTGGCAACAATGGTTTCCCAGGAGGAAAAGTAAGTCTTTCTCTGCAATGGGGACCAAAGCAATTTACATCATTCTCCTCTCACCCGTTTGACTTGCACAACAACCCTGTGAGGTAGGTTAGGCTGAAAGTCTGTGACTGGTCCAAAATCACCCACTCAGCTTCTACAGCAAGAACCTGGATCTAGCAGACCCTGTTCTGAAGTGCTGACTGCTATGCCTAGGGCAGCCAACCTCCAGGTGGAGTCTGAAGATCACCAGGTATTATGACTGAACTCCAAACAACAGATCTCTCCCCCCCCCCCGGAGGAAATAACTGCTTTGGAAGGTGGGCTTTATGGCATTCTGTTCAGCTGAGGCCTCTCCCCTCCCCAAACCCTGGCTTCCATAGACTCTACCAGAAGTCTCATTCTCATTTCCCCCAATATTCCTTTTTTTCCTTCCCTGAAAGTCCCCATGGCTTGTCCCCTTTTCCTGCTTCCCTCTCTCCTTCCCAACCACCAGTTAATCTACCTTTATTGACTTCAGCTTTCCCTCTCCCAGTAGCCTCTACCTGGGAAAACTATGGTCCATTTAGGCTATGCCAAGTTGGGCAGTGCTGGCCATTGGGCAGAACTCAGTTATACAGCAGATAACCTACAAGCATTTGTAGAGGGCACCTTATTTTCCCCTGTATACTTTCCCCCACAATATTTCCTCTTTTTCCTCCTCTTGGAAACCCCTTCACTTTTCCCTGCTTTCTTCTCTCATTACCACCCACCCACCAATGAACCTACCTTTTATATGTCCCTACCTTTTATCTTTTTATAACCCACCTTTCTCCACAATGGGGACCCAAAACGGCTTACACCATTCTCTTATCTTCCATTTTATCCTCACAATAACCCTTTGCCATAAGTTAGGCTGATACTGTGTGATTGGCTCAAGGTCACCCCATGAGCTCTCATTGCAGAGTGGTAATTCAGACTTGAGTCTTCCAGATCCTAATATGAAACTCTAACTATTACATCACATTGGCTTTCATGGGGTGGCTGCTGTTTGAACAGTAGCAAGATGCCACGTCTGAATGAGTCATATAAGTCAGGAGATAATGAATTGCCAAGTGCTAACTGCCAGACCTCACCCCAGTGAGTCCAGTTTAGTGTAGTGGTTAAGAGCAGCCAACTTTAACCTGAAGAACTAGGTTTGATTCCCCACTCCTCTGCATGTAGTCAGCTGGGTGACCTTGGGTCAGTCACAGTTCTCTCAGAGCTGTTCTCTCAGAGATCTCTCAGCCCCACCTACCTCAAAGGGTGTCTGTTATGGGGAGAGAAAGGGAAGGAGATTGTAAGCTGCTCCGAGACTACTAGTGAAGGGTGGGGTATAAATCCAACTCTCCTCCTCCTCCATCAAAGGCCAAAACAGCCCTGGAAATGACCTTCCCCTTTTCCCTGCCTTTTACTGACAGAAATCAAAGCTTGAAGGCTGACAATATTCTAATTTCCTAGCAATGGCCAGTGAGGGCACTTGTTTCTTAAAGCTACAGATGCTTTCTATTTTGGGGGGAAGGAGGTTAAAAAACGCCAACACCTGGGGTGTTTTTCAAGTTTACAGAAAGATCTGTCTTGGCTGTTCATGGTTCCAGTCTCTGGATTTACATATCCACACATTTGGCCACATTGAGGATTAGCTATATTGATGATTAGTTGGAGTTCATTCACCTTGATACATACAAACACCCCCCCCACACACACACAATACTATGTGCTGCTTGTGGGCACCTGGCCTGAAGCATGGAGGGTACTTTCCATGTGAAAGTACCATCAGCCATGATCAAGTAACTTCCTACTTACATTCTTTCATAAAACTAGAGTGCACACGTTTGTAATCACGAGGATATGAGTAATATTGATACTTGGAAAGGAAGACATTACCTTTCCTCTTAGTGCTGAAAGAAAGTCTGAAACTTGACATTCACTTCAGAACTACCATCTTTTCATGCATGCCTGGATCATGACCTTGTATATTAATAATAGTATCTTTCCTTCTTTATGAAAGGAATGTTCTTCATCTGATTCTACACCTAATTCACTGCTCTGGGAATCCTGTAGATATGATTATAGCAACACAGTTAATGTTGATAAGGAAACTACCAAAGACAATCAATCATTAACTAAATTATTGTGCTAGTCTCTTTCACATCTCACTGAAGTCCAGAGTTCAGTCATTCCCAATATGAAAAAAGTCAGAACTGCTTTCTCACAGAACTACTAAAGTGTTTCAATCAGTTTCTATGACTGCTCTTACTCTGAAAACAAGCACACCTCATTGTGCATTTTGCTCTATCTAAGGCTGTCCGAGGATATTCTACGGTTCTTTTACAAGGTTCCAGAGGTCTTTTACACAGTTCTTCTGAGTAGTGAGACATCAGTACTGGCAAATAATTCTGCAGGAGAGGGACAGAGCACAGTCCTTTTAGTCAAGAATCAACCAGAACTACAGGAGAACTGGGTTAATTTCTAAACTTGTTATTTATCTTCGAGGAGCTGAAAGGGAGCATGTGAAGAGTAAAATAAACAAGTTATCTGGCTTAATATCTGTTTATTTGAACACAGGGAGCAAGCAGACACTCAAAAATCAACTGTGACAGAGCTACTCTCCAGTTCCCCAAATGTAAGAACACATCCTCCCAGTTCCCCAAGGCTGCAGCCTTCTGTAACAGGTGGAGGTTGCTGTAACTTTAAGGACAGGCCAATATAGAGTGCATTACAGTGGTCTAACCTCAAAGACCATAGAATTTTTGCCAGTTAACCAGCTCCAAAAACTCAGCCTGTTCCCCTTTAATGACCATGTTCCCAACTGTAGAACTGTTGCTGCCAGAACTGACCTTGGCAGCTTGAGATTTGAGAGAACATCAACTGACCTCCCAGTGCTCATCAACCAAGGATCTGTATCTAGCAAGCTGTGCACAAGCCTAGAACGATGACAATCTACACAACCACATATTTTGCAACAATTGTGTCCTGTGTTGTCTGGGAGCCATGCAGCTCTGCCCCCAAGAAATATTCAACAAATAGATACAGGAGCTACAAACTCTCACCATTAGCTCCCCCAGTAGCTCACTTGCCCCACTGTCTTACAGGCCCAGCTTTCTGCACTCAGGATGCCGGGAGCAAGATTCATTTATTTTAATGTATTACTTTTTTCATGCTCACCTCCTAGGGCTACCAACCTCCAGGTTCTGGGAGATCTCCCAGAACTACAACCCTCCAGACAATAGTCTCCAGACAATAGAGATCAGTTCCCCTGGAAAAAATGGCTGCTTTGGAGGGTGGAACCTATGGCATTATTCCACATTGAGGTATCCCCTCCCCAAACTCTGCCTTCCTCAGGAATTATCCTGGGATTTCCAGGAATTTCCCAACCCAAAGTTGGCAACCCTGCTACCTCAGGATAATCATTGCTAGTCTGCCTGCACTGGAATAATTTATCCAGATTGGGATTAGTACTAATATGGATCCAAGCTGCTTTTGATTAGTCCCTTTCCCCTTAATTGGAACAGAAACTCCAGTCTGTATATGTGCCCTACACTACACTACAAGGAGTGAAGAGGGTTGCCTCCTTCCCACCTTCCCTTTTTCTCTGACTGAGCGATCTGTTTCAGCATCATTTTTCCTAGTAGAGCTATGATAAATGAGTAGATGGTCTGTAGGTAGGTTTAACCCAAGAGGTCTATTCCCCCGAAACTGAGATCAGGTTTTTAAAACCTGTATTGGCTAAGCATCTATTGTAGAAATAAATAACAGATATTTGGGAACAATCAATGGACAGTTGAAACAATGCATAACGCTAGTAGAAGGAAAGCAAATTCAGTTACTACATAAATTGAATTACAATGTCTAAATGTCTTCTGAAAGGGATCAGTTCTGTCCCTTGTCAAAAAGCTTACTGTGGCCTGTTCGAGTAGTTTTTGGAGACCTGACAAGCAGCTAAATTCCATTTATGGACCTTCCCTCTGAAAACATAAGAGCTGTGCAAGATCAGACCAATGGTCCATATTTTCCTGCATCTTGTTTCACACAGCAGCCAACCAGTTGCCCTGGAGAGCCAACAAATAGGGTAAAGAGGACAAGACCTTTCCCTGATGTTGCCTTCTAGTACTGGGTTTCAGAGGTTTACTGTCTCTGAATATGGAGGTTCCCTGGAGTTCTGTTCCTGGGCCAATCAAAACTTGGGGCACCACTTCAAAACAGAACTTGGGGTACAACCTCAAAACGTCATCCAGGAAGACTTTCTGCCAATCAGTTCAAAGTGGAGATTTTAAAACGTTTTGGACCCCTTACCAAAATTAGTTGTGGACAAAACTGAAGTGCCTCATTCAGAGGGATGAAAGCCAGGAACATTTTAATCAGGGCAATTACAGGATGGGCAAATGGGTGGAACTAGCATGTTGATTCTACCTCTCCTATTCCTGATCCATGAAAATGTCTTCTTCGTGAAATACAGCTTGTGGTTTCATTTGCCCACGTCAAACAGAGACACATGTTATTTTAAGATAATATTAATCTATCTAGAACAACAATCACTATACAACGGAATCTTCCAGACAGCCTTAGAGTTCCAATTTTGTTTCTCATTACTGGTTTTCTCCTTGTTTCCACACAGCTTCACTAGCAATCCCTTGCTGTCTTGGTTTTTCTTAGATTTCCCCCCCCTGCTATTTCTGAAACATGCCCCCCAACTCCCACCCATGGCTTAATTTTAGTTTTTTTACCAGTCTTAAATGCCTGTATGATTCCGCATGGCTCCACCCACCTCACCATTTTGTCCTGGGTGATGTGGGCAGTAATTCCTGTTTTAAAAATTGCATGTTGCTGTTACAGCAAGCCAGCTGTAGACCATTATGGGCCCATCAGAAGCTTGAAACAAGCAGGCAATCATCGCCTTGCTGCCTCATAGAACATTCCTTCGAGCACAGTTGAGCACTGTGCTGGGCACCATTGTTATGCCAACTTCTCCAGGAAATTCCTGGAGACCCAATCCAAGTTATCTACCAAGGAAGTTTGGGTGTTTGTGGCTGTGCGTAAGTTCTATACCAGTCTATACAGAGGTCAGATGGCCAATGAGACGCTCGGCTATATCCCAGGAAGTGAGACAACACGCTAGGATTAAGAATAAATGTTGTCTTTACTAAAGGTTTCTGCAGTCATACAAAATCAGAATCACACACACAGTTATACAAGCTCCTTAGTTACAATAGTACATCAGAACAATTACAGCATAGAAAATAACAAAAGCATCAAAATGGGGATGACACAATGGGGCACGGCTATACTCATCTGAGGTCCAGCTGAGGAAGAACTCTCCTCCTTGGAACGCTGGGCAGCCGAAATGCAGCAGCTTGTGAACTCCAAGGCACACAGGTAGGACCAGCCAAACCACGTGTGAGCTCTCTGGGTCGCGACTCCGGAGAACTTAGGTAGTAGAGTCACTTGTAGCACCTTAGTGCACTGCTATGGGGAGGGTGGGTTAACCAGAGAGACAAAGGAGAGTTTCTCCTTAAATAAACTCTTTTTGGGGCATGTGCTATCCAGCCATAAACTATCAAACCCGTCCTCTAAACTATCACTACTGGATGAAGAGGGGGTGACGAGGGGGTGACGAGGGGATGACGCTCTCCTGAGGGGTGGTGGCAATATGCAGATCCTACTCCTACATCAAAGGTGCCTTTTGGCAAGGTGTGAATCTTCCGTTCCCATGGACACCTCTTGATTTGCAGATCTGGTTCCTGCTCCAAAGCCATAAACGCTATTGTCTTTAGATCTCCAAACCAGATTAAGGGAGTAGGGTCACTTGCTCTTTCCATTCCAAGAATGCCGGGGTTCGCTGGGGATTTTCCATAGCTCTCCAAGTGGGTGCAATGGCGCGGTGTCTTCTCCATCCCAAAGAGTCATGGGATACATTCCAGGGACGCACATGGTCCGTATGTGCAACGGCAGGCCCAGGCCAGCCTATTTCTAGGCAAGCATGAGATGCAGAACAAAGCAACACACAACATACAGCAATCCCTGAATACATATTGCATAGGTATTCATGCTAGAGACACACATAAGCAGCATCACCACTATACAGAAATACAAACATAAGCTCATATCGTTACACCATTTTCAAATTCTGTGTGCAGTGCGGGCAGGCAAGCTGAGGCAGCAGAAAGAGAGCCAGCAGCCCAATGAGCCCCTTGTGGGTGGACAAGCCATGGCTGCAGTGGGTGGTGAGCCGAGACTCCGGCCTCAATCTCTGCTGGATGAAAGAGGTGGCTGTATGGTGTGTTCCCAACTCACATGCTTCCTGTAAACAAAACCAGTGAATGGAGAATAAACAGAGCAAAAAACATGTATTGCTGAACAGAATAGGAACAGCGTAAGGGTGCTTTGAAGAACTTCAACAATAACCTTCCATAACAAAATTCACTTAGCGCTGCAATAGGCTATGATCATAGTTATGCTGAATTCTCTAGCTACAGCCCATAGTTCAAAAATAGAAGGAAGGGCAGCACAGCCAATCAAAAAAACCGGTCAAACACAGGAAAGCAGCTAACCAATCAGAAGGACAAAGAGGTAGGTAAAGTACAAACGTTCCTCTGGAGGGCCAACAACACATCATAGAGGATGAGGCCTTCCTCTGATGTTGTCTCCTAGTTCTGGAATTTAGAGGTTTTAGTGTCTCTGAATTTGGAGATTCCTCTTGGTCACCATGGTAGGCATCATTGATAGGCTTATCTATCTAATCCCCTTCTAAAGCCATTGATAGACTTATCCTCCCTGAATCTATCTAATCCCCCTTTAAAGCTGTTTATTCCTGTGGCCATCACTACACCCACTGGCAGTGAATTCCACATTTTAATCACTCTCTGTGTTGCAATTATTTTGTGCTGTAGTGTATTTCAGTGGAGGTCATGCAAGTCAACCAACATTCCTGGCTTCCATTATCTTCAATGGGCCTTCAAGCCTCCCATTGAAACAATGGGCAATTCTGCCATTCCTTTAAGTACATCCCCAACACAAGCAAAGGAAACATGCCCACAACCACGACCCACCCACCACCGGCTGAAACACACAGGTCCATACCACACCCAGCAACTGGGGTGTATTCTTCTACACGGCAAAGGAATGGAAATACACGTTGAGCTGGCAGAGGAAGGAGACCCTTGGTGATACCTTGCTAGGGCCCAGCCCCAGTGAGCTGGCAGGATGGGTTTGGTGCTCAGGGATGGGAGCCTGTGGTACATAGGGGGTGGAGGACTTCTCCCCCCCCCAATGAGCACTGCTTGCACCCACTTTCACCTTCATGGCACACAGAGGTGTTCACAATCAGGAGAGATGGGAGGGTATAAAATGTGGGTCCTCAGCCAAGGCACCCAATAGCTAAAACCCTCTGCTCAGTGTGAGCAGAGAGATGGGGTGGCTCAGAGCCCTGAGTCCACCTAAGACCCAAGCCCCACCAGGAGAGAGTTGTTCATAATCAGGAGGGGTGGAAGGATGTAAAAAGTGAGTGCTCTGCTTTTAATAAGTTCCCTGTCTCTATGTCTTTTTTTTTTTTTTGCATTTTTGCATTGTGTTTGTGTGCCTGTGCCTGGAAGTCATGGCAACCTCTGGCAACTCCTACTGGGGCACGGTGGACATTCAGAGAGGTGGCTTGATGGCCTGCCCCTGGCCTCTTGGACCTGCTATTCTTTGGGAGTCTCCTATCCAAATACTTGCCAGGGTTGGCCCTGCTTAGCATCCAAGATCTGATGAGATCGGGCTTGCCTGGGCGATCCAGGTCAGGGCCCTGCCTCTCTGTCTAACTGCCAAGACCCAACAGAAGAGAAGGTGCAGAGCTGAGTTGAAGGTATAGCATTCTGATCCCATAGAAGGGGAACTCTGATATTGGCAGCCAGCAGTGCCTGTTAAACTTTGGAGGGCCCCATTGGTGTTTCAAAAGCTGGAGAATTCTGCCTCCTCCCGGTTGCTTTGAAGTTTGGTAAATATTTTGATTGAGAGGAGACAGTCTGTCTAGAAATGTATCCATTCATTAACCACCATGAACTGACACAAACCTGCTTGAGAGTTTGTAGAAAGTTCATGCCAGTTGACCTGCCATGAACTTCAGTGTGCGAACCACGAACCACCCAAAATTCATCACAAACTTTAGTTCGTGAGCCAGTTTGTGCCCATCCCTAAACATGAGTGCCACGATATTTCATATTGTTTAGGTCAAAAGAAAATGTAAAGAACAGATGACAGCTATTGCATGCATAACATTTTGTTTGCCAAATGTTTCTAATTATTTATGGAGTGATTACCAGAGAAACTGTACTATATAAAGGCTTTAAAGGAGTTTAAAGGCAACATCTGAATAGCCTCAGTAAAACAAGTGTGCATTCAAATGCCAGCAAAATATCCATATTTGCAGTTTCTTTTTTATAAGCTTCTGTACATAAATAAGACAATATGAATGCTCTGATTTGGGAAGAAGGTATTCATTAAATGTAAAGAACAACCACTATGGCATAACATTGCACAAATCCCATACTACTGGTGAATGATGCAGGGTGGTTTGATAAAGAAAGTTCATGTTTGGAAAGTTCACTTGGGAAACAGAAGAAATCAAAATCAAAGAAAACTAATAGTGCAATCCTAAACAGAGTTAGGTAAAGGTAAAGGTTTCCCTTGCTCGAAAGCCAGTCGAATCCGACTCTAGGGATGCGGTGCTCATCTCCGTTTCCAAGCCGAAGAGCCAGCGCTGTCCAAAGACAATTCCGTGGTCATGTGACCAGCATGACTAGATGCCAAGGCGCACAGAATGCTCTTACCTTTCCATTGAAGGTAACCTATTTATCTACTTGCAATTTCTTGCTTTCAAACTGCTAGGTTGGCAGGAGCTGGGACCAGAGACGGGAGCTCACTCCATCTTGCAGCACTTGGGTCTTGAACTGCTGAACTACCGACCTTCCAGCCTGCAGTTCAGCATCTCAACCACTTCTAAACCTTCTAAATCCACTGACTTCAATAGACTTAGATAATATTACTCTGTTTAGGATTGCACTGTTAGTCACATAGGATTTATGACAGTAACACTTCCAACATCTACAGCTCCCACCAAGCACACCCCTCCAGCCTTTATTTTCCATGCTTTTGGCTCTCTCAAAGGTTTTTATAACTCTTAAAACTGTACAATCCTCTGACATCAAGAAAGAGGGGGGAACTGCTCAGCCTTAATAGCAAATCATTAAAAGCAAGATCAGTGAGTATGTAAAGCAGAAGAATTTTCAGAATAGTTTCAGGCAGACAGTTATTAAAAGTTCAGCCCTGATCCCCAATTTCTGCAGATGGACCACCAATGAAAGCCATCAAGATGTTCAATTAATCTTTGTGATTCTAATCCATGCCATTCTTTAGCAGTGCAACATTCATTTGCAAATAAGTCAACACAGAAAACCCCTATAATGTTTCTTCTTGGCATCTTCTTTATAATATTATAAGACCTGTTTTGTTTGTTAAAACTAAAGGGCTCCTGTAAGGATGTGTGTGCTCTTTCAGTTTTCTCCTCAAGCCTTCTGTTAGTTTGTGTACTGATGAATCCAGTCATAAACTGCTGTGATCTTGGTGTAAACTCCAGGGCGGTTTCTTCGAGCGCATCCTTCACCCCAGCTGACAATGCCTGTAAGGTACCATCTGTTCCCCTTTCCTAAGCAGGCTAATGGACCTCCAGAATCACCCTAAAGGAGAAGGACAGAAGTCCCACTATTAGAACAGAGAAACTTCATTTTTTTATTTCATTTTGGTGCTTAGTCATGTTTATACTTATCCCACTATTATGTATCACTATGATATCTCCCTTTTGAAATTGGGATGCTTAGTCCATTTCTATACATGATTGTCCACATCTAAGGCCCTCATGTCCACACATCTACACACTATCAGTTGATACTATCAGTTTAGGCAGCACTGAGGTATGAGTCAAGAAGGAAGGTACCTGAGGCAAGTGACTAACATTGTCAATGCTAACAGTGCTGTATACCTCATTCCTCCATGGAGATGACACATGAAGCCACAAGTCCTTCATATGACGATCCACCAAAGGGACACACACAAGCACTATTTATGCACATTACACCTGATTCAGAAATACTCTGCATGGGGAAAACCATTTCCATATGTAGATCATCCTGACCAGAACATGGAACATAAGTCTGTTTTTATGTGACTCAGTTACTATTTCACGCTAGACCACAAATCTGAAGGTAACTGCAATATTAACAACAACAAAAAATGAGTTTCAGCTTGATTAGGCTTAGGAACCTAGCCAATAACCTAACTAAACCAAAAGAGATGGAAATCATAAATATATTTACTTGAACTTAAGTGCGACTGAAATCAAGGAGACAAATTTGCATGTGGGTGCAAATATCTTTGCAGTGAAAAGACACCTAAAAGTTTCCTGGGATCTCTTGTACAAATCACAGCTCTACCTTGATCAGCTGCAAAAGCATTCTTAAACTAACTTCAGATTGAACTTAACTCAATGCCTGCACTGAAAAACATCCTGGATTGGATCCTACCAGCTTTTCCACTGGCAAAAGAGGGGGAAGGAGCTCCTTTTGACTTCTGAAAGGCCATGATAAGGATCCCGGGGCTGCATGGATAAGAGCTGTGAGGGATGGGGGATGCAGTGAGGAGAAGAGTCAGCCTGGTTTTCCATTTTTATGTTTTCTTGTGTCACTCAGCCTTAGGAAAGTTTACATGCTACATTCTGGATCCCTGTTTTTGATTGTCTCTAGCAGCTCATTGAAGAAATATGCCACCATGTGGCAAAAGAAAGGTATAACCAGAAGGAGTGTCCTGTCCCGTCTGTCCCCCCCCCTCCACCGCTGCATAATGGAGATCAAAGGGAAGAAGAACTAATATCTTTCCATGAATTTAAGGACTGTGGAAAGAAGAATGAGGGTGATCCCTTGAAGGAAGTGTTGAAGCAAAACTTTAATGGGCATTTGAAAAACTTTATTGTGGCTTTTTGCAGTTTTATTTTCCACTTTACCTGACATGCGTCAATACCACCATTAAGGTTTCCAGCACACAGCATCCGAGAAGTAATCAGATCATCGTAAAGCTTGTTACAAGTACTTTGATTAATTATTTTCACTTTAGCTTCTTGTAGAGTTTTTGCAAGCTGACCTAAATCAAAAGAAAACGGAATTAGTCAAATAAGATATTTCAAATCACAAAGGGCAAGATTGAAAATCAAAAACTATCAAGATTTGCCTTCGTTTAGAGATCATTCTAGTAAATAAATACCTAACCTTTAAGAAGACTTTTTTAAAGAAGACTTGATTACTTTGATTTGCTTATAAGAAAAAAATGTTTGCAAAGCAGTTTGAAAATTTAACACATTAAATGTTATTGTATTTAAAATTACTTCATATCTTAAGATATTACCTTCCTAATGACCTATGAATAACAAAACTCCAGACAGCACAGCTCTCCCTTCTCTCACTGGGGATATGTATTTTCAGAACTGGAAAAACTGATATCTTATTGAGCCAGGTCTAAAATCTTTAAACAAAGCTTAATCAATATAGCACTGGTTTGGGGGGATTACAAATTAGTATTACACTTGCACTTTGCAATAAACATATCCAAAAATGAACATACTATTTTCTTTTACGGCTCCCCAGCCAGTTACATAGCAGACAGTTCCATAAACAAATAGTCTAGGACTGCTTGGTAAACATATGGGTTGTACCAGCTCATTGAAGAATACTGGTGCCTCCATTTCCAACAGGGCAATGTCATAGTCTGAGATATATTGGTCGTAATATGGATGGACAATGATCCTTTTGATTGATCGCATGGCTATATGATTATTGTTGTTTTTGTTAATGATCCTTATACCCATATATGCTGTCCAGCCGGATGCTATAGAGTACCTGAAAAACAAAGAGCACAGTTCTCCAAGTACTGTTATTACTCAGTTCCCAATCATTCCAAAGGGGATTGTGCAGAATCCGTTCTCAGTGGATTGCACCTAAAGTTTATAAGTCCCATGAAATAAGCCATCAGATAGGGCAAAGAAAAACCTCAGGAAAAGTACCATTTTGTATGGTGGTAAACAGCACTAGATCTTGATCATACATCATGATATATGATCAGATGTTGATGCTAACTGTATCGCAACAGGAGCAAATACAAAGTTCGGGCTTAAAGTGCTTAAAGTGAAAAACACATTTTTCTTAGTATGAACTTTATGGTCAAGGGAGAGAACAATGGAGGAATGAAATGATCGACATTGTACTGCTGCGATATGTGTGTGAACCATATCAGCACAGGCAGCTATGGATGTGGGACTTTCCAATTCCATCATCATCCACTATGAAGAAAGGTAGTAGCTGGGTGTGGAAAACCAATGCTATTGGCCCTGCTTGTATAGGGCTCCAATCACACCACCGAGGAACTGCGGGCAGGAAACAAGGCTGTTTGCCCCGGGGCGAACTGACGCGAATTTGTGCGATCAGACTTCCACCTGCCTGCCCCGCAGTTCCGCATAATACTTACCTTTTCCTGGTGGTTTTTTGCGCCGCTCCTGCAGTGCAACGAGACGCCCTGCCAACGACTCCGGGACGCCAGACAGATGTGTCCCCTTTAATCCGCGGGGGAATCGTTTGCCTGCCGCAGCTTCCGCTCCATATGATCGCAGCCTAGTTTTGGTATTCTACTAATTACCACAGGTATGTGGGATCACATCACAGGAAAATGACTCCCATGTGACAGTTAGTTTGTAATAATTGTCTCTGTGTCCTGGAAAGCCAGTGTTTCTAGCTTCCTCTGGAACAGTATTTGACACATTTGACAAATATACAAAGCTCTATGTAGATCAGGATTCCTCAGTGTAGTGCCCTGGGTACCATGGTGCCAACCAGCAACTTTCTTGGTCCTCTCCAAGTGTTGTTACAAAGTGGGTGGCGCCAGGTGGTGCTTTTGCTATAGCAGGGTTTCTGATTGGTCTTTGGAGATCTGATTGGGTGTACAACACCTTGTGTCAGAATTCCTAAGGGCCTCCAGGTTTCAAAACAGTTAGAGACATCTGGTATAGATTTTCAAGGGGCTTCTATTCTTGATACACCTGTGAATCCATAATATCCACCGAATTGTCAGTTTTATATTTCTACTAGAAGAAGAGGAGGACGAGGACGAGGAGGAGATTGGATTTATACCCCACCCGAAGAAGTCTCAGGGCGGCTTACAATCTCCTTTCCCTTCCCCTGTGAGGTAGGTGGGGCTGAGAGAACTCTCTTGAGAGTTCATGAGAGAACAGCTCCAAAATAACTTGTAACTGACCCAAGGTTACACCAGCAGCTGCATGTAGAGGAGTGGGGAATCAAACCTGGTTCTCCCAGATTAGAGTCCGTGCTCCTAACCACTACACCAAACTGGCTCTACAACAATCTCTAGAAAGAAGCTCCAGGTGAGTGTCCCAGTTGTAGCTGGGGGGGTGGCGGAGGGAAGGGGAAAATAGAGGGAGGCGAGCCATGTTTGTTTCCTTCTGCTTAGCTATAAGGCATGGCTGTCTCAAGTCATTTTGCTGCCCCAAGTGGGTAGTATGAGAGGAGAGCCGCATGGTAACAGGTATGGTTCCCTCCACCCCTGACTTATGTTGATTTGGGGTTATGTAATGGCAGCTAAGGTAGAAAAGCACCTCCTCCCATGCCATGTTTTCTGGGTTTCAAAGGTCTGGAAAGTGGTTCTGTAGCCAGTTACAGGGTTGCCAACTCTGGGTTTGGAGATACCTGTAGATTTGAGGGGTAGAGCCTAGGGAGGGCAGGGTTTGGGGTGGGGAGGGACCTCAGCAGGGTATAATGCCATAGAGTCCACTGTCCAAAGGAGCCATTTTCTCCAGGAGAACTGATCTTGGTCATCTGGAGATCAGTTGTAATAGCTGGGGATCTCCAGGTGCTGCCTGGAGGTTGGCAATACTTAGGGGAGGGCCAGGTTTGTTGAAGAACTTCAGTGAAGTATACTGCCATAGAGCTCACCCTCCAAAGCAACTGTTTTTTCCATGGGGACAGATCCCTGTAGTGTGGAGATCAATTGTAATTCAGAGAGGTATCCAGGCCTTCCCTTTCCCCCAACCCTTTTCAATTCTAAAGCTGCTAGAGGTTGGCTTATGTTGATTTGGGGCTATGTAGTGGCAGTTAAGGTAGAAAAGCACCCTTTCTGATGCCATATTTTCTAGGTTCTAAGGGTCTGGAAAGTGCTTCTATAGCCAGTTACACAGTTGCCAACTTTGGGTTGGGAAATACCTGTAGATTTGAGGGGTAGAGTTTGGGGAGGGCAGGGTTTGGGGTGGGGAGGGACCTTAGCAGGGTATAATGCCATAGAGCCCACTGCTCACAGCAGCCATTGACTCCAGGAGAACTGACCTTGGTCATCTGGAGATCAGTTTGTAATAGCTGGGAAATTTTCTGTAAGGGAAATGATGTGCTGTGGCTGGAGAACACGGTGATTTCTGGGAGATCTCCAGGACTCACAGGGAGATTGGCAACAGTGTTCCCTCTAAGCTGAGTTGGTGTGAGCTAGCTCACAGCTTTTTAGTCTCCAGCTCACACCTTTTTGTCTTAGCTCAGTAAGGATGGCTCCAGAGCAAACTACTGATGCAATCGCCAAATTGCTCGGTCACAACTTTAATGCCAGCAGCTCACAAAGTAGAATTTTTGCTCACAAGACTCCACAGCTTAGGGGGAGCATTGATTGGAAACCCCAGTGAGCATTTAGGGGAAGACTGGGAATACTTGACAAAATAATTGACAAAAAAAACATGTTTGCTCCTGTTCGTAGCTGCATCTATATGTAGCCTTAGCCTATATACTTGATAATTTGCACTTCATTTTCAAAACCATGGTTGACACCAAACCAGTGTTTCCTCTAAGCTGAGTTAGTGTGAGCTAGCTCACAGTTTGTAGCCTCCAGCTCATACATTTTTGTCTTAGCTCAGGAAGAATGGCTCCAGAGCAAACTAATTTATGCAGTAGCCAGATCGCTTGCTCACACCTTTAATGCCAATAGCTCACAAAGTAGAATTTTTGCTCACAAGAATTCACAGCTTAGAGGGAGTATCTATCGTTGGATGTATTCAGGGCTGTTGATATTCAATGATGGGATGGAATATGCATGGGATGTGCATGGAAAGCATATAATTTGTTATAAGGTGCAGCACTCAGTATCAGCTTTGGAGGGAAGGACAGCCAGGACTGTAGCAAGTTAGTACCTTACACCCCCTCCAGTCTATGGCATATAGTGCACCTTATGATGATAACCTCGTCTCTCTGCATAGTGATAAATAAACTACTTTAACACAATAGTTCACTGATGCTAGCCATCCCAAAAAAACAATTTCAACCACCTGTGTCACTTGGTAGATGTAGTTTTCTGCTGCATGACTTTAGATGTTATACTTTTCCTTCTGCAAATTTACTCTAAGTAACCCAGCTTTATAACACAGTCCCTATTGTATACAAGATTTATGTTGTGTCTATTAGCAAATTATGGAAAATATGAGTTTGCCTTACTAGTAATAAATGTCTTATGCTGCATAATGCCTACCTTACAGAATCAGAGTCGAGAAAGCAGTGGGCAGCAGATACCAGCCACCTATTTGAAATAATCGATGCCCCACAGATGTGGCCATATGTTCCAAGCTGCAAGCTTGCCTGCCAAGGCCACTTTCCAGACCTGGCATCTTCACCCCCAACAATTCTGGTTTTCTTTACCTGACTCCTTCCACATGCTATTAAAATAGAATTCACATAGAGATAACATTTAGAATAAACATGAAAACAATATATTATGTTACATTACAATATATTATATTTATTCTCTATCACAGAAGTTGCAGTCCTTACGATACGTACAGTGCAATCCTAAACAGAATAACATCCTTCTAAGCGCATTGACATCAGTGGATTTAGAAAGGTGTAACTGTGCTCTGAATTACACTGTTACTTATAAAACTATTCCCAGCACAGAAGTCAATGGAGAGCCCCTTTCTATGGGAGCTTCATGAGCACCTCAGAGAACTTTGGTTTTTGGAACTGATATAGGTACAAACAGGCACTGCCATTTGCTCCTCTCATAAATTACATACCACAGTTCATTTCATCAGAGCCATCTGCACAATCTCTTATTCCATCACATTCTGGGTTTAGCTTTATCGGACACTTCCCATTTAGGCATTTATATGCACGCTGTGGGCAACTTTTGTATGCTGAAAGGATACAATGACAGAGTAGAAAAGGGTTAATCTGTTTAATGGTGCCATTGTATAGGTCATGCAAGATGCGACATAGGGTGCGATCACATGCACAATTAGCCCTGCCATAGGCACAAATGCCGGGTGGATTTAAAGGGGGCGATCAGACACGAATATCTGGGAAGCACCCCACACCCATCAGCAACCCGTTTTGCTCCATCACAGAAGTGAAGTAAAAAGACACCAGGGAAAATCCGGTAGTAAACAGCTTGCGATGGGCCACGGACGGAGTTTCCTGTGTCTGATTGCTCCAGTACACTCTTATGGCGTCGGGATGGTCTGATCAGGCTATCCTGACTCTGTGCCGTTGTCCCCCCCCCCCTTCTCAGTATGCGCATAATCGCAAACTCCATAGGGAGCCCTCGGTGTGGAGAAGCGATTCATCGATTCCTCGTTTAAGCACATCGGAAACAAACAGCAAGGAAAAAAACCGACTCACTTGCGGTTGCATCTGATCATGCAGTGGCAGGCTGTGCCCGCAGCTTCCAAGGACTATGTGATTGCGCAACTGTGGGTCAAATTCCTCTGGTGGAAATAGCCTCGCTCCCCCCCCCACTTTATCTCGCGCATGTGACCACCCCCATAATTTTATACAATGTATTTTAGGGAGGGAAGGATGCATTTAACAACATAGTTTCCTAGGTGACCTAGCAATATGCTAGATATTAATTAATGCTGGATTTTAATTGATATTTTTAAGGTTTAGTTTCTTATTGTTCTTATTTCGTAAGCTACCTCAAGCAGGTTCCTGGAAGGGAGACCACCAAGGATGTTTGGGGCCACTACGCAGAAGAAGGCAAAGGCAAATCACCTTTCTTTGTCTCCTTCCTTGAAAACTCTACGAGGTTACCATAAGCTGGTTGTGTCTTGGTGGCACTTTCTTTCAGAGATGCCAAGCAACTAATTGATTCCCTTCCCATTATCAGTCTAAAAAGAATAATTCACATCATACTTACAGCAACTGTCCGCTTCTTGGCTATCATTGTCACAGCTGTCATCCCCTCTGCACATCTTGGAATGGTGCCTACACTTCCCATTGCCACAATTAGACTCCACTGGATTACAACCTAAGGGAAGGACTAAACCGTCAAGACTGTCAAACTCCATTCAACAGCAGATGTTCCCAAGATCATGTGTGCTCTAGAGGTATATGACTGCTGTATAATTAACTCTAACCAGCTCTTTCCACAGTGTGATGATTTTCCACATAGTTCTCATTGTTGCAGAGGCACTCACCACAGCAATAGAGTGTCCACGTGGCCTTTCCATTGTACTCCCACTGCTTCAGCAGCCACGGCTGCCATTTCCCCACCACAGGCCATTTTTAGGTTGGGGTTTTTTTGTGTGTGTAAATGCCTGTGGATTCACAGGAGCAAAGAAAGCTACAAGGAAAATTGCTGTCATGTAGGAGCAGCCTTAGTTTGCTGTGTGAGATTAAGCTCAGTTTCTGATTGACTTTCTAAACAGTTATTAGGACTAATGATTATGTGCCACTTTTGATTGGTTGAATGGGTACATGGTCAGCTAAGGTTCTAATACTCTGAGCTTATGTTTAATACTTTTAATATCGTATGCCCCCAACAAATGCCTTAAGCCTTTTTTGGACCTCCCTGTCCTGTGGACAGGAATTAATGATGGGATGGAGTAGGATCAGAACAGCTTTCAATATGTGGTGGAAGGTTGAAATAGATCCTATAAGTATACATGCATTAGGCTCCCTCATGTAACTGGGAAAACTGATCAGAGAAAGAGGGAAAGATGTGACCATATGAGGAGTGGAAGCAGCCGCTGTCCAACCTGGATGGGGTGCTTGCCTCCTATTGGCCCGATCTCCTGCAGGGAGCCAAGATTGGCTCCCCCCACCCTTGTGTTCATTCAGGAGGAGGTGGGGGCACAGGCAAATGTCAGCACCTGCCATACTCAGCAGGGACTGATCATGTTTCTGTTCCAACCTTCCACTGCAAAAAACGTAGGCTGGAGGGAGGGGGGACAATGCATGTAATTTGCCCCCCTCATACACATACATCTCTATCCACAGATAAGAAAAACTGAAAAGGGCTTTTCTGCACATTTAAAATACCAAACTAATTAGTTAATGTCCAGAAACTTACCACAGTCTACTTCATCACTTCCATCTGTGCAGTCTTTCCACCCATCACACTTGCTGTTTAAAGGAACACATGTTCTGTCAGAACATTTAAATTGCCTAGGACAAGCTAAAAGAACAAAAGGTTTCTGATTATCACATTTATCTTAAAATGCAGTAACAGAGCAATCCTGTCCTGGGTGAAAGAAGATTGCTCCTAAACCCCGCTTATGTCAGCAAAGCACATTGCTATGACAGTTGGTGGGTGGGGGAAAGGACAATGTGAGTATGCTGTGGCAGGAGACAGAACCCCCTATGTTGTTAGAATACTGTCTGTCAGGATAAGAGCCAAGACACATGGAGCAGAACATTCAGTGGAGACACAGGTCCTATATGACTCCATAATTGGAATGGGTGAATACTATTCTAATGGCCACATCATCCCCTGCACTGGAGAAATCCCTACAAGTAGATTCCATAATAACTACCATTGGTTGAAATTCAGCATGGAAGAGCATCTTAGCCATTGTGCCCTTTCTCAGTCAATGAACTGGGAGGGGGACAGGAAGAGTGTGACCCTGTAAACTCTCCTAGACATCTCAGCAGTTTTCAATATGATTGATCATGGTATTCTTCTGGATCGTTTTTCAGGACTGGGAGGCACAGTTCTGCAGTGGTCCTGGTCCTATCTTGAGGACAGGTTTCAGAGTATTGTGCTGGGGGACTGCTGCTCTTCCCCTTGGCTTTCGGCCTACTAGGTTCCCCAAGGTTCCATCTTGTCCCAACCCCCATGTTTTCAACATCTATGTAAAGCCACTGGGAGAAGTCCTCTGGAGATCTGGACTGAGTTTCCACCAATATGACACTCAGCTCTACCTTGTGCTACCAGCAGATCCCAAGGGAGGCTGTGGAAATTGTGAACATGTGCCTGGAGGCAGTTTCAAAATGGATGAGAGCTAACAAGCTGAAACTTAATCCCAAGAAAACAGAGGTGCTAGTTGTGGGGGGAAGGTCTGACCCAGGAAATGGGTTATCCCCTATTCTGGCTGAGATTGCATTCTCTTTAAAGGACCAGGATCGTAGTTTGGGGGAGCTCCTGGACCCAGGCCTCCTGCTGGATAAACAGGTGGCAGTGGTGGCCTGGGGTGCCTTTCACCAACTTTGGCTGGTTGGCAACTAGGGATGCCAAACCCCCTGGTGGGGGTCCTCCACTGCCTGGCTATGGGGGGGGGAATTATCCCTCAAATGAGGGAGGAACACCTGGCAGTTCAGTGACATGCTTATGTGACTTCAATGTGACTCAGAACTGACATAGGCAAGTCGGAGACATCAGGAAGATGCTCTGGTTTTGGGGCAAAAACCAGAGCATCGCCCCAACATCCCCAATGTGCCTACATCACTTCCATTGGAAGTCATGTGGGCACATTGCTGAAATGTGCGAAGAAACTCCCAGCTCCTGGTAAGTTCACCCCCCGTCACCTGCCGGCTGCCCAGAGGAACCTGGCAACCGTACTAGCAGCTGCACCCCTTCCTCAGCAGAAAATATCTTACTGCTATGGTGCATGCCAGGTAACAGCTAGAATAGATGACAACAATGCACTGTACTTGGGGCTGTCCAGAAGCTACAGTTGGTATAGAATGCCGTGGCCAGAGTGTTGACTAGACTGGGTCTTAGGGACCATATCACTCCAGTCTTCTCCATCTGCAATGGCTTTCAGTTTGTTGCTTGGCACTGTCTGGCCAGGGACCAGCATTAGAAGAAGAAGAGAGAGAGAGATTGGATTTATACCCCCCCCCTTGGAGTCTCAGAGCGGCTTACAAACTCCCTTCCCTTCCCCTTCCCACAACAGACACCCCGTGAGGTGGGTGGGGCTGAGAGAACTCTGACACAAACTGCTCATTTTCGAGGACAGCTGTGCCAGAGCTTGTGACTGACCCGAGGTCACATCAGCAGGTGCAAGTGGAGGAGTGGGGAATCAAACCCGGTTCTCCCAGATTAGAGTCCGCGCACTTAACCACTACATCAAACATTAACTCTGGTCATCTCCAGAGGCTTTGCTTCAGTTGCCTCCATCAATCTAAGGCTATACTGGTGGCATCAAAACTTTGGAAAATCATTCCCAAGGGAAAATTGTCTGTCTCCCTCTATGGGTGTCTTTCACCTGTGGGTGAAGACTTTTTTGTTTTGTTTGGCATACCTGCAATAACAGTTATTGGCCCTCCTGCCTGGTTCTGGTGCTTGTTTATGTGTTTTTATTGAATTAATTTATTAACTGTATTTTTAATTGCTCAAATGCTTTAATGTTGTTATGTTTGCTGCCTTGGGGACTATGACTGGGTGGAAAGATGGCATAATTTTTTTTAAATAAATAAATAAATAAATAAATCCCAGAGTTCCAGGGGCAACCACAGAAAAGACCCTGTTGTGGCTCATTCTGGCCCTGTGGGATGGAATTTGAAGCAAGGCCTCTCCAACTGATCCTAAATCTTGGTCAGTACTCTGCAGAGACAACATATACATTTTTCTAAAAGATAAGGCTCATATGAGAATGAACAATTTACTAATTCAAGAGACAGACTATTTAAAACTTTAATGATTAAAATTAGCACCTTGACTATGAGCAGTGAATATACAGGTAGTCAGTGCAATTGGTTCAATACTGATACATTGTAATGTTGTCAGCTAATGCCAGACAAAAATCTAACTGCAGCATTTTGAACCAGTTTCCAAATTGTCTTTAAGGGCAATACTGTATAGACTGAGTATGTCAGTGGAAAGTGCTGTCAAGTTGCAGCTGATTTATGGTGACCCCACAGATTTTTCAAGGCAAGAGACAAACAGAGGTGGTTTGCCATTACCTGACTCTGTGTAGAAACCTGGGGCTTCCTTGATGGTCTCTCATCTAAGCACTAACCCAGGATGACCCTGCTAAGCTTCCAAGAACTGATGAGATTGGGCTAGCCTGGGCCATCCAGATCACTCACCAAACCACAAATGAGATTGGCATGATTTGGGTCTTTCAGCATAGCTAGCAAATCAAACAAAACTGAAAGGACTCTGAGCCACTGCTGACGTTTGGGAATCCTTGAGCAAATGAGAGTCCAAGATCTCTCCTGAGCTGCAAACTTGAGCTTTCAGGAAAGTTGTAATTTTATTTCTATGCCTTTCTCCTCTCCATCTGTCACTATTACATTCACCAGTATATGGTTTTGCCAGCAAGTATTAGAGCAGAAGACTTTGTACCTAATTAAGGAAAGGCTAATGGACTGGCTTGCTTCCTATGTAAATGCTGAGTTGTAAATAAGAGGGAGATAACTTCTGAGGAAGATGTACTAAGAATAACTTCTGAGGAAGATCAACTACAAAATGGGCTTACATTTAGATGCTTGTCATTTACTCAACTTACTACGGAAGCTGTTCTACAATATCACAAGGATGAGACTTTTCAAATTTGTGATACAGGATCACATTATCAGTTGTGATATTTCCTGTCATCTATGTAACATGAAAGGATCATATTTATTTTTATTAACTATAAAACATAGTAGCCATAAATCACAGTGATAGTTGGGAGGGGGTGTTACACTGTGATCCCGGTTTGTTTTTCTGATTCTTGAGGCCCCTCATAATAATCTTTCAAGGTAGTCAGCCATGTTGGTCTGAAGCAGTATAACAAATTTAGAGTCCAGTGGTACCTTTAAGACCAACAAAGGTTTGTTCAAGGTATGAGCACACGAAAGCTTTCAAACCACTGTCTGGACTCTCAAAAGGAGCAGAACCATGCAAAGCTGTGCCCAGTACTTCCAGTTCTCAGTAGCATTCCTGTAGTATGCCATAATTAATGGTATAAAACCTCTTGAGAAATCTAGGACAATCATTATCCATCTGTCCCTTTTCCAGTTCAGATCATCTATCAGAGGGAACCAAGCCAGTATCCACCCAAAAATGTAGCATAGAACCATATCAAAATAGTTCATTAGTTTTCACCTAATATTATCTGGATGCAAGAAAAGTTGCCAAGAGCAACAAATAAATAAGACTGCTTTGCTGCCAGTACTATCACAACTGGTTCCTCTGGTTTCTTCAGATGATTTTTCTCTGAAACTCAGTGTGACAGTAGTCTGGAGTGCCTTCTAGATTTTGCCAACCTTTCATTAGTAACAAGCATATTAAAAAAAAAACCTCACAAGTGGTCCAAATTCTCAGCCTTCTCAAGAAATTAGCCAAAAAAGGGTCAATTATTAGAAGACAAGAAATTAAGTTATTACTTTGAGTAATGGTTTCACAGAACTTTGAAGCATTTTCCCGAAGCTATAACACTGGTCCCACATGAACATGAAAGTGTGCTTGAGTCTACTTACGATCTGTGTGGCTGAATGCTCTGAATTCAATATAAAATCCTCTGTGTGTGACCAGTTCATCTGAATGAAAACTGATTGCAACTGAATAGCCATATTCCTTGATCCTGTTGCCTTCTGAAACTGGTTTACAGTATCTGATCAAGATATAGGAGACAAACTACATATATATCATATATTGTAATTGGTCTAATCATACATTATGTTTAGTGATACATACATTATAAAGCCAATTCAACAACTTACTACTCCCACCAGTTCTATTACTTTTACCCCTACCTGTGATTCAAATGTTATATAAGAAGATAAGAAGAGCAGGGCTGGATAGGACCTGTAGTCTATTTAGTCCAGCATCCTGTTTCACACAGTGACTAAACTAAACCAGTTGCCTTGGAGGACAAGGTTTCCCCTGATGTTACCCCCTAGCATTGGTATTCAGAGATTTATTGTTTATAATTTTTGTGAAGCCAAGAAGTTGACAGTGGAAGCCTCCTTATTATATTTATTAATCAAAACTCATTAATCAGAGATCTTTAAATTTCTCCAGTTCATCCAGATACAGTTGCCCTGTTCACATGTTATAGTGAATGCACATACAACCTGCATGTGTGTGTTTGTAAGAAAACGCCAATGCACAGTCACTTTATGAAACCAGGGACAGTTGCCCCCCAGTGTCCCTGCCCCCCGTCTCCCACTGGTTGCCAGCCATGGCCTAGTAACCCTACACATCAGTCACTTTGTGATTGATCTGTCTTCCACAGCAGTCATTGAGTAGTGGCACCCACCAGCACAACAAGGTTGGGGGTCACAACTCTAGAGTTTGTTGTGAGGTTATCCCATCTCATCTATAGATACAGAATAGTGGGCAGTTCCCTCTTGTAAGATCAAACACACGTTCCCTTCCATGCTTCCCTGGACTTTGTTTGACATCAGTAGAGCATTACTCACAATACAGACAATTGCATAACATGTAAGACTAACCTTCTGACTATCAAAATCAGCACCACCCTTACCCCCGCTTCCCCAGCACTGCTACAAGGGAAGCCACTAACATACTAAGGGATTTATAATGCAGCACGGAGGCAGGTGGCTTTTGCCCAAAGGGGGAAAAAAGATCCAGACAGCAAGTTAGTAGACAAAACTGCTCACCTGACTCCATCAATTTCCAGCCAATCTTTATCACATTTATTGGATCCTAGAGATTGCTCCTGAACTTGTATTACAAGAAGTTTGAATAACAATCTGTATCCAGGAATTGGTGCCTATGATTAAAAAAGAAGAAAGAAGAACCACATTTTTACAGAGCAAATTTCTGTGAGGCAAAGCTATGCTGCTTCCAAGTATTCATTTTCAATATTATAATATATGACAGTGTAAACTGGATCACCAGGCTACCATTGATGATTCCAAGTAATAGCTTAGTGGTTTAGTCTGCACACATGCAAACACATGTTTATATAAGTACTGTGACTTCAAGGAGGGCTACTAATAGCATCTAATGCATATGAAGTGTTTTGATTCACCATCTGCATCACCATTCAGTGACACAGTGATGATGTAAAAGTAGTGTACACATAATTTAATACGGAAAGGGGCTAGAGCAGTGATGGCAAACCTTTTAGAGACCGAGTGCCCAAACTGTGACCCAAAACCCATTTATTTATCGCAAAGTGCCAACACGGCAATTTAACCTAAATACTGAGGTTTTACTTTAGAAAAAACAACTCATTTACTTAAAATTATTTGGCAGAGAATTCGACACGTTAATGATGGTCTGGGTCTGGCTGGGGCGATGGCACACGTGCCCACAGAGAGGGCTCTGAGTGCCACCTCTGGCACCCGTGCCATAGGTTCACCACCACTGGGCTAGAGTGTGCGCCAATGAATTTCACTGACTTGCTAGAGCTGTTTGTGGTTACCCAAGAGATAGCAGTTCACCCATATGGTATGTTGTCCAGCCTGCACAAAGGGCTGAACAGGGGGGAAGTGGCGCCTAGCCCAAGTGAGGTCTAGTTGGCCATGGGGAAGGTAGTACCTGGCCTACACAGAGGGTGTTCCTGGCCCTCCCAAGTCCTCCCAAGAAGAGGCCATTCTGGCAGGCAGGCCCCCCTCCCTCCATTGGGATGTGGCTGGGATGGGGGGTAGGCATTCTTTCCCTCCCTTCCATTGGAGGAAGGGCAGGCCCGTAGCCAGGATTTTTTTAATTTGTGGGGCCTTTAAATAAGTTGGGGAGCACCCCGCACACACACCCAAGGGAGTGACACAAATAAAATAAAAAACTGGAAGTCGGGGGGGGGCTGCGCTGAATTGGAAGTCAGGGGGGTCTTGGCAGTAAGTCGGGGGGCCAGGCCCCGATAAACTCCACTGTGACTATGGGCCTGAGGCAGGGCCAGGGCAGGTGAGGAGGATGGCCCCTTTTCCAGGGCAATTATTTTCATCTCAGTCCACCCATAATCTAAGCCTTGACAAGAATCCCATTGTGTTCATGTTAGGCTACTACAGGGTCCATTTCCTCCCACCTCACAGGTGATGATCATATGTGTATAAATCCAAGACTTTTGTTTTGACTCACACTACAATTATTCTTAGTGAGTTTTAGTGTACATTAGGTTGTTTATTTGTATGGTTTTATGCTACATTTTCGCATACATACCCTGATGATCCAGTGACAGTCAATACTGGGTGGATAGTAACTTGGGTAATAAGGAGAAGTCACCGTCCCATTCCAAGAGATGTAATGGCCACCACATACTAAGAAGAGGGGGAAAATACTAGTGATAGTCTTAACATGTTTTATGATCTTTTTTCTCTTGTTCTTTTTAAAATCACGGACAGAAGAATGCCCTTTGACTCTTTCTTCTTTTGAAATTACAGTTATAAGACTATTATCCTTCTGTTCACTTTCATAATTCTAACAGTGAAATCCAAACTAAGCAGAGTTCTATCCTTCTTGGTCAACAGCAGTCAATGGGCTTAGAAGGCTGGTTAAGACTGCAGTGTAAATGGGTTGCTTTGATGTATGCCATTATGTTAATTCTGTGTAAAAGAGCCATGTCAGAGGCCCCCTAACAGAGGCAAAAGATACCATTTGTTTAGACCAGTTCAAGTGCTCAGGGTGCTGTACAAATGCACCTCACCGATGCATTCTTCACTCATTGGTGAGACACATTTTTCATATATGTTACTTTTCATGCACAGATTGGGACGATCAACTGGATCCTCCCACATGCAAATTTTCTGTGAACAAACGAGAGCAGACATCGAACTCTAAATCAAGCCACTACAGAATACAGTGCATTTTTAAGAAGATAAGTAATACTTTCTGAGAGGCTGAAATGAAAGAGAAAAGGCAACATTTCTTATATGCTCTATAAGCATTGCCTTGTGCAGTAAAAGCTTTGTTATCTGACACTTCATGTATGCTGATCAACAAGTATTGGTATAATAATTTACTAGAAATTTGATACTTTTTTTTAAAGGAGTGGTTCCTAAACTGATGAAACATCAGGTCTGAAATCTTTGGAACATGCCTTCATATCTTACCATGACACACATGTACATCAATGGGTTTATGACAGGGAGAAGGAAGAAGGCAGAGGGTTAAACAGAGAAAGGACTCATGGTTCCTGTATTCTTCCATGGAAGTAGCAGTGGCCAGTTTTCTTCTTTGGCCAGCCAAGAGAAGAGCAAGGCACTATGGCAAGATGGAAGGGATTTCTTGAACCCAGAACAAAGCCTCCTCACAAGTAAACACCTTTTCTAAATTTTGTAACTTTAAATTTATTTATTTAAGGGCCTGCTTGTGACTAAAGACCTTGCTGTGATGTATACTTTTTAGGAAAATAAGAGTGCAGTGTGCTGGAAGCCACAAGTGAAAAACGACAGAGGAAAAGAGGTGCCAAAGTTCAATAGACAACAATGGTACAGTCATATATGTGGTTGTATAACACAGGGGTTAGATTGCAAACCATATCTGCATTAAATCTCTAATATCCTTATAGTTGTTAGGAAATTGAATCCATGGATACATACATTATCTCTGTTTAAATCCAAAGAAATATTTTGTAGATATCACACCTACATATGAATTATCAGAAATAATCCAGCAGCATGAATGCACAAATAATGCCTGTGTTGGTCTGACTGCATACCAATTTTAGGAACAGCTTGGAAATATGCTTTCAGTACATGGCTCTCTTTTCTTCGGTCCAGTGAGAAAGTGACCAACATTACGTTGCTTGATGAAGTTAAACGTATAAATGGGGAGGTCCAGGCCCCAGACATTCCACACCATCTGAAACACATTTAGGCCAATTATTGCTTATGAGTTATTTCACTCTGCATTCCCATAAACTGCGGATATTTTAGTTCATTTGTTACAATTCATATGGGGCATTTGAATTAGAGCTGAAATGAAGTGTTGTACAGATTTGAAACCTGGCAAATTCTAAGGATAGTAACACTGTGATTGAACATGTGATAACTGCATTATACTAGTCCTGTATATATGACCAGTCTGTACAGAAAAAGCTTTGTAATCCACTGTTTGTAGGGAATGGATGTTGCCATTATCAGTACTCTGGATACTTAAGCTTATTGTCTTCTACCCAAAGGAAACCACAACAATCAAACCCCGTACCACTGGAACACCACAGCGACAGCACCTCTGCCATATGGAATCCTTATACTCCCTTCTCAGCCACAGAATTGTCCTACCTGGCAGGCAGAGGAGTGGGCAAGCAGTCAGGAGCTGTCTAAGAATGACATCAGCTGGCAGTGCCGGGTGTCAGGAGCCCCACAGCAGCTAGATGCCTGAAGCCTGGAGAGGTGGGAGTTGGCCATGCGTATCTGAAGATAAGGGCACATGGTGACTGAAGGGGGGGCCCCTTCTAGGTGATGCCAGTTAACTGAGTCTTTCAGATAGTAAAGTTCCAGATAACAAAGCTTTTACTGTACAAGGCAATGCAGATCTGTGTCTAGTAGCCCTGTCACAGCCTGCATAGATGTGAAAGCAAGTAACACGTCCATTTTAAATACATATTTTTAAAAAAAATTGGGAACAGAGGAAGAGATCTATCAGCTTGTAACTCAAATGGAGATTATGAGCATACAAAATTCATATTATGAGCACATCACTTTTGAATCTTACAGTATTGCTTCTTTTAACTGAAGATGAAAGGGGATGAATCTAATATTATTTACCACAGTGCTATAATGTTTCGATCAATTCACTGATGATCAGTGAATGTTTAGGATTTGGTCCATGCTTGATGCTCTGTAGAATATACTTTTCTTTATGCTCCTACCTTGTAATGATCTTGTTCTGCAGGGGGAGAAGGAAATCATAGGCAGATAGCCTGTGAGAGGTGCAGCTCCCAGGAGACACTCCATGTGCTGTAACCACCACCAGTCTCACCACATAGTCAGAGGGCACTCGCAGCCTCCACTGATAGAAAGACTTCTTGGGATTCATCAGCGTCAATGTCCTGTTATTACCGGGCTTTGCATAAAGGTCAAAGGCCACTGTAGACAAAACAAAAAAAGATCAATGACAGATCAAAGCACCAAAGAGACAAAGTTTAAAGAGAAACTAATTCAGACCTTATCAGCCCAGATCCCAGGGAACAGATGTCTCCATCACAAAAGACAGGCTTGTCCATCTCATCAGACAAGGATTGGTTGTGAGCCAGTCCTGTGCTGTGTTCTCACCCCATGAAGTCCCCTCCCCCTTGGGGCAAGGCAGAGGCATAAAGGCTGTGAAAAAGGATCTCCTCTATGCAAGTGATTTGTGACTAGAGGACTTGAATTTCTCAGTGTTCAGACAGCACCTTTCACTGTCTAATTCAATGCAAAGCAGCTCTAAATGAACCAGCTAATGGAGAAAGCAAATGAACCACATTACTTTTAGTGGACAGACAATGATGCACGGTTTGGGACAATTAATCTTTCATCAATTGAAGTCCTTGATACCCTTCTTCAGAGGCGAGTCCCTTCGAGCTCAGTGACTTACAGCGCTGTCCTAAGTAGGTCTACTCAGAGTCCTACTCAGGTCTATTCAATGGGGTTTACTCCTAGGAACTTGCTCTGTCACAGTGCATTCTTAAAACAGAAATATATCCATCTAAATCCTCCCTCCCTCCCTCCCTCCTTCCCTCTCTCTGCTTTTCTCAAATAAATAAACCATATCAACATAAAGCAATCTATATCTGATTTTTTTCAAAGGTCAAAACCAAGCTGTAGCCCTGTCTGTGGCATTAAATAATTGCTCTTTCAAGATATTATCTCATTTATTACAGCTATCTTGTAACAAACTGTTCACAAAAGATCCACTGTCAAGATTGTGCCCTAGTCTTTTAACTACATGTCTGAAGACACCACACTGTTCTCTAGTACAGAAGGAGCTTCTTGTTTTTTTCTGTGGTGAAGAGTTAGGACAGAGAATGGAGCTTCTGTACCTCTCCTCATTGTGTAGAAAAGCACTGCATTTTTGGGTTGTTTGTTTTGCCGTTGCAGGACTGTGACAGGCTATAGGGCAACTGCAAGGTGACAGATACGCCAGCTCTAAACAGAATTCCACCCTTCTAAACCCATGGGTGCAACTCTGCTTAGGATTCCCATTCTTGCTTTTTCCACATTGAGCTGTTCCAGAGAAAATTAATTGCACCTCACTGAAAATAAATGGGAGGTGCGATGATAGTACTATTAACAACCACATGGAGAGGATATCTCCTCATAATATTTTTTCCTCCCTGCACTGTTTCCCCAACCTACAGTCATCCTGGGACTGCACTCTTTGGATCTTCAGGGAAACCTGACATGTACACAAGATCTTTTCAGGTCAGGAAAATGGTGGGGGGAGGCTGAAGCCTTTTTCCCATTAGTGTCACAGTCACAGTCCAAACCAGGCACCCTGCACACAGGAGTGAATAAGAACTTGCAAGTTAAGCATGACTGTTATCCCAAACCCAGCCTATGTCCTCTGTAGGGTTTCTCAAATGGTACATTAGGAAAATGGCAGTAGAAGAAAGGACTAAACCATACTTCTACAGAGCTGCAAAATAGTAAAAAGCCCAGTAGCACCTTGAAGACTAACAAGCTTTATTGTAGTATCAGCTTTCAAGAAACACAGCTCTCTTCATCGGATGCTGTAACCCTAAGGGCCTCTTCCACACTGTCATTTTTGTCACTCATTTGTCCCTATTGCGTTGCCCCCCCCCCTTTTCCACATGTGTTTTGCTCCCTCTGGGACTACTAGAAACAGCAAAACACGGGGGGGGGGGGGGACCCTGAAGTAATAGGGATAAATGAGTGGCAAAAATGACAATGCGGAAGAGCCTATCTGATTTGGAACACTCTCCTACCCCCCCCCCCACACACACGTGGCTGTTAGCATTAAAGGGTGACATCTGATCACGGATCTCCAGCTAGGGTTGCAGACTGTGACTTGGGAAGTTCCATGTGGCTGGGGAGTAGTGCCTGGGGAGGGCAGAGCTTGAAGAGGGGAGGAGCTCTGCAGGGGTGTGATGGCAACAGAGTTTGCTCTCCAAAGCTGCCATGTCCTTCAGGATAACTAATCTCTGTCATCTGTTTCAGAACTCCAGCCCCCACCTGAAGGCTGACAACTGTCTCTAGCTGTCACATCTAGTTTGCCCTTTAGTCTTGACCTATCCAAGTATAAACTAAGTTTCTCTGAAATGGGGCACTGTTGTAGTCAGACAGTCACCCCCAATCCAGCTAAACAACACATGCAGGTGGAAAATGGAAAATGTTTCCTGTGGGTGTATCCCTCGCTGACTGGAAAATTTTCTGTGAAATTGCTACAGTAAAAGCAGTTCTAAAGCCTGACCCAGTTAACTGGGCTGTACATGCCTAGCCCTGGTAAGGTACTTATTAACAGCACCTATTAGTTGTTTAGGATGGGCAAGGGAGCTTTCCCCCCCTCACTGTCTCTGTCCCGCTAAGCAGCTGCCAGCATGTTATGTAAGGGTAACAGCCATATGAGCTTGGATCTGCTCACCAGGCCTTGCACACAATACTCTCTATTGGACACATGAATACAACTTCTGCCAGGGCTTGTGCTTTCGCCATTGCAGCTCCTGTTTCATGGAATGAATGGTTTGCCAAAGGAAGCATGTAAAGGACAAGCATTGATGACCTTCTCTTGGGCTTGTAAAATGATTCTGTTGTGGAGAGCTTTCCAGTGAAGCTGGGACTGGGTACTTCTTTTGTTATTGTTATTCTGATGCTTAGATTGGACTCTTCGATATTTCTTGGATCACATTGCAGTACGTTTTTTATCTTTTCACCAGTGTACGCTGCCTTGAATTTTGGGAAAGTAGGATATAAACAGCAAATAAATCACTAGACAGACTCTGGGATAGGATTGCCAGGACAGGGCATAGAAACACTTATCTAAACTGTTAATTCATTGCTTCACTTTTTTATGCTTTAAAAAACCCAGTAGTGTTTGTAACTCCTCTGTTTGACTATACATTGTACTATCACAAAGCCAAAACCAAAATTTCTCCTCATTTATATTCTTACCAAAGAAAGATGAAATATACAATTGATTGAGATTACCAGTTATTAAAATGCTTAACCAGAGCCATACAAGAATAGTTAGTATGGATTACATTCTTTTCAAAAGCCAGCATATGTTTCTTTATTCATACAATGCAGTTACAATTTGCTAGTCTTCTTAAGTAAAATAAAATTAATGAATACTTTCAAAATATATTGAAATACTGCAGAATTTATGTCTATTAGCCAGTTAGCTAAAGATTAAGTACAGAAAAAAAGAATTTGTGATAGTCTTAGTTTCACACAGACACTCCAAATTGCTGAGGGGAAAAATTGATCATTATTTAAAATGGCAACAGCTTATCATTATTAGACTACATTGGCTGCAATTGATTTGGGACTGATGCCTACCCGGGTAAAACCTACCCACCAAAAAGTCTGTGTCCTTAGAAGGGTGTAACACTCTCAGTCTTCTCCACCTTCCACCTGATCAGCAGGGGTTTGCTTACCAAGTTTCACTTGGACATGCGTACAGGAGTGTGAAAGTTAAAAATTTTAGGTGAGAAGCAAGATAATTATCTTTTTAGAAGAAGAAGAGATTGGATTTATACCCCGCCCTTCACTTGGAGTCTCAGAGCGGCTGACAAACTCCTTTCCCTTCCCCTCCCCACAACAGACACCCTGTGAGGTGGGTGGGGCTGAGAGAACGCTGACACAAACTGCTCATTTTCAAGGACAGCTGTGCCAGAGCTTGTGACTGACCCAAGGTCACATCAGCAGGTGCAAGCGGAGGAGTGGGGAATCAAACCTGGTTCTCCCAGATTAGAGTCCACACACTTAACCACTACACCAAGATCGTTTAAAATGACTGAAGGTAAATCATAATGACTAAACTGAGGCTATTGTGCTTTGGTCACATCATAAGAGGACAAGACCTGGTATTTTTGGCCACTGTGTGACAGAGTGTTGGACTAGATGGGCCATTGGCCAGTTCCAACATTGGCTTCTCTTATGTTCTTAAGACGCTGGAAAAGACAATAATGCTAGGGAAAGTTGAAGGCACTAGGAGAAGGGGAAGACACAATGTAATAAAGAAAGCCATGGGCTTTAGTTTGCAAGACCTGAGCAAAGCCGTTAGTGATAGGATGTTATGGTGGTTATTAATCCTTAGGGTCGCCATGCTGGAAGTGACTTGATGGCACATAACACACACACCTTAATGCGTAAATTAACAGTTTTAGTAACTGGGATTTAACCTGTCTAGGATGGTACACCACTGGAGGGGTTTTAAAAAATGGATTCCCCATTAACCAGTCCGAACAGACTGGCATTCTGCAGTATCTTGGGCCTTCCAACCACACCCTGGAATTTGTATTGTGAAATATGATTGCTAAGACAGATATAGTGAATCATGAAAATTCCTCTTCATTGTGCGTAATAGGTACCAAATGAATGTGGATAAATTATTATAGAGACTATGTGATTAGTCTGGAACTTGTGCTTGAGGGGGGAAATCATCAGAAGCCCTCTCACAAGATCATTGATTAAATGAATGCAAGTTGCACAAGGGTGTTTGAAAATTCAGATCATTTCCATTACTTTTGATAATGAGTAGGTTTTTGGTGCATTGAACCCTTTGGGTTCAGCCTTGCAGCAAATCAGAATGAATGAAATAAATGAAGGTTATGCAGAAGCATTTTTTGGTACACTTCTAAAAAGACAGAAACAAAGTACAATAAAATAAATTAGTTCTTACCTGATTTTAATGTCACATCATAGTCCATAGAATCTGAAACTAAAAGTATTAATAGTCAGCATAGTTGGTTAGATTCACCTATTAAGTTTTGAAACACTGAAAGAATGCCAGATTCCCATTACCAAAAAGTTCCATTGTAACGATATCGAAATCTTCTTCAAAAGAAAAGGTTTCAGCTGAACCATTAATCTTTGGGGGTCTCCTTTTACTAATGATTTGCTTTTGCTTCACTGAGATTACATTTTTAATAGTGAGAACAATATCTTGTGGGGCCCAAAAGGTGCTCCAGTAGTACGCTCGAAGGCCAGTTTTTCCCTCACTAGAAGAAGAAAGAATGACAGACTAAGTCTCAGGTATAGAATGGGCTTTGATTGCAACTACTTTTATCTACTGGCCTAGACACATCAGTAAAATTAGTTGTTAACAGAACTATTCCAAATGATCTTGAAAAATAGAGAGAAGCAAGCTGATATATACAGTACACAAGTTCAATATGGTGTCCCCACCCTGTGGTCTGTATAATAGTCTGATGTGAATTGCAAATCCTCCTCAGTTCTCACATGTGCAGTACCCAACTGGGTACATGTGGGGACTGAGGAGAACCCACAACTCACATCTGACTTCCCATCAGACATAAGTTGGGTGGTTGTGGTGGAAAGTGTCATCGACTTGCAGCCAACTCATGGTGATCCAGTAGGCAAGAGGCACTCAGAGATGTTCAGAGGTGGTTTCCCATTGCCTGCCTCTGTGTCTCAGTCTTGGACTTCCTTTGTTGTTTCCCATCCAAATACGAACCAGGGCCGACTCCACTTAGCTTCTGAGGCCTGATGCGATCAGGCTAGCGTGGGCCATCCAGGGCATTAGGTGAATACCCCAGTCCAAACCTGGACACTTCATAATATGTGAATTGGTATTATATTCGAATTTGATTATCACACTCAATTATCACTTTGTAAAGGTAACCTTTGAATATATTCTGACATTTTAATGATGCCAGACAGAGAGAGCCCTTTTGAAAATTGTTTTCTCAGCCATGTTTTAAAAAGTGTTGAGGAGGTTTATATTGGTATACTGAAAACACCAATTGTAAAATTGGGAGCGGTGGCGCAGGCGGTAAAACGCCTGCTTTGTAACATCACCCGAACAGCCACTATGGCTGTTCGAGTACCACCGCGGTCGAGGTGAGCTCTCGACCCTCGTCCCAGCTCCCGCCTACCCAACGGTTCGAAAGCAACCTAATTGCGAGTAGATAAATGGGTACCCACCCTTAGACGGGTGGGGGGCACCCTGTGTGGCGGCTGAAGACGGCGTGCGACGGCGGCAATGGCGGCGGCGATGATGGCGGCGGCGACCTGGAGTGAACGGCATTGGTGGCGTGGCGTTGCGGCGGCGTGCAGGCGTGATCAAGGGGCAGCGACCGAGCGATCCCTGGTGGTGGAAGGAGTACATCGAACGCTGCCGTGTGGAGAGAGGGGTGTGCGCAGATGCCGAGCTCCGGCTCAGCGGAGCCGGAAAGGACGTAGGCCGGGCCGGAAGCAGGGCGGAGCTGCACACCTTGGAAGAAGCTCCCCACCACCACGCTGGAAGAATAACAACGCCTCGCCAAGTCCGGAGACCCGACCAAGCTAAAAGCCGACCCGACGACAGCCGCCACAGGGGGGGTGCTGGTAGGCTGTCCCACCCCGATACACTCACTGTGGCCCTAGTCAGGGAATATGGGTGATTAGCACCAAGAAATATGTAAGCCGCTCAGAGACCCCTAACCAAGGGGTTCGAGCGGGGTATCAAGCTGAAGGTAAATAAAAATAAATAAAAAAATTAAACAGTGCATAAAACTTGTAAGCTTCAGCATTAATTTGCATACTCTGCAAGTCTGATTTTTTTTCAAACAAGAGGTTTTCTTTTCTGATAACCCACGCTAACCCAAGATAATTAGAAAGCCATTCCAATCCTAAGTATTTGGAAATGTCCCAGTGCTTTTACTAGAATATATTTTAGCTATGTTTTTCTGACACAGCTAAAATAGTTTTGACTAAGTTCCACTGAAACCAGTGGAAGGAAATAATTGTTATTAATTTAAGTCCCATTGCTTTCAGTGGGATAGTTATGACTAGTTTCATGTGGATGGAGAGCGTGTTTAGGATTATAACATACTCAGTAAAGAAACAAACCTAAAGTACCTGGATTTACTCTCTTCTAATTTGTAACCCAAATAGCCCAGCTTAGCCCAAGCTCATCAGAGCTTGGGAATTAAGCAGGGGTTGGCAGTGGTCAGTACTTAGATGGAAGACCACCAAGGAAGACAAGAGTTGCTATGCAAAGAAAGGCAATGGTAAGCCGCCTCTGTTTGTCTCTCACCTGGAACACCCCATGAATGGAACAAAATTAGAGTCCAGCGACACCTTTAAGAACAACCCAGTTTTATTCAAGGTATGAACTTTCGTGTGCACATACACTTCTTCAGATTCATTGAAAAGGAAGTTAGCAGTTCGTATATACAGACAGATGCCTCTACATAGGTAAACAGCAAATTAGCATACAACTTAATAAAGATGTTTTGCCATATGCAAAGGCCAAACAGCAATAACAAGCTAAGTATATACAGTCACCAGGTCACCATTTGTTTGGATTTAATGGGGAGGGGAAGGTATAGTAATAAATATGTCAAAAATAGGAGACAGATGCGTACAGTTATCTTTCTTAATTGTAAAGAGTAAAAAATTGAGACTCTGTTAAAGGTGCCACTGGACTCTAACTTTGCTCTATTGCTTCAGACCAATGCGGCTACCCACTTGGATCTAATCCCATGGATGGGGTTGCCATGAGTTGGTTGTGACTCAGTGGCATGTTTTTCTTAATTTATAAAACCAGTGGCAAAACGGGCTGCTAAAATGGACTGATGCAAGCTGAACCAGTGATGCTGGCGGCTGTGGTAGGCTTATCCATTGCTATTTCTGGTGTTCCCACCATTCTACAGCAGTGCAGGCAGTGTCAGTAGATGAGCCTGTGCCAATCACATCAGCTCTGGTGAGGTCCAAGCTGAGTGGTCTTGCAGAGCTGCCAGTGCCACGAGGGCTAACCCTGCTCCAGGCTGCCAATGAACCTCTGAGGCTGTGGCCTACCATTCACTCTTAAATTAAAGGGTTAACCCACCCCCCAAGAGAATCTAAAGAAAGCCATCAAAAGCTGACATTTCATATTCAACGAGGAAGTATACTATGAAATTACTTACCTAAAGGCAGCAATAACTGATTTCAGGTAATAAGTTCCTAAGGCAGAAGAGCCATATAATTCTGCAAACTGATAGTTAAACAATTAGAAAGCTAAATATAAAGAACAGAAAAATCTTGTTAAGTTTGAGTGTAATCATATCATTTTTCTGACATATTATACAGTATTAAAGATAATGTTTGGTTTTATGTCTAGCTCAAGTAACCTGACAAAGTAAGCAATTCTCTAATCGGTGGAAAAGAGTCCATTTCAATATAACATTTCACTTCAGTCTGATAATTTTTACAAGGTAACATCAAAGTGATTCTTCAGTAAGAAGAGGATGATGAAAGAAAGAAAAAATCAGTATGAATTTAGGCTACTTAAGATCTCTGTCATTTCTGGCTTCCAATTAGCTCATACACAACTCATGTCAACCATGCACAAAGCAGCTTTGAGACCCACGAATCATTCACTTGGGAAATGGAGGCTAACAGAGAGATGCTTTGTGTTTCCAAGCCTCCTGTTAACATGTACTAATCTCACAAATGGAACAAACTTTGGAGTGCAAGAAAGCAAGCATTGTTAATCTCAATGAAACCATCTTTTTGTTTTATATATAAATTGATAATCAAAAAATTTACACATGAAGAAATGCAAAATAGTATTAAGTTTCTGAATCAAAGAATTTACCATGCCTCTTATTTAACAACACACAGAATGAGACAACTTTCTAATTTGGGACACAGTAAGATATTTTGCTGCCTGTGTTCAGTGGTAAAAATATAACAACAGACAATTTGCTGTCTTTCACTGGTGTGCCAAGGTTTCCTCCTACCTGAAATGGACTGCATTGGCTATGCCTAATGAGAGGGCCAGCCCTGGAAATCTTCCTAAGGGTTCTTTCAATTTCCCAGACACCCCTTCTCTTACTGAGTATTTGCTTTCAATAAACTAAGAACATGAACAAATTTTTAAAAACCTTCCCTCAGCATTCAAGTCCTATAACGTGTCCCAGTTACAGTAATTATTAAACAAAATTTTAGACCCAAGGAAATCAAATCGGTCAATCCTAAAGGAAATCAACCCTGACTGTTCCCTGGAAGGTCAGATAACTGCAGCTGAAGCTCAAATGCTTTGGCCACCAAATGAGAAGGGAGCACTCACTGGAGAAGACCCTGATGCTGGGAAAGATTGAAGGTCAAAGAAGAAGGGGGCAGCAAAGGATGACATGGTTAGACAGTTTTTGTAGAAAAAGCCCAGCTGGAACTCATTAGCATAATAGGCCACACCCAACAGCAGAAACTCATTAGCATATTAGGCCACACCCTGACAGTGCAGCGCATTAGCATATCAGGCCACACCCCATGCCTTCCCTTGGCTTGCCTGGGTACCCTGTGGCTGCAGGGAGCCTAGGCAAGGCCCCCCCCCCTTGAAGGCAAGCCAGTCCTTGGACAGGCCAGGGAAGGCCTCCCTGATCCTTCCAGGCCCCCCCTGGCCCACCTGCCTTGGAGTCGCCGGGGGGTGTTGCCCTCCAGGCCTTCCCTCTGTAGCCACGCACGCAGAGGTTTTGGCTGTAGTGGGTGTGGCCAACTCTGAAGCCAGCCGGAGCTCCGTTCCTGTGCGTTGCTGCCCAAAAATAGCCCTGGTTACCGATGCAATGAACATGAAATTTAGCAAACTCCAGAGGACAGCAGAAGACAGCAAGGCCTAGTGTGATGTGGTCCATGGGGTTGCGAAGAGTCAGACTCAACTGTGTGACTGAACAACAACATAGTTCTTTATATTATTTAGTAAAACTTACATAATTCTGGACAGCTTCAGCTTGCGCTATAAACCTGTGTGATTTAGGATGTGTTAGGTCACTTGTGTAGCTCAGATTAGGAATTTCTACACTTCCGCCAATGTAGATGAAAGAGAATGCTGGGGCTGAAATTAAGAAACATTCAAAACAAAGACAATTTATCACTGCTGAAATAAGGGTGTTTAAAAACTCACATACTAACTTGCCCTTTTCTAGAAATCCTTTTAGAAAACATTCCTAGTTAATATACAACATTCACCACAAATCTGACTTCCATTACAAACATACTGTGACATGTGGCCATATTTATTATTTCCACAGAAATATTTTTTTTAGTATATGCAAATGAAAATGACTCTTAATAATATTTTTGTTGGTTCCAGGGGTGGGAGGAGCTCACACAAATGGATCTTTCCCACTGCAGTTCCCTGTACACCCCAGAGTACCTTCATAAGCAAAACCTACTGCACATGGGAATATCTGCTTTTTCATGAGCTCTTTCTACTTGGTGAAGTTGGGGTCCAACCTAATATTATGTAGAAATTAAGGAGTATAAAAATGTTTTCCTCAGTTCTATCAAATCGTAAATATGAGTCTCTTAGCATTATGGATTTTGACCACATGGTTTCTAACATTTTAGATCCTAATAAAGAGGTCTGGGGAAAAAACCCAGTTCAACAGTGATGCTTGTTTCCTAGGAGATGGATGTAGTGTACAAGAGGCACCATGAGCACACTTCAGGTTCTGAAGGGACTATCTCACCTCAGTTCCCAATGCAGCAGCCCTTTCCATTGGTGGCAGGGCACATTTTAATGGGAAAATGTATCTGTTTATAGATAGCTGTCGCTAGACTAGCAACTCTGATATCTTAACAGGAGTTTATCCTCAGATGCTAACAGATAAAAAAGGCACACCATCTGACTTTTTGATGAACATTGTACAGTACTAGAGTTTGGGGGGTTAAAGTAAATAAAACTTAAAAGAAATCTATCTGAAGGGCAACCTTCAAATGCTTATTGAAAATCAAGTTTAAGGAATGAAACTTACATAACGTATAATACGTGACCAACAGAACTACTGTGAGAGTCAAGGAAATCACAGGTAATATTCCAAACAACCATCTTTTCCATAAACATTCATTAATTTTTTTGGCAAAAGAATGCTTTAGACAAATAATTTCTTTTCTTGAAGATTGGCTATGAGGAAGAGAGAGCCCCTGTTAAACAACAAAAAGGAAAGAGAGCAAAAATTCAGCAGATCTTCTTTAAATTAAAAATACCACAAACTTTGCTCAGCCGACACTTTACTATTACGTCATTCATGAGCAATTTCCAAATGAGAATATTTGTGCTAGTGCAAGTGAATAAGTGAACTGCAATTTCTTACCAGTCCAGAAAGATATTCCGAATCATTTGGAGTAGGTATGCTGAATATAGTAGAGACCCGCCTGGAGGGGAAAGGCCTCATCATGATTTTTCTCGAATTTATACTGCCCAATTCTCAATCTCAAAATCAAAATCCCGAAAGGAACTCAGACATATTTTTAAGTAAGGTTGAAACAGATTGTTTCCCCTACTGTTGTTCCTGATTCTTCTTCGCTGTACTAAACAGACTCCTGACTACCAGCTAGTAGCTGGGAAGGAAATAGAAGTCATCCCCGCTGTAACTCTTTGTTTTCCAAACTGAACTGCTACAATCAGGTGTACACAGAAGAAATTAAATATCCCTTGAGATCCAGCCCATGACCAAAACAAACTCACAGCTACTCACAGCAGAAACTACGGAACCCTCAGGAAACAAAACTTCCTATTCATAGCAGAGTTTTTTCTTTAAATTAAAAAGACTTACTAAGCAACTAATAAAAAATACTGAGAAAGCCTGAGTTACATCTAAAGTAACTTTAAAATACATAGGCACTATCAACAAAATTCATTCAAGTAAGTATCAAGGAGGAGGATTTTGTTACAGCATGATTACAGCAGAGTATCGTGTAAAAACAAAGTTGAGTGATCTTGCATCTTGATGTTTTCCGTCTCTTAGTTTATTCTGTAGATGTGGTCATTATCACAGTGTTTGAGACATATTATAAAACATTTTTTTTTAAAAAAAAACCCTACCCCCTTACAAATGATTCCACTTTACAAACAAAAATAAAACATAACAGCACCTTTACAATAAAAGTGCATTTTTAACCTTGTGCCACCTTTAAAAGGTGTCTGTGCACACATTCTGCTTGAATAATTGAGGATTGTTTAAACACAGGAAGGGCCCGGGTAGGCGAAGCCCACCATTTGCGAGGCCGGGCAGGGAAGGGGAGCCTGGCCAGACATAGGTTTGGGGTGGGGCTTGGTGAGCAGCGGGAAGAGAGGCCCCTCCCCTCCTCTCCCAGGCCAATGGAAGGGCAATGGGGCGGTCAGGAGGGGGAGGCCCTGTTTGCCCACCCATCCCTCCCTGTTTAATGTGTTGTTGGAGATTGATATTGTAGGCTGGGTTGCTGAGCGGGGGTGTTTGTGGGTTGTTGTTAGCTGTAACCAAAAAAAGTTGTGGCCAATTTTATCCACCTAATTTCCAAAGAAACCTGTTGTGTGAGTGTTCAATTTAACTGGGCAGTACAGGGCTGGCCAAGCCTCTCCACCCCAAATAAGACCTGGAACTGCAAGTAGGTTACAGACGTCAATATAAACATAGGCACCTTGATCCAACAATCTGGATTAGGAATCCATGCACAACGGCTCCTCTGTTAAGTGGTGACTTCATACACACCCATCAGTTTAGAAAGGACTAGGGCAGCATGCAGATGCAGGATGGTCTGGCTTAGGGTAAAGGCACATGTTTGTGCATTCTTGTGTATACAGTGGATTCAGACCAAAGACTCCCTTCTTTTCTGCCCCTCTACTGCAGAAGATTCTTTGGATCCAGCCCAATGGCTTGGATCCCATCTAGATTTAATGTCATGCAAGTGAGGGCACAAGTACTGCCACTTCCCCCTTCCCCAAAATGACCCTGCCAGTGCTGCCCCTGAGAATGGAAATGCCCAGAAATAAGGAGAACCAGAGGTTTCCATCTGTACAAGCTCCTTTGATTTCATTGAGCTTTGTGCAAATGGATATACAAATGCAAGAAAAAGCATGTTCTGCAGCAGACTTTGTTTTGGTTCCCCCAGTTCCCACCATCTCTTCCTCCTAAAGCCATTTTGAATCCCAATAAAGCTTCTTCCTGGGGGTTTGTCATGATCCCTAGTGGGTTGCCACATTCCTCTGCCACCACTCTGGACATAGGGTCCCTTGGGAAGGCCCAGAGTACTCTCCCAAGCCCAACCAAAATGCCCCTTCAAGCCAAGAACTATAGGAGTGATGACCAGGCAGAGAACATTAAACAAATGGTTTATTAATACAGTAATGGGGCAAGGAAAACAAGACAAGGTGCTTAAAATATACAACAGTGTTTAAAGGTAAAATAAAACAAATGTAACATGACTAACTATCTCTCTTGACTGGATACTATTCAAGGCCCACAGCCTTTTATACCAGGCCTGTGCCTGTACTCACTCTGTCCCAAGTGAGGGATCTTTCTCTCAGACCACACTGTTCCCTCAGTTTAACTCTGAGAGAGGAAAGAACACAGTAGAGAAAAGAATACAGTTCCACAGCCCACAAAGCTTAAGTCACAATCTCCTCACACAATCCCTGGACACAGATTGGTTACAACCGTCGCTAAGCATTGTGGCGATTGTAGGCTGTCTGCTTTCCACTCCCACACAGGTCTCTCCTGGGCCTAGGCCTCAAGGCCTTGTTCTCCCAGTCCTACACAGATCATGAAAGAATTGAAGAACCTGCATGTGCTAATAACCACACTGGTTGGATAACTGCAGTAGAAAGACGAAGGAAAGAAAATTATTACTTTCTTTCTCTTCTGTGACCAGAGCTCCATTCCCTCCCCCTCCCCACTAAAGTCACCTGATGGGCGTGGCTAGGGTTGCCAAGTCCGGCGTTGCGCCGCAGCAAGGGACTCCCAATTTGCGGCTGGAGCACGCACGTGCACACGCACCGCACGCACGCCACCCGGAAGTGATGTGACGACGCCAGGCACACTGGGGGCGGGGACACGACCATCCGAGGGAAAACCATAGAGTGGGGCTCCCCCCGGGGCCTGATCTGCCAGCGGCAGATCAGCGGTACCCGGGGGGACTTGGCAAGCCTAGGCGTGGCCATTATTACACCAGCCCCTCAATCTTGGGAATGAATTCTTCCAGGATCAGAAATGGTTCCAGGAGGTAGGAAAAGGTGGAAAAAATCTCAGACCAGCGAAGCTTTCTGCTGGAGATACATAGAATCCAAGACCATATCTAGAGCATGTAGAACTTGTCCATAGGAGCCAAGCCTAAATCATTAGGCCTTGCAGAGGACATTAGTGTTTTAGGGCTCATTCACATGTATAACACTGATTTCTTGACACTGGGTAACCATCAGTTTATTAGGTTACTTATTTTATTTACATAATTTATATCATGCCATTCTGCCCTCACAAGGGTTCCCAAGGTGGCTAATGTATGAATTTATGAACTAATTGAATGAACAGTTGAATGCATGAACTAATTTCATGTAATGGTATCATTTTTGCTGGTTTATTAATATATGTAATGATTCATTCCCGTCATCAGTCATCATTCGATGCCGCAGTCATGTGTGTGCAAATGAGGACCATTAAGCTCTATGGTCAAATGAGTGAATAAGCACCACCATATCTGAACAGGAACTATGATGCTATTGAACCCATTTCCCCCCTTTCTAGAATTTGTCATAGGACAGCAATACCTATATGGATCCCACCAATGTGTTTCCTGGTGCTCACTTGTTCCTCAAAGTTTGGGGATAAAATCCAAAAGATCTCATCAAGGAGCTTTAGGTCACTCCCTACAAACTTACTGATTATTAAAACTGCTGAAATGCTGGTCAGGTTTGTTACTACCATGTCTGTAGATGCAGACTTTTTGTGTCTCTGGGTTGGGTAACCTGTCCCTGTGGCCATGAGGGAGAAAACCCTTCTTTTTCTTTGGAAACTGAAACTAAATAACATCTCTTTTCCAAAGCAAAGAGTCAATCCCATTCCCATTATGTGAGTGGCACAATCCTGCTTTGTAGCTACTTTGTGGTGGCATCCACTATCATTGTTCAGACTTCCAAAAGTGCACCTGGGCTGAACATGGCTGGGGTCACCTGTCCTAAGGTGCACTGGAAACAGCTGTCAACTTGTGCTTGCACCTCATCACTGGTGATGTCCCACTTAGGGCTCTACTTCAAAGTTTTGTCTGGGGAAAGTCAGGGAAGCTGGTGTGCCTTTGTGGGTACTAGTTCTTCCCACACTCATATATATATCAAACAGGCACAGAGCAACTGAAGGACAAATGAGGGACACAATATGAGGTTATCTCCCCCATTTTTCATACTGCTCTGCTGTTACAGGAAGCAAGCTGTTCTCACAAGCAAGTAAACTTGGGTGAGGGAAAACAACCTTGCAGGGGATTTGTATGAGAAATATCTCTTGTCCCTTTCCCCTATATACATGATCCCTTCTCCTACATTTTTGCTATCCCATGGCCAGACTACACATTAGGCAATATGATGTGTTGGCTTGGGGTTTCCCCAGCATGATGTCTAAGCACATCATGCAGTGACACACATCACACAGATAGAAACTAATTTTCCAAGCATGCAGGGCACCAATTCAGTGTGGGGTGGGGGAAAGGGCTTCAGCCTTTCAACCACAGCATGTTTGCAACCCAAAACATCTCCAGGTACTATTTTCTACATTGGGGGTCTGCACATACAACTCATTAGTAGTATAGTATTACCAACTTCCAGGTGAGGCCTGGAGATGTCCTGGAATTACAAGTGACCTCCAGACTACAGATATCAGTTACCCTGGATAAAATGGCTGCTTTAGATGGTGTAGCAGGGCTATTTTTGGGCAGGAACGCACAGGAACGGAGTTCCGGCTGGCTCCCAAGTTGGCCACGCCCAGCAGGAACTCATTAGCCTAATAGGCCACACCCAACAGCAGAAACTCATTAGGATTGGCTACATTAGGGGTGTGTGGCCTAACATGCAAAGGAGTTCCTGCTACAAAAAAAGGCCCTGGGTTTTGACAACAAACAAGGTAAACAGAATAACAAGCAAAAGGTGGGTGTGGCTGGATAACCACACTTCTGGTAACATGTGGGTGCGGCCTAATGTGGTAATGAGCTGTGCTGTCAGGGGTGTGGCCCAATATGCTATTGAGTTCCTGCTGTTGGGTGTGACCTATTATGCTAATGAGTTCCTGCTGGGCTTTTTCTACAGTCCTGGTGGACTGTATGGCACTATATCGTGCTGAGGTCTCTTACCACCCCAAACCCTGCCCTCCCCAGGCTCCTTAAATTTCCCTCCCCAAATCTCCGGGAATTTCCTAACCCAGAGTTGACAGCCCTAGTTAGTACACAGGCCATTTCAGGTTGGAAAAATTATGTGTTGGGCAGGGCGAGGCCCCTTCTTTTCCCGTGCCACAGTCTCAGTCCAAATCCCACACATGCTTGGGAAATAATTTCCCATCAGTATGACATGATGTGACTGACTGCTTACAGGTCAGGTTGGGGGAACACCAACACATCACACCAAACTGTGAAACATGTAGCTTGGCCAGCCCTCAGTAAGCACTGGGTTAGAGAACCATGTGGGATTAGATTATATGCAAAGCATTCATCAAGATAACTGTTAGTATGTATGTCATTTGTATCCAATGAGTTCAAAGCAATGGGTGCAGTTTTTCTGTCCTTCCTAACCCCTTCCTATTTTGTTGCACACACAACCCCAAGGCCATACAATGAGTTTCACAAAAAAAGTGGAGATTTTAATCTAGTTCTCTCCAGTTTTTGGCCAATAACTCATCCTATAGCTTTCATTTTAATTTCTACTTTTCATGCCAAGATAATATCTATTTTGACCTTCATACTGGGACAGATCAGTGTTCTCCCTCTGGCAGAAGTTCTCCAAGGTCTGATGCATAAGCCTTTACCTGCACTGGAGTCTTTTAACTGGAAATGCAAGAGAATCAAACCTAGTACCTTGTATATGTAATAGCAATCAAGGGAACAGCAATACAATAGACATCAAAACACAAATTGCTGCAAAGTTCTTACAGTGAAAAAGATGGACAATAATAGACTATTAATGAGCTTTGTGATGTTTAATTCTTGTATTTTCAACGACAGGATGCCATCAGAAGAGTGATGACACCAAGAGAAGGACGAACCTCTCAAGTAATCGTTCGTTTCGAAGAGTTTCTTTTTCAAACAGATCTCAGTTCTCTAGTTTTTCTTAATATGACCAAACCGCAATGCAGTTCTTACACTCAACAACTCTTTGTTTCAGCTCTTAGCTACCAAGTCTTTCAATCGGACACAAGAGCTGAAACAAAGAGTTGTTGAGTGTAAGAACTGCATTGCGGTTTGGTCATATTAAGAAAAACTACAGAACTGAGATCTGTTTGAAAAAGAAACTCTTCGAAACGAATGATTACTCGAGAGGTTCGTCCTTCTCTTGGTGTCATCACTCTTCTGATGGCATCCTGTCGTTGAAAATACAAGAATTAAACATCACAAAGCTCATTATTTATAGCCTTGTATATGTAAAGCATAACTATGCTGAGCCTGGAGGGGAGAGGCTCCCATGTGCCACGGAAGCAACATTTGGGGGGCATTTGGGGTTGCAGCAGGGGTGGGGGAAAGTCACACTATATATAGATATTTTTGGCAGAATCCAAGCCACAAAGATCAGATAAAGTACAGAGTGTTTTCATGACATCTGAGGTTAAAAGAGATAGGATCTCAGTCTTTCAAAACCTCTGTTTGTGTATGTTTCATAATAAACACAGAGGCATACAATTTATTTGCAAACTTGTGGGGTGACATGCAGAGTGACAAATGGAAAACACAGCCAATTGCTTAATAAGTATGATTTTAATGGAAATATTTCATTGTTGACTCTGTGTTTTATTGTTGCTAAATTAAAAAACTGAAGGCACATATTTGCGGATCCATGTAGCAAAATTTGACACCCTTGTGTATACTCCAGGAAAATTGGCTCTTCCACAGCCATAACCCCAACTGACAATTCCAATCAAAAACCACTTTCCATCACCTTTGCTTCGACATGACAGAGGTCCTCCAGAATCTCCCTAAAAAAAGATATAATTTTCCAAAAGTCAATCTTGAAAACAAAATTTTAAATAATTCTATGATTGCAAACATTTAGCAATGTTGATAAAAATTGCTCCTGAGTAAAGGAATAAAGGAATTTAAACTCTGGATTGGTATATAACAGTAAGCACCTTTATCTAGCCCGTAACTATGGTGCACATTTTGGGGGCATGCCCCCTTAATCACATGCCCCGCCCCACAAACTCTTTCTTTAAACTCATAATAATGTTTTTTTTTAAGTTTAAATGTAGCTGCCCCACCCCACTGCAGCGCCCGAGCCGGCCTTCTCATCCAGGCTCCAGCCAGCCGGTCTGCTGTGTTCTCCAGCAGAGGAGGGAAGAGGGAAGGGAGGAGAGAGAAGTGAGGTGTTCCTTGCCTGTCCAGGCTGCCTGCAGGCAAGGGGCCATGGCCGGGCACTTCTTTGCATCTTCTTTGCGGCACTTGGGGGGAGGGGGGAGCACATGCTCGTGTGCCAGGCCAGGCAAGGCTTTGTTGTGGTTGTTTTGGGGGTGGGTGGTATGCAGTCCTACCTGCCCGCCCAACCATCCCTCAGCCCTGTGACACTCCATGCACAAAACAGCAGCAGTAACGATAGCAGCAGTGGCAAGCTGCAACTCAGAGGATCAGAGCACCACTTCTTCCTCCCCCGCTCCCTCCTCGTATTTTCCGCCAACTTGTGGAGTTCAAGGCAGCGGCTTAGAGAAAAATAGGGTTCACTTTCCATAAGCGGGGTGGGGGGCTTTTTGCCATTCAGTCCCAGCTCCTTCTCCTCACACTTGTGTTTCTACTTGGTCTACTTGGAAGTAAGGGTTCTTTAAAAATTCCCCCCCCCAAAAAAATAATAATTAAATGCCCCCTGAAAAAATAAATCCTGGATATGGGCCTGACCTTCATGTCAGTGTTGCCATGTCTCCTGTGCCTCTAATAACTGTTCAGTTTCTCTAGGGTTGAGATGCAATGAGGAAAAGGAAGTTCACCAATAGAAACCAGCCTGCCACATAAAAGCCATAGAAACTCTGCTGGATTGCTAGAAAACTGGTTGCCAGTCCTAATTCAGACAAAAATGAGCAGTGCAGAAATACATGCCTTCCGAAAGATAAGCAGAAGCTGAAGAAAGGGCGCACAAATATGACTAAACAAGGATTTTAACTGAAAATCTAATTCACGGAAACACAAGTCAGTGCAGTTTTGGTGATCCAATGACATGCAGTGCTTGTAATACATGTGGTTCTAGCTTCAGATATGTGTGACTGGAAATGGGGTTGCCAACTCCTGGTTGCAAATTCCTAGGTATTTGGGAGTAGAGCCTGGGGGAGGGCAGAGCTTGGAGGGGGCTCAGTAGGGATGTGATACCAATAGACCTCACCCTCCAAAGCAGCCATTTTCTCCAGAGGAACTGATCTCCATCATCTGGAGAACAGTTATAATTTTGGGAGATCTCTAGGCTCCACCCAGAGATTGGAAACACTATAAGAAACCCAGATTACTTAAGGGTATGGATTTGCACATACCAGAGGTCAAAAATAAACATATTTCCCTATTTACACAAAATGGCAACCAATTGTATTGGAAGGATTGTAGACTGAAAGGTGCTACACTACCAGTGTGATCCTAAAGTACACCTGTCTAAATCCTTTGAAGTAAATAGGCCTAGAAGGGTATAACACTGTTTAGGATTACACTATCAGTCTGAGAATGACCCAAAGCAATGTCAAGGGTTATGAAGCTGAAACCTCTGGTTTTCTGTACTCTGGCATTTTAACAACTTCAGAATCTTGATTCTGCAAGCAAACCCTCAGTATGCACTGTGAGCTTGGGTCTAGTTCTCAAAAGCACCAGGTAGCAAATTTATGGTGGGATTATACGACCAGATTAAAAGTGAGGTCTCATATTATTAAATTCTCCCTCATACAAAAAATAAATAAATCCTTGCATTGTAGAAAACTAGTATCATTCACAGAAAGTTAAGCCATAACTATTCACCCTAATGTCTAGTTTTCTATGTACACCAGCTTGTTTTGCATGGAAGAACATTTGATCATGTGTCTCAGTTTGGTCAAGTACCTTCAGATCTTAATTTTCTATTTCATCTGCTGTTTGTGACAATTTGGCCTTAGATACTGATGATATACAGAAATGTTGCAGCAAATTTGATTGGTGCATTATGTGCTAACTGCAGTTCATGGCACTGACACCATTAGGTTTTGTATAATGTTTCTCATTACAGGACTGACTTTTTCTGCAGTTATCAGATAAGCAGTACAGAATTGTTTGCTAAGAAATGCGTTTAGATGAGACAGCAAATACTTACTTTGCAACTATCCCTTTTCCCAGACACCACCCCAGCACACAGCATCCGTGCTGTGGTAATCCCATATGTTGAATGACACAGTGTTTGGTCCACAATTTCTACTTCTGCTTTTTGTAGTATTGCTGATCCTTCATCATCTGAAAAGTAGACTTAAGCTTAATAATGAAAGCAAGAAGATAATTTCTAGTAGTAAAGCTCCATTTGCTGCTCAAGATAATTTCCTTAATAACAATGCCATCGGAGCTCTTCTCAATGCACGGTAAACTTGCCAAGTCTTTACCTGGAAGAATATCCCACTGAAATCTATAGGAACTTTCATCCAAGGACATGTAATGATAACACTAATGGATTTTCTTTTCTTAATGATTTCAACCCTCTATGGAAGATTAGCAACGTAAATCGGAAAGCGGGTTAGAAAGTGACCATGTACTGAGTTCACAGTAGAATGAGGTATTTCAAATGGGATAGCAATTAGCTGAGAGTCAGGCAAGAGTAAAAAGGGAAACGTCTTTTATTAAACATTATCTGCTTGTAACTCCTGAACTGTCTGGCTCTCCTGTAGCTGTTCCTGCTCCATCTATCGTCTCCTGTGTGCCTCAGGTATTCCCCTCATGTTCTTTCCAACAGGCCCATAGCCAGAAAGTATTCAGTGGGGGCACGTGCCCACATCACTTCGGATGTCACGTGCCTATGTCACAATAAATAAATAAGGGGAGGGGCCATGGCTCAGTGGTAGAGCATCTGCATGGCATGCAGAAGGTCCCAGGTTCAATCCCTGGCATCTCCGGTTTTAAAAAAGGACCAGACAGGAGATGTGAGAGACTTCTGCCTGAGACCCAAAAGAGCCACTGCTAGTCTAAGTAGACAATACTTTTTTGATGGACCAGTGGTATGATTCGGTATAAGGCAGCTTCATGTGTGTGACTGATGAGAAGAGCTGGAGAAAGGGCCCTCTCTCCCCACCAGAAACTACCCGTCTCCTACATGTGGGCTGGGCAGCCTGCATCATCTTCTGTGTGCTGGGGAAGGGAAAGAGGAGGAGGGCGCAAGGAAAGGGGAGACACAGTGGTGCTCCCAGAGAGAAGTCTTGCCATGTGGTCAAGACTGGGGACAGGAACAGCCCAGTCGGGCCTTGGGGCCCCCAACCCATAGAGAGAGAAAAGGAGTTCCACCAGCTCGACCAGGCCAACAGCTGGGCTGCCATCTACCAGGTGAACTTAGCAAGAGAAAGGAAGCCGAGGCAAAACATGCAGTGGCACCTGGGCAGGCCTGCCCCAGTGCCTCACTGTGCCTGTGCAGACAGGAGACTATGATCTCCCTGGCACTTCACTGCACCTGCACAGCCAGCTGAGAATGAGCTGCGCAGTCGGTCTCCCACCCCTTCCCTGCTCTGCTTTGGAGAGTTCGACACTCTGCAGCTGGGCTGTAGAGAAGCGGCAGCTCATGCAGGCTCAGGGGGGGAAGGTGAGTGGAGAGGGGGACCAGGAGGGATGGGTAGTGAGGGGGCAGGGCACATTTGGAAGGGGGATCACCTCAAATGCCCCCGTGGCTATGGGCATGCTTGCCAAACTCACTCAGTTGCACATATACTGATCTACCACGGGCTTCCCAATTCAGAGTCTCTTTCTCTCCCTTTTCCAAAATACTGGAACTCAAGGGCATCCAATGAAGCTGATGGGCAGTAGGTTCAGGATGGACAAAAGGAAATACTACTTTACACAGAGAGGGATTAAAGCATGGAATTTGCTGACAGAGGGTATAGTGAAGGCCACAAGAATAAACAGATTCATGGTGAACAAGTCTATCAATGGCTACTAGCCATGGTGACTGAGGGGAACCTCCATATTAAGAGGCACTAAGCTTCTGAATCCCAGAAGAAACCAAACTTTTATATTGAGGAAACCAAACTTTTATGTCCATGGTGGGAAATGATCTCACCTGCTTCTTGCTTTTGTCCCCAGCCTGTTACCCAGCACTTCTCCCCAGTGTGCACTTTGTGTATGGTAGGTGGTACACATATCGGTTGAATTAGCCATCTCATTGTGTCAAGCCACGGTGTGCTTAGCTGTAGCAGGGCAATGTCATAGTCATAATTTCTACTGTTATAATATTCATGAACAATGATTCTTCGCACAGGAGAGATGAATTTGGCTTTCCCTTTAGTGCGCATTCCCAAATGAGCTATCCAGGTTCTGGGATCTGATAATCTAATAAAAAACAAATTAATATGTAAGAATCCAGAAATTCTGGGACACGGCAGGAGAGCTCTAATTTTTAAATGAGTTTGTTAACACAAAAGTCAGATAAATGTAGGATCACCACACTCTGGAGGTTGCAATCTTGCCTGGCCAACCAACATTCAAAGGGGACAACTACTCATCTCCATGGGATTTGTGCTATGGGTTCCACAAGGTTCCATCTTGTCCCCCCAGGCTGCTTAAGATTTAGAAGAAGAAGAAGAAGAAGAAGAGAGAGAGAGATTGGATTTATACCCCGCCCTTCACTTGGAGTCTCAGAGCGGCTTACAAACTCCTTTCCCTTCCCCTCCCCACAACAGACACCCTGTTAGGTGCGTGGGACTGAGAGAACCCTGACACAAACTGCACTTTTTCAAGGACAGCTGTGCCAGAGCTTGTGACTAACCCAAGGTCACATCAGCAGGTGCAAGTGGAGGAGTGGGGAATCAAACCTGGTTCTCCCAGATTACAGTCCGCACACTTAACCACTACACCAAACTGGCATTTACATTTACATGTCAAGACATTTGGAGTGAAGTATCACCAGCACTGATAATAACCAATATCTTCTCAGCACAACCAAGTGCAATGGTGGATGTACTGACCTGGTATCTGGTTGAAGTAATGAGTTGGATAAAGACCAATTAGTTAGAGTTCTGTCCAAATAAGATGCAGAGGAGGCAACTGGGAGGCAGAGAAAGTTTAGATGGGGGCCAAATGTCAAAAAGTTTGAAACCCCTTCCTTTATGCTGATGAGGGGGGGGGGGTTGAGAGATGAAAAAAACTGCACCATTGTTCCTAGGAATTTTCCATTGTTAACAATAATTGATTGATTTGGTGACATTGTAATTACTTTACAGAGCAAGCAAGAAACTAGTGTGTTAGTGATACTGTATTGCTTCACATTATATTGCATATATCTGGGTTGAAATAAGTCAGGAGTCACAGAGCCATGTGCAGGTGACTGCTATGAGCAGACGGTAGATATTGTGAATAGCACAGCCTTTGTTTTAAAAAAGTAATGTGGAGAGCAACAGTATACTAAATGAATCAATAAACTCAGTGAACCTGAAAGGAGAGCAAGGGGAAATATCTTAGGGCTGACACTGGTGACTATCCTATGTCAGGTGACCCTCCCTTTTTCCCCTTGTCTGTGGCAGTCCCCTGCCTCTGTGGGATGCAGAGGGAGCCATGGCTTGCCAAAAGAGCAGCTTCTCCTTGTGCCAAACAAATCAAAGGACCCATGAGGCATGAAGAGGTAATTGCTATGGGCAGATGACAGGCAATCAGCCGCCAGGAGCTGGGCAGTCTTGTGCATTGGTCCTTAGCACATGCAAAGAAAGACAAACCATTTTCCTAAACGGGTACTGGAAATTGCATGATTGCATTGCTTGGCTGACCGTGACAAATTAATGGAAGAACAGGGAACCCATTGTGCTCCATGGCTGTCCCATGGCAATGCCACCGACTTCTGAAAGGATAGGCCCTGAATGAACCCCAGCTAATGACTCACCTGTTTCCCTGAAAGCAATGAGCAGCTGAGAGAAGCCATTCTTTTGATATAACCGACGCACCACAATAAGCAACTCCACCATAAAGGAGGCTGACTTGCCACGGCCATTCACCTTCTTGCGTATCAGAACCCCCCACAATCCGGTGCAGTTTATGACTGTATTTTGTACTGCCACAACCTTAAAAGAGGATAACAATTCAACATGGTTCTTGCAGTAGTAATGAGCTACAATGGACTACAGAATTTTCAGTCAATACCGATGTGAAGTTATAGTGTCTTTAAAAAGTACCTGAATTGTTTTTTGGTTCAATCCCAGGGGTCTAAAATAACCATCCCAATCCAGAATGCATACACAGTCTGATATCCATTTGACAGGCACCTAGACAATCTCCAGCAAATGCCCCCCCCCCCAATCCTGATAAATCTCACCCATTTTGTGTCTGGCTGTGGTGACTCTCTGTCTGTGTGGAATATGCATTTAAAAATTGTACCTTTGCTTTGCAATAAAGCCAAGAGACATGAATGGGAAGCATAACAAACTTATGAATGGAATCTCATATATTCCACAGGAGCACTGATTGATCAAAGAAGAAATAATCATGATTCAAAGACTTCCTTTAGATGTGTATAAGAGTCTGGGCATAAACAGCATATATCTGACTTGTTTTTCTTTGCATGGCATTACACACCCCTTTTAAACCTCTCCCCAAGTTTCAAAGGACTCCTCTAGTGGTGTCCACAGTTGATGTTCAGAGGAATAATGCCTCACTTCATGTGCAGAGACATGACACTATCCACCGGATCATGGCCAACATCCCACTACAGTTATAATTGTTGTGCAAGCTTGTGGCTGGTAGCAATGAGAAAAAAACATGGGCTTGTGGAGAAAAGCTGTTTTTGTGGGAGTTCTGAAGCACATGATTCTTCACAATTTGTTGGGCTAGCCTGAGCACAGGAATGGGGCTGTGGGGCTCAGGTGGGCACTCCTTGGGCCTCTTTGGCTAGAGATTCCAAATGTTAGGGGTTGGCCTTGTTACCCATACTGGGCAAAATGCTATCGCAGTGACTAGGTCTTGAGATGTACAGATTAGTGTGTGTTGGAGGAGAGTTTTACTGATATCATGGGCTGCCAAGAAGACAAATAAGTGGGTTCTAGATTAAATCAAACCTAAACTCTCCCTAGCAGCTCAAATGACTAAACAGAGGCTATTGTACTATGGTCACATTACGAGAGTACAAGAGTCACTGGAAAAGTCAATAATGCTAGGAAAAGTTGAAGGCAGCAGGAAAAGAGGAAGACCCAACAGGAGATGGATTGACTCTATAAAGGAAGCCACATCCTTTAGATTGCAAGACCTGAGCAGGGCTGGTAATGATAGGATGTTTCGGAGCTCATAAATTCATAGGATTGATGACACATAACACAAACACACACATAATTCAAAGACCGCTAGGAGTTTTCAACTGTATTAGGATTTCAGTGCATATAAAACATAGTGAACTCTGTTTGTGTTTCAAATGATTTGTCAAGTAATACATGCTATTGCCCAAGCTGTAAATCTTCACATGGGTAGGGGGGAAGTATATGCACAGCTAGAGGTACTGTGTAGATCTTCTGCCATTCCCTCACCTAAACAGGCAGGTTGAATTGAAATGGAAAAGTGGCCTGCCTATTCAGCTGGATGGTCTTTCAAATCACTATTGCTTCATACATGCATGTATACCGTTTTATGGGATTGTAGCCCATTTTATTTGGTTAAGATACCTACCAAGATACCTACTTAGTACTATATGAGTTGGCATCCTTGATCATTTTAATCAATTATTTCAAAGCAAGGTAGTGATTTGTTTCTGCTTCAGATTGATTGACATACCCATGTGAAAAATCAAATGCTTACTTATTATCAGGAAATTATTAGGATTGTACGCAAGGCAGACTTACTACAATTGCTTTCATCACTTCTGTCAAGGCAGTCCACTATCCCATCACATTTTGCATTTCTTTTTCTGAAGCAAATGTTATTATTGCACTTAAAAGTATTGTTGGTGCAGGGAATGCCTGAAAGCAAACAGCCCCAAAGTTAATACTCTCAATTAGCAATTTCCATCCAGGAAATGAAAATAACAAAACTCAGTTATTTTATTTTGTTTTTTGTTGATAGTATCTTAACTGCACAGTGAGGATACTCCCAAATGTGACTGAAAGGGGATTAGATGGATTCATGGAGGACAGGTCTATCAGTGGCTACTAGCCATGGTGACTGAGGGGATCCGGGCTACATCAAAGTATTTAAGATCCTTTTTAGTAACCTTACCCTAAACCTTATTTTATTTTGTATGTTCTATCTTATATGATTTTAAGCAGTTTTATGCCAGACATATATTACTTTCTGTGTTTTAATGCAGATCATATTCTGCATTTTATAACTTTTATTGTATTGTATTGCATTGCATTGTATTGTATTTGTAACAGCCATTGGCCATAAATCGAACTGAACTGAACTGACTGAGGGGATCCTTCACGTTCAGAGGCACTAAACCTCTGAAACCCAGAGCCAGGAGGCAACATCAGGGGAAGGTTTCAGCCTCTATGCACTGTTGTTGGCCCTCCAGAGGAACTGGTTGGCCACTGTGTGAGACAGGATGCTGGACGAGATGAATCACTGATCTGATCCAGCAGGGCTCTTCTTATGTTCTTAAGGACTGCCGACTGCTGGTTTGCTAGGAGCACTTAGTGAATTCATGATTAAGGCAAGATAAATTATGACAGAGAGGCCAACATGAGATGTGTAAAACTGCGACATGTGCTTATGGGGGGGGGGGAATCTCACTTTCAGTGCAGCTTTGTTCATCTTGACCATCTTTGCAGTCAATGATTCCATCACAGAAAAGGGAATGTTGCTGTGTTAAAAAGCTGGTGTTGCAGCTTTGTTTGGACACATCTAAAACAGGAAAGGAGGGGAGAATCAGCAAATCTTTAAGGAAAGCCACAGCAGACATAAATTTAAAGGATAATTCAATTTTCATGTTTTGTTTCATTTTTTCATATGACTAAGTACTAACCACAAAAGAGCTCATCACTTTCATCAAAGCAGTCATTGATCCCATCACAGCGTTGAGCCTGGCGAATGCATAATCCAGTGTGGCACTCAAAAGATCCATGAGGACAAGCTAAAGGCAAGATAGGGAAGAGCTGTGAGTTCTAGCTTTCCCAGCAGTCCTCTTTATTATGATTTAAAACTACTTGTCTGGATGTTTTTCTGCATATGCCTTGCTGAAATTAATGCAAGCAGTGCAAGATACACCCATTTATTGCAATGGGACTTGTACACACAAACCTCCTGGGAAATGGTGCGCAGTGAACAGCTTTCACAGAAATACTATTTCTAGAGTTAGTTAAAAATTGAAATTAAAAATCTGTCGTCCCTCAACAGTGATAAGAAAAAAATTCTGTTCAAAGCTGGCATACCAGTTTATCAAAGGTGATGTGCAAAGTACATATCTGAACCAGGTGTTTTCTTATGAAATGTTCCAGAACACAGTGGAAAGATCAGGCACAGTCTGCCCAGTGTCCCTAATTAGGGTACTTCTGAATTCCTTACAGGAAAGTTCAAACCTCATGAAGAAGTATTGATGAGCTACCAATGCCTTGCATCATAAGGTGCTGTTCAATCAGTGCAGCAGCAGCAGCTGTTCTTTAAACAAAACAGCTTTTCTGCCCACATAGAACTGAAATGAGATTTGGCCAATTTGCAGTTCTGGCTAGACAATGTGAGAAACATTGTTCCTTGCTTTAAATTAAGATGGTGCATTTCCCCCACCCCCCCAAGCACATTGGCCTTTTCAGATTATCTTCAAAAGCCCACTGATTCCCATATCTGCTTTTTGGTTAAGGCAATCCACTTACAAAATAGCTCTCCAGAGTCAGTTACCAGGCACCTTCTTACTGTTCTTCAGATACTGGATAATGATAGTCTTATTTGCTTGTGTTTTTAACAACTGATTTGTTTGCTACTGCTTTTTCAGGATTCACTTATTCTTATTTTAGTTTTATAGAAATTTTATAGTTGGAGCTCCATTGCAACTGAATGGTGGGATATTCTGAATAATTTTTAAACACCTAGATCCAAAGAACTGTGTAATTCTCTCTGCATGTCCAATAGACATCTGAACCTGTTTCTTCAATCCCACCACTCTAACACATAAACACTAAAATGTCACAAACAAAACTTCTTTCTTCTAAAGAGTTTTTCATATGCAGCTTGTGATATGATGGGGAGAGGATTGTCTGCCGATACAGAGAAATGGTAAAAAATTTCAACTGAACATGCCCCAGGCACTGGGTACATTTAAAGTAACATTTTACATCTTGATCATTATCACTCTGTGGATGCCTGCATGTGTAAACAGCACAGGAACAAATGCAGGACAAAAGAAATGACAAAGGGTGGATCCAATCAAAACTGAAACAACCTGAATAGCACAAAAGGATTTTGGTGTAGACATGTCTAAGATCAAGCGGGCAGCTAGAAGAGATGTGAGAAATACAAAATTAGATCTCTCAATAGCTCTCTTTTTTAACAAAAAAAAACCCTAGCTGTTGTGGAATAATTTTGGATTGAGGCTGTAACACAAGGTTTATAGAAAAGAGTAATCCTATCAATTTTTCAAAGCAGAACACAGGAAAAGGTGGGAAAAAATCTTCATTTTTTAAAACTGCCTCCATGGCACAGAACATGGCATTACTATGCATTTTCATAATAGCTTGTGGTGTTTTCATTTAAAACTGCATTAATCTGTTTTTTGTGCAGTGCAAAGGAAGTTTAACGCTGATCTTACGTTGGCTGATGTTGTAGTTTACATATTCCACCAGAAGTGGCCTCTCTGAAAGCTTGGAACTACATTGGAACTCAACATTAACCACAAAGCTTGCAACACGGAATATTGTTTGATGAGCAATGTAATAGCCACAGTACCTACAAGATGAATTAGTGTTAACATGGGATACAGAACATCTTTCCTCAATACATAAGCAAGGATATTATCATTGATATATATATATAATTCTCAACATGGTCCCATCTGTGAATACTTAAATTTGGAGACTAAGGCCATGGATAGACAAGACAGAGCTTTCTACAAACCTAAACAAAAAACAACCAAGTTTGCACAAAACTGTGAAATCTACAGAAACACACACACAAACAAACTTGGGGGGAGGGGTAAAAATCCCCTAAATGATAAAAGGACCACCTGTAGCTTTAAGGAGTGGGAATCCTCTGCATCCATTCCTGGTGAGCCAGTTTGGTGTAGTGGTTAAGTGTGCGGACTCTAACCCGGAGAACCGGGTTTGATTCCCCACTCCTCCACTTGCACCTGGCTGGATGGCCTTGGGCAAGCCATAACTCTGGCACAGCTGTCCTTGAAAAAGAGCAATTTCCGTCAAGAGTTCTCCAAGCCCCACCTACCTCACAGGGTGCCTGTTGTGGGGAGGGGGAGGGAAAGGAGTTTGTAAGCCGCTCTGAGACACCTTTGGGTAGTTAAGGCCGGGGTATAAATCCAATCTCCTCCTCCTCCTCTTCCTCTTCTTCTTCTTCCTAAGCCATCATAGCAGTATTGTCAGCCCCTAGATCTTGGTTTCTATCAGGAAAAGGTCAAAGGAGGAGTCAGGGCCCTTTCCTGGGCTCTTTTGGCCTTTGAAGGAGGACTTACTACAGCCAGGCCTGGCAGCAACTATTAAGTAACTTGATATCACATGGCTTCCACAACTAACCCAGGCCCAGGTGCTTGCTACTGTTCAACAGCAGCTACCCAGTGATAGCCAGAGAGGTACAGTGGTTAGAGTTTCAGACTACAAACTGGGAGATTCAAGTTCAAATAAGGTTGCCAGGTCCGACTTAGGAGAGATCTGGGGTCTTTGGGGTGGAGCCAGGAGCAAGGATGTGACAAAGATGTGATGTCACTAGGTGATTGAACTCTGAAGCATTCCTTTCAAATGCTTTCCCTCCATTGGAAATAATGGAGGATGGGGGCACCTTCTTTTAGGGCTCATAGAATTGGACCCCCTGGTCCAATCTTTTTGAAACTTGGGGGGGGGGGTTCAGGAGAGGCACCATCAGCACTGCTGAAAATTTGGTGCCTCTACCTCAAAAACAGCCCCCCAGACACCTACAGATCAGTTCTCCATTATACCCTAATGGGGCTGGTCTCCATAGGGTACAATGGAGCACCCTCCCCGGCTTTCTGACAGCCCTGAAGCAGGAGGAGAGGCTTCAAACCAGGGGATCCCCTACCCCCAACTGGGGATTGGCAACCCTAGGTTCAGAATCCCACTCTGCTATAGGAGCTCACTGAGTGACTTTGACCCAGTTACACACACTCTGCCTAACCTACCTCATAAGGTTGATGCGAGGATAAAATGGATGGCAGCAGAACAATGTAATATGCTTTGGCCCACCATTGTGGAGAAAGACAGGGTATAAATGAAGTAAATAAGGGAATAATAAATTAATAAATATCAGAAATAGTGGTCTTTGGTCAAAGAAAGATATTTGTTCATGTTACCAAAGCAGCAAGATAGTGTCTTTTAATATTATCAAGTCAATGTGTATTTCCTCCCAGATTTAACATATATTCTATGTGCATTTTGTCCAGGTACAACTTTTTCTAGTGAATAGACTGTTCTTTCTGAATAGTATGTGGGCCGAGGGGTGGCCCATCCACTAAACACCAGTGTTACCTCTAAGCTGAGTTAGTGTGAGCTAGCTCACAGTTTTTTAGCCTCTGGCTCACACATTTTTGTCTTAGCTCAGGAAGGATGGCTTCAGAGCAAACTAATTTATGCAGTAGTCAATTACTCACTCACAGCTTTAATACCAGTAGCTTACAAAGTAGTTTTTTTGCTAACAAGACTCCACAGCTTAGAGGGAGCATTGCTAAACACACATTTGTGATTGCCTAAGACACACGAGGCAGAGGCCCACTGGAAGCCTACTCCTTCCCTCCGTCTTCTGCAGGAAGGGGCAGGCACTTTCCCTCCTTCCCTTCCTCGTGGTGGGGGGAAGGACAGATGACAGTTTTGCAGTCGGCAAGTTCACCTCTTGCTGGTCTCCCTGAGGGTGGTGGTAGGTTTGGCAACTAAGGGCATGACCAGAGGGGTTGTTTACTGTTTTAATTGGACTTTAGGCATCTTCACAGTGAGGTGCTTTGGGGGGGAGTGAGGTTTGAGACTGAGGGGACCTTCAGAAGCTGTTTGCATTGTGCTTCAGTCTCAGAAATAGTGTACTATTTTATTTATTTATTTATTTATTTATTTGATTTATACCCCGCCCTCCCCACCAGAGCAGGCTCAGTGCTGTGCACTGCAGTAAAGGACTTACGGTTGGAGAAAAAACACAAGCAAAGAGAACTCATGGGCCACGTAGAAGTAGCTCTTTGGATTCCAGCCAATGTATTTATAACCTTCTCAATCCAGCAAAGATTATGACGAATTTCAGACAGGCAATATATTCCGGAAGAGGAACGGTTCCCAAACGGTTTCTGGTCTGTCATTTCAGACAGAACCGTTTGAGAACCGGTTCCCTTCCGGAATATATTTGTCATTTCATACACAATCGCTTCTGTCCCGTTTAGGAAACGGGGCTGAAGCGTTTTACCTGTCAACTGCTTCCAAGTACTCCTCAGTTTCCTCTCCCGGTTCCGATGCGCTTTTCCCCACCTTTTTTCGCCCGCGCGGGGAATCTCCGCCTTTTTTTTTTTACATTTGCTTTATAGCATTATAGCGCTATAACGGAATAGCATTATATCAATTCCATTGGAATGCATGGAGTGTTTTGTTATACTGCTATAGCGCTATAGCGCTATAAAGCGAATGTTTTTTAAAAAGCCGGAGATCGCTCGCATGGGCGAAAAACAGCAGGGGAAAAGCGGTGCAGTCTGAAATGGCAAACCGCTTCAGATCCAGCTCTTTACCTGAAGGGGAAAGCCCTGTGTGAAATGGCAGCCCTATACCAGTTCACTTCAAAACGGATCATTACCAGCTTGAAACCGGGTGAAACTGGGTAATGTAAAATTCCCCTATGTCTGCTTAAGTGTTATCAGCATTTGGGGGAAATAGTTTTTTTATGCAACACAAATTTTCCACCTTGTTTAATATTAAGTTTTTCAAAAATGCCATATCATTTGGAGTGTGTATGTGTATAAAGTTAGTCAAAGAATTGTTCACTTCTCCATACAAGCCTCTATAGATATTTCTATGTTTTATGCGTAGTTGTATGGCTGTGTGCTTGAATTTGCTTCTGAAGTCTCATAGTTTAGGATGTTTGTATATTTTCAAACACAGGTGCCAATGTTAACAGTCAGACTCCTCCTCCCATTGAGGGGCAGTTCATAGGTTAACAAGCCAGAAATGCCTATCTAAACATCACCCCGATATCTTAAGTGCAGGGCACTGCTTGGGCCACAATAAACCAAAATGGATGCCAGTCAGGCATCAACCTGGGAAATCATTTTTCAAGGTGCGAGTCAGAGTGGCTGACTGGCTACCACCCCTTCACCCATTACCCTTCATTAAGTGGCAATTAATTAATGCTTAAGTCTATTCACCTTCCCAATTAACCTTCCTGTGCAGTGCTTGTAGAGCCATCAAACCTCTCCCATCTCTTTGTCTACCTCCAGTAGAACCATCAACTCATTGTCCTCTGGAGGTGAGTCAGCCTGCCTCAGGATACTTTTTGCCCTACAAACATGTCACCCCTGCTGCCACAGCAGAGTGTGTGTGTTCTTGGATCCTCTGCACGGTGGGGATTTGGCAACATGTGGAATTACATTGGACATGCTACTCAGGTGTTGCTGAGAAATATATATATATATATTAAAAATTACTATCAATGTGATTCTTAATACATAATTACTTCAAAATGCTGTTTTGGTCTTCTGTCTTCTCATGACTGCCATAATTTTTTTCTGAATATGCTGCCTCCTCCTACATGTTGGCTCCCTCAGAGGACATGGCTAGACAACTGGGTAACTTATGCTCATACAAAACAAAGTCTTGTAATGTTCTACAATGTGATGCTTCTGGGTACTGTAGCACTCACTGACAGTTCCCCAAGTACTCACCATATGGTTCAGGAATGTAGACAGGGCCATTGTGAAGGTAAAACCCGTGACTGGCTGCCTCCATATAAGTAAAGCTTTTCACTTGGATCCTATCCACTGCTAATTGGAGAACATACCTTTTCCTCTTTGGTCATTCGCTCTCTCTCTCTCTCTCTCTCTCTCTCTCTCTCTCTCTCTCTCTCTCTCTCTCTCTCTCGTGTGTGTGTGTGATATCCTTCCTTTCCCTGACTGGTTCTGTGTGTGTTTGTGATCCCCTTCCTTTGTGTGTGATTCCCTATTTGTGATCACCTACTTCTGTGTGTGTGTTCCCACCCCCTTCCTCTGCTTCCTGTGGCAGCCATTTTGTAGTGGCACCTGCCACCTTGCCTCAAAATTCCCAACATGGTTACCTCTTAAAGAACAATCCTAACCAGGTCTATTCAGAATCATACTCAGTGCTGCGCAATAGGATTTAATCGCAGAAAAGTGTTCTTAGGATTGTACTATTAGATACTTACATACGTTCATTAATTTTCCACCATCCATGCTCACAGCCTTTAATGCTCTTTTCACTGATCGTATAGTTATGAAATGTCAATGCTATACCAAGGTTCTTCTGAGGAGTCTGTATGGAAGAAATATATTTAAATTATATTTAAATTATTCACTTCCTTCAACAGGGAAAGCCTCCAATGGAGACTGACTTTTTTGATGGAAAATACTTCCTTTGATGAAGAAAAGTTTTCCTTTGTTGAAGGAAGTCTTTCTCTGTTGGAAGAAGACTTGGTGGAAGGATGCAAAAGAGAAGCAGTCTTCCAGATCAGATGCAACTGACAAAGAAACTTTTTGACAAGTGTGAACTCACCATTGAAAAAACAAGGATGGCTCTAAAAGTATCCCCAAATTGCTTTACTGACCAATCAGAAATAACCTGATTCCACCTAAAATAGACAAGCCAATCCTCTCCAGCACATCAGTTTCGATAGCTACCATCACCTCTGTCTAGTCTGGATTCAGTTTTAGAATGTGTTATCCACCCTCCATCTGTGACTGCCAGGGTTTAATCAACACTAGTGTTCACTTGAACTCTATTGCAAGTGCCTTTTCTGAGCAAACTTAAATAGCTCTGATACTCATATCACATCATAGCAAGGAGCAAAGGAGAAACCATCCAGGTCAGTGGCTAGTATGCTTGGGCCTCAGCATTGGGCCACAGGTAGTCAGTCCAGGAGCAGTTGCTGGTCTCTGTGTGCCAAACCTCAAGAAGCAACAGTGGTTGCCACAGCTCAGCTGCCAGCACATCAGAGAGTCTGGTGAGAAAGGCCATGATGGTGCAGGCCAAGAGCAGGTGCAGCTTTCCAGCCCCTTACAAGGAAACCTTTCATTTCCCACTACAGCTATTTGACCAGAGAGAGGGAGAGAGAGCACACCATTCAGGCTTTGTGCTGAGATCAAAGAGCTCAGAGTCTTGTGATTTCACCTCAAGAGAGAGAGAGAGACAGAGAGAGAGACAGAGAGAGAGAGAGATCCGTTTCCAACTGATGCCAAAGTGGAACTGTGAAACTCCTCTACAATAGGATTTTTAAAAAATATATAGTTAACAAAAACAGAAAGAGTATATTTATTTGTTCCTAGCTACAATCTGAATGAACAATCTATTTCCAGAAAAGGAACAAAAGGGATGCAATTGGCAACCTGCAAATCAAAGATTAAGGAGTGCAGTACTGTCAAAATCTGTTAGTTAGTTTGTTTGTTTAATTTATATCCCGCCCTCCCTGCCAGGGCAGGCTCAGGGCAGCTTACATAGGATGTATAAAACAACTAAGACACAAAATTCAGTAAAATCACAACAATATAACTATAAAACATAACATAATATAAAGTGCTAGTGCAGTTCGTGTCACAATGTTCAGACACTATTTCCTTTACATATATATGTACTAGACCATTTCACATATGCATTCCTTTATGAGAGGGGGAGGAATTTGGTAGCCTTGGCCAACTGAGAAATACCTGGTGATCATCTGCCCCTCTCTTTTTTCAGGTACTTTGAAAAAACTGTGTGAATCAAAGTGAGGGGAGCAATAACAGGGAGGAGATTTGGGCCGTGTGTGTGTGTTAAGTTGCTTCTGACTTATGGCAACCCTATGAATTAATGACCTCCAAAACATCCTATCGTTAACAGTCTTGCTCAGGTCTTGCAAACTGAATGGTGTGGCTTCATTAATTGAGTTAATCTATTTCATCTTGGGTCTTTTCTTTTCCTGCTGCCTTCAACTTTTCCTAGCATTATTGTCTTTTCCAGTAAATTTTGTCTTCTCATAATGTGACCAAAGTACAAGAGCCTCAGTTTGTTCATTCTAGGTTTTAGGGAGAGTTCAGGCTTGATTTGATCTAGAACCCGTTCATTGGTATTTTTGGTGGTCCATGGTATTCACAAAACTCTCCTCCAACACTACATTTCAAATGAGATTTTGGCCTTTTATTTATTTATTTATTTGGCTTGCTACCCCGCTCTAACCCCCGAAGGGGTCTCTGAGCAGCTACAGTTATTCCTTATCCCTAACCTATGGCCACAATTCTTAGGGGTGGGGACATCCCTACCGGCACCCAGTGGAGGGGGGTTATTCTTTTTTTTTCCTCGGGTCGGCTCCGTCATCTTCAGCTGTGGCTTCTGGCTCCTTTTTTTCTGGCGATCCTTTCAGCAGTGGATTGGTTGGTCCTTCTGCCGCGCGGCATGCTCGGCGTGGCCATGGCTCTGCCCTCGCGGCTCCGCCCCGCCTGCGCCGCCACGCTCGTGCGTCATCCCGGCTCCGCCTTCTCCACCGCCGTCTGATTTCGCCACCGATGTATCCGGACGCCATTTTCGCCGCTCGCTGCTTTCGCCGTCCGCTGAGCTCCGGCCCTCCAACGACCCCCACGATGGGGGAGGGTGCCCCCTACCATCTAAGGTAGGTTCCCATTTATCTACTTGCGCTTATTTTGATATTAATGGCGCTTTCGTACCGCTGGGTTAGTGGGAGCTGGGACAAGGGCCAGGTGCTCAATCTGGCCGCGGCGGGTATTGAACAGCTGTACAGCTGTTCGTAGATGTTATTAGTAGCAGGCAATTAACTGCCTGCGCCACCGCTCCCTTTTTTCAGTGACCACAGTGGAAAACAAGATTTTGGACTAGATGAACCATTGTGACTCTTGTTGACTTCTTAAATCAAGACTTTCAGGGTGGAACTACACCTTACTATAATAAAGTTAAAGGCAGGGTTGGAGAAGAATTTTAAACCTCAGAACCAGAGTGTCCTGAAATATCCATGTGTCAGTTATGCTTCCTGTAGCAATTCTTGCTTTCAGTTTCCCACCCCACTCATTCTTTCCCATTCTATCCCTGGACTAGAGTTGCCATGTCCCAATTACGCACTGGCGGGGGTGGGGGGTAGGAGGGAACTTTCCAGGAGCAGGGATGAGTGCCACAATGCATCACAGGAAGTGATGTAGGCACCTCAGAGATGTTGGGCAGCGATGCTTTGGTTTTGGGGCAAAACTCTATGGTAGAATTAGCTACAAATCATAGAGTTTTGTCCCAAAACCAGAGAGGTGCCACCTGATGCCCCCAACATGCCTACAGCACTTCCAGGTTACATATGCGCATTGCAGTTATTTCTGGCTTTTCGGTGGTAAGAGGGGGTAATTTGGGTGGAGGGGAGCATCTGAAAGTGGGAGACCCCTGCCCAGACCTCACAACCCAACCCTGGCCTTCTTCACTTGATGTCCCCGTGTTGCTGAATGCTCTTCTGAAACTGCATCACTGATGCCTTCTGCAGGGCTTTTTGCAGACTATTCTGTTTCAGTGGGCTTGAAGGGGACATGTCCTAAGTTAGAACATAAACTGATTTGTCTCTGAGAGACAAATCATTTCGTATTAATCCTTTAGAACCAATGATACTGTATTATAATTTGTTGTACTGCCTTTTTAACTTCTATCTACTGGCAGAATCATTTTCAGGTCATCATCTCAAGCAAGGTTTAACTATCACATCCTGGGCCTATGCCGCTGCCAGCCAAACCCCAGTGCAGATGCAGCAATTTCCCATACTGTTGATGGCTGGGAGTGAGCTAAACCCCTGTAGTGCATTGACATAATCCTTTCTGTGCTGCCCTACAATCTTGGGTGACCTAGTTGGACAACTCACCCTGTTTTATGACCTTGTAGGCATGCTTTGTAAGCTCCCATGGGCTAAGAGAAAATGTCCCTCTAGTGTCCCAGTGCAGAAAAAATTCTATAGCTGCACTACTGTTGGATATGCTGCCACCACAATTAGTTTGATTCTTATGAAGGCCAACATGTAGTTGGTTAGTGAATGTTTAAGAATGTTCTGCTAGGAGCTGTTGTCTAGTTTAGGGTTTAGTTCAAACGGAATGCTAAAATTCTGTTTTCCATTTTGTGCAGCTTTCTTGGGTACCGCCAATAGTTTAACATGTTGACAATGGTGAGAAATAGAATTGCAGAGCTTATAATCACAATGGCTGTTGGAAAGTGCCACTGTGGCGCTTTGAAGTCTTAGCATGTTTGAAGCCGTTTATAGTTTCTCCTTCAGGCATCACAATGACTCTAAGGCCTGTGCTGATGAAAAGAACACCGTATTCTTTACATTGGATATGGCTCACTCCTCAAAGCCATGCTTATCTGTGTCCTCAGATGGGTTATGTGATACCTTCTGGTACTTTACCTCTTTGAGATGCTGATGGGAGATAGTACTTTGAATCTGTCTTGTCAGAAAAAGTAACCATTGTGGTGCAACAGTCAGAATTCTGCATTAACACTAAAAGCCAGGTTCAAAACTTCATTCAACTATGATGAAGCTTACGGGGTGACCTGGGGCCAGTCACTCGCTCTCAGCCTAACATACCTTATAGGATCATTGTGAAGATAAAATGAGGTAGATCCTCCTTGTAAGAAGGTTGGAATAAAAATTCAGAGGGTAATAAGACTAGATTTTAAAAAACTATTGGTAATGGAAAACTGGTACATCGGGGCAGCATATATTTCTAAAATATGGTTTACCATGAGCAGGGAGGACTTTTTTTCTTTAGGGGGGGGGACATTCAAACACATGCTCCCCCAGCTGCAGTCCAAAAGCATACAGGAATGACTATAAAATGTGCAATTACTTCACAATGAACAGGATCAACATTTCTATGATATATTGGGGGGGGGAGTGTTACCTGGAAATTCCATGAACAAATGCATTTTGGAGGGTAATAACTTGGGTAATATGGACTTGTGATTCTCCCTTCCAAGCCAGCACTTCCTAATGCCTGGATAGCTTTGCCACATTCTAATAACAAAAGAAACATTACACTATATTATTATTATTATTATTATTATTGTTGTTGTTGTTGTTGTTGTTGTTGTTGTTGTTGTTGTTGTTGTTGTTGTTGTTGTTGTTGAAATAAACCAAAAATCAGCCCCCAAAAGAAAAGTTGTTCAGAACTATATATCAACACAATGGGGGGGGGGGAATGAGTGGAAATGGAAAACTAGCAAATCCAGAACACAGTAGATCTCAGAATACTACTCATTTTGTCCTCTGATTTCCTAGCTCTGGCCTGTTTGTATGACACTGGTAAAGCAGTGGAGCAGGAGGCAGTGTGCCCTACCACAATTTGATTCATTACTTTAGAATGCCCTCATCAGTACATTACATTGACATGAATGTGAATTTTTAAACCTTACAGACATTGTTGACACTGAGTGTGCATGTAACAACTACTCCATCTACTGGCATAATGGAGCACAAGGCACATGTCTTATTTCTGCAATGGTAGACCACTGCATATACTGTTGTTTTACATCCTGATGGCTTTCCCTGCTTGGAATGCACTGCTTGGTTGGATCCCAAGATGTTTTACTTTGATGCAAGAAGCTGAAAGAATGTACAATCGATAGCAGGGATCCAACCCTATGATCTGATATGTACACCCCGGAATCTATTATACTGTCATTGAAGATACTTCATAAAAGATGGTTCTAAGAAAATATACTTCTTCACTAGAGCATAAGCAATGCTGCTGACCCAAGTATAGCTAAGAGTACCACAGAATCTGGAAATCTGAAGAAAACACTCTAGGAAGGCAGGTGATTGGTGGCAAAGAGGAAACAGTTGTAGAAGTGGGAAAAGGTTGTCAGAGAAGATTTAAAAAGAGCTTGACATCCTTTAATTAATGAAGGTGTGAGAATTTCAAATAGGGAATGCAACCTTTATTATACTGCTATGACTTTCACATACTTTCTTGTGGAATCACTTCAAAAGAGCTGTGGATTTCTTTCACTGTGTCCACTTTTGTGGACTTCAGGGTAACCAGCATCATATTGTTTGTAGAAACAAAAGATATAAGTGAGTTGGTTGGCTCACAAATTCTGAAACAAATGGAACACTTTATTTATTTAACATATAAGATGAAATATTTTAGCCATTATTAGCCTTATTACAACAAGCATTTTTCTTTGTATCCACCAGAAAAAAATATTTTCTCCTGGATATATATAGCTGAAGTTCACAAACTCGATGTGGCCCAGAGCAAGCAGATCTTAGAGACCTAGCAGTACCAACTCTGAAAATTGTGTGTATAGACAAATAGTGCAATCTATTTTTAAATTGTTGTTTATAAATTGTTGTTCGTAACTGTTTTTAAAATGTCTTTTAATGTATTTATACTATGATGTCGAATGACTTTGTGATCCGCCCTGATCCCACTTGTGGGGAGGGTGGAATATAAATTCAAAAATAATTTTATACACACACACACACACACATTATCTCTCATTACAATGAAATGAGCCAAGATCCCTTTTTTGTCTTCCTGAGTTGTTCATGTTAGTCTATACATCTCACTGCATAGCTCTGAAACAGGAAGAAAACAAAATCTCCCATAATTAAGTGGATTATGAGCTTCAGATTCACTCCAAAGCTGCAAAGCAGGGACACTGCCTCTGTCTGCTTACTATGATGGAGAAAAAGTGGATTCATTGGTGAAAATCACTATATAAAACTTCACCAATCAAGTAAGAATCAAAACAAGTGTGATGGACGTCTGCTCATTATGTTTATCTAATTCCCTCTTGAAGCTGGCCATGTTTGTAGCTGCCACCACCTCCTGTGGCAGTGAATTCCATGTGTTAATCACTCTTTGGGTGAAGAAGTACTTCCTTTTATCTGTTCTAATTTGACTGTGCAGCAATTTCATTGAGTGCCCACAAGTTCTTCTATTGTGGGAAAGGGAGAAAAGTACTTCTTTCTCTACCTCCTCTATCCCATGCATAATCTTATAAACCTCAATCATGTCACCCCTCAGCCTTCATTTCTCCAAGCGAAAGAGCCCCAAGCGCTTTAACCTTTCTTCATAGGGAAAGTGTTCCAACCCTTTTATCATTCTAGTTGCCCTTTTCTGCACTTTTTCCAAAGCTATAATATCCTTTTTGAGGTGTGGTGACCAGAACTGTACACAGTGCTCCAAATGAGGTCACACCATCGATTTATACAAGGACATTATGATACTGGCTGATTTGTTTTCAATTCCCTTCCTAATAATCCCCAGCACAGTGTTGGCCTTTTTTTTTTTTTTTTTGCAGTTGCATACTGTCTAGACATTTTCATTGAGTTATCTACTATGACTCCAAGATCTCTCTCTTGGTCAGTCTCTGCAAGTTTGGACCCCATCAATGTGTAATTATATTTAGGATTTTTTGCTCCAATGTGCATCACTTTGCACTTGGCCACATTGAACCCCATTTGCTACATTAACGCCCACTCACCCATCCTCGACAGATCCCTTTGCAGTGTGTCACAATCTTCCCTGGTTTTCACCACCTTGAACAACTTTATGTCATCTGAAAATTTAGCCACTTCACTGCTTACTCCAAACTCCAAATCATTAATAAACAAGTTAAAAAGCATCAGACCGAGTACTGATCCCTGTGGTACCCCACTGCTTACCACCCTCCACTGAGAAAATTGCCCATTTATGCTCACTCTCTATTTCCTATTATTAGCCAGTTTTTGATCCACAAAAGGACTTGTCCTTTTATCCCGTGACTATTGAGCTTACGTAGGAGCCTTTGATGAGGAACTTTATCAAAAGCTTTCTGGAAGCCAAGGTAAAGATGAAATAGCATTTCCATTGGTGGAGGAGGGAATGGCTATTTCTGCCAATTCCTTCTCTCTCCCCCTGCCCCAATCCTCCACACAGTTCCTGTGGATACACTGACCACAGGAACACAGTTTAGGGGCCACAGAAGCCTGCAGCAGGGAAATAAGAGACAGAGAAGTTTTCATCTGCTAGGGTTCCAAGTCTTTGTTATCCATTGTTAGCTGTGATTAATTTTGTACACAGTTCAAAAATAGCTGCAATGAAAGCAGTGATTTAATCCATTGGAGCTTCTGATAGAACATAGTTCCAATGAGATTCTGATCCATCAATGCTTGTCCATTTTAGTTCTTTCGAGCACATGGCCTGATGTCTTCAGTGATCACGCAATATAATTATGTTATATGGGACTAAATTTACTGACATGTCTCCCTATTCATTCAAATCTATGTTTCAAGGAAACAATTAGCTCATGCTATTAAGGTAAAGGTTCCCTTGCTCAAAAGCCAGTCGAATCCGACTCTAGGGTTGCGGTGCTCATCTCCATTTCAAAGCCGAAGAGCCAGCACTGTCTGAAGACATTTCCCTGGTAATGTGGCTGGCATGACTAAACACCAGAACACACAGAATCCTGCTCATGCTATTAGTAGACAGATAATTGTCTGTGATGAAAAGAGGTAAAATGGTGTCTTATTCTTGTACATTAAAATTATTCCCCTCTATTAAACAGATTGAATAAGACTTCTTTAGATGTTCAAAGGCATACCTACCGATTCAGTACCTTACTTTTGATTGGCATCAGGGAATCGTAAATCGTCAATGAGTCAGTGATGCAATTGTCTGCTTCAATCTGAATGGATGCTATGGAGAGGCGAATAAGGTATCCCACCAATGCAATCAATTTGAAATAGCAGATCATCTTTCCTGGTGTTGCAGAAAAGTCCAAAGGAAAATGCTGATGAAGATGATCTGCATACAGGTCATACATGCAGTTTGAACCTGTGGAAATAGTCCATTTCCAACTCTTGTTAGTAGAGCTGAGATTATTGTACTTGCAAAAAAGCCACAAATCTAGTTGTACACATTGATGGAAGGGTGTTTTTCAAAGGTTTGTAATAAAGAAAATCCATGCTGTGCATACTTACAACTTCATTCATCTACAATGTCCAGAGTCAGATTTGCATACATAAATAAATAAATTTTAATGATTTATTTTTAAAGTGACTATGCATTTTAAGAAAAGTGGGGAATCAGGAGACAAGGGTCCTTTTTCTCTCCCATTTTCTCTACCATTTTTCTCTCCCATTCCTAGTCCCCTGTGTGCCATGTTCATTAGACTAATTTTCTGTTCATGCCAATCACAATGAAGACCAAGACCAAAAAATCAACAAATGTCTACTTGTTGTGCAACTAGAGCCTAGATTGACAGAGTTTCCATGTAGATAGAGTGTTGTTTTCATGTAGTTAGAATGACGGTGGTTTTGCAGTAGGAGATCATCTGTTTCTCCCAATGGA